>NW_017278857.1:648723-748816 GCF_001594065.2 Cyphomyrmex costatus | reverse complement strand
AAAAAAAAAAAAAGAAAAAAAAAAAAAAAGAAAAATAACTGTTCTATGCACACTATACGTCTGTCAATCAATCAGGTGCTTCTCGTCACTGCCATGCTTGTTTTCCACGTACGGATCAACGATCAATAACGTTACGGGATTGTTGACTCCATCGATTTCGCGGACCGTGAGATCCATACATCGGAGCGGTGCGCGCAAATCGCTCGTGAGAGAGCGGAGGATCCGGCGGTGGTTGATCGCAGCAATCCCAAATTCCCGAAGGCGATGATTAGGTACCGTACGATCCAACTCGGTCGATCTGGTGTCGTCGACTATCGTCGACTTTCTACCGCGATACGTTAAGTAACTGGCGTATCCAACCGAACCGCTGCGGTGGCCGCCACCACTGCTACTGAGGACAGTTCACTGACTCACTGACTCTACCGTGTAGCGATAATGATGAGCCGACCATGATGCCTCATGCGTGCATGTGTGCCTTCGAATACGCTTTTCCAAGGAGAGCGGAGCGCGTGACCTTCTGGATCATACAAAACGTAGGGAAGCTCGCGAGTGGCAGCTATAAAAATTTTTGAATTTATGTCGTATACGAAACTTTACAAACACGTAATAAAGATCTCACACGGTCAATACTAACTGTCAGTACCAGCAAATCACAATATTATTGAGTGTGTGGTTAACATTCATATATGGATTAATGGTGAACCTGATTTCTTAATTCTCGAGCATTAATATCTTCTACCATAGCATTAAGATCAATGTTGGATTAACTGGAATTCTAGTTGAAAATGAACAAATTCGAATTTTCTGGTTAAACTTATTCTAGAGAGAATTGATAACCGGTATTCTGATTAATATAATTGGAATCTTCTGGTTTATCCACATTTTTTCAAACATTTTCTCAGAGTGAGCTCGAGAATCAAGAAATCTGAATTAACGTCAATGTTGTATAGCAATACATCAATATTATTGTAACATCTATCATACTGTCAATACTTATTGATTATATCATATTAATAATATTGTTCTTATAACATTATTGTTTCTATAAAAAAGGCGCGTTAGTGTACTATTATACATATTAAAGTAGCAATAGTAACCCTTGTAAGTTAAACATTTTATTTTTAATTTTCATGTATATCAAAATTTAAATAAATTTTTGTGGTTATAGTTAATAAACAATGTTCATATTAACGTATGTACTTATTAGTAATAAATTGTTAATAAATAATTAATAATAAATAAAAATTTGGCAAGATACTAAAAATAATTTTGTTATCAAAATATTTATATAGAATGCACAAGCATTATAATAATAAGCATTGCTTATTAGCAATGCTTATTATTTCGACATTCTGGCTGATTACTAGAGTAGAATGTCAAAACATTTTGCAACATTGCTCTGTTATGCTTGACAGTACTATATATTACTTGATAACAAAATTATTATTATTAACAAAATTATTATTATTATTGATAACAAAATTATTATATCAGTACTTTGCTAAATTTTTATCATAGATACTTTAGCTGTTAGCAAAACCGTTCTTTCTGTATATGTTCTCGAGAACATTTGTAATTTTTTTCAAGTCGTTACGACTTTGCCTGTGGTCTGGCTACTCAAAATAATTTATAAATGCTATTTAAATTTTTTATAAACAATGAGAGCCGTCCGCGGGCAGTTCGTCGTGTCTTCGTCTTACACTTGTTCTCGAGAATATTTGTGATTTTTTTCAAGTCGCTACGACTTTGCGTACGGTCTGGTTGCTCAATAGTAAATATATGATTGTTATTTAATTTTATTATTATCAATAAAAGCCATTCCCTTTCAGATTATTATAAATTTTACATATATTAACCTATTTTGTGCCACCTGAAATATGTTACTTGCTTGTAATGATTTTTTTAATGTAATTTATTAATTTTTAATCTTTGGGGCTCCAGGACCCTGCCTATTCGTCCCTGGCTGCCACGTTCTGGCTGCTAAGTCTAGCTGCCAGGTTCAGCTTCGTGTATTTCCTTATTCTGTATGATCTATTTTTTAAAAATCCTTGTTATATATCATGATTTCAAGAACGATGTAAAATAAAAGACATGAATTTCAACAAAAAATATTTATAAACAAAAATAGAATCGTATATTATTTAGAAAGTCTGAATGCAAATTGTCGACGAACAAAAAAATTATAATCGTGCGATAAAAAAAAAAAGTGAAGACTCATTCTTTAGTATTTTATTGAAACAGTCTTATTGTTAGTACAGTCATTCTTAGAAGTTACAAAATACAGATGCCTTCAAATGCATTCTCAAAGAGTGCATTTTGTTAAACTATAATTGAATTGAATTTTATGGAAGGGATTTTTTGCTAAAGTATATCTAAAAATTTAACTAGAGCTACAGTATATATATAGAGTATAATTTTGTTGAATCGTCAAAATAGTTATATATAGGTAATATACGCAACTAATTACTAGAATGTAAACATTTTTTATAGTATTACTTCATGCTTGAGATTCCTATATTAATTATTTTCATAGATTTTCACTTTTATTTTCATATCTGTATATCTTACAGCTACATAAACTTTAAAATAATAAAATCGTTTTTCACATTGTATTGCCTCTTTTTCCTCTTTTTATATTCGCGTTAGCAACTTCTAAATTTATTAAATGTTCATATATATTATTGTTCTCGCGATGTTTTATCTCAATATTTAACTCGTCTAAAACAGTTCCGAGATAATTGCGAAAGATAAATATGCTCTTCGACTCGTAAGACTTTCTCTGTTCGTTGAGTTTGATGGTTTGAAAGGTAAGAGAATAGAATAATCCTCAACTTTCACATGATTAATTAAAAAAACAATTAAATAAAAACTAAGATCAAAATTAACGTCACGCATTCGTGATGATTTAAAATGGAAAGCGCATCGTCAGCGGAATTTCGTCGAAAAATTCTGGCGATCGTCAACGATAAGATGAACGAAGCAAATGCCAAAATAGCAACGAAGATATTTCAGATTATATTCGAATTAAAAGATTTTTGCAAATCTTCCTCAGGAAGGTGAAAGAAAAGGAAATAGATGGTTTCCATGAAAAATTAACGAGATCGTGATATCGCTTATAATTTTTTGTTTAAGTTATATATTCATTTTACGCACGGAGATCAGCGTTTGACTCTCAATGACTCTTCTATCTAAATTATTGTGTTTAAAGTTAAGTAAGAATTCTGTTTATTATAATCATTTGTTATAAACAGCAAGCTTCGAAAACAGAAGATATTAGATTCTTTGGATCCAAGGTGATCCAAAAATGACAATCTCAAACTTGTTGCCTGAGAAAATCTTTGAACTACCCCCTAATTACATTAAAACGATCGATCAGTCGGAGGTGCCACTTGTCCAAATAATTTTTTTAACGCGTGCCACAATTAATGATATTATAGGATGTACATTATCTCAGTGACCTACGTTCATCTCGACGCGAATGCCAGAACAAACAGACTGCAACTGCATTTGATCATGTTTGTGGGCTAGCATGCAACCGATGACCAAGAAGGAGGTCGATCGGTATACTCGCGATTTGCGGTGCGTTTTTAAGGTTCCTAAGTACTGACTCAGCCATATTAAATCGTGACGTCATAAACGATACGTCGATTTTTCTTACATATTTTTGTAAATAAAGACAAGGCAGGATAAAACGGAATAATGAGATAGCTGTAAAATACTTGTAAAAATAGGCCAAGACTATCTTTATCCCCCCTGATAATCAGTAGATAGTCGTAAAAGACACGTAAAGTGCATTTAGTAATTTTAACTCAATGTGCATACGGAGCGCTATTTTTACTTTATGAATCTTTCAACTATACTGTAAAAAATAAAATGTTATGAGTGGATTTTCTGAGATATGCAAAAATGTTAACATTAACACAAAAATGTTAATTTTAACATTTTTGCATATCCCAAAAAATCCACTCAGCGTCTTTGAATTAAAATTAACATTTTATTTTTTACAGTGTATTTACTGACTGTCGGAGGGAATAAGAATAGTCTTGGCCCATTTTTATTTTTATAAGTGTTTTATAACGATCTCATTATTCCATTTTATATAAATTGTCTTTATTTACAAACGACATGCAAGAAATATCGTTTAAAAGAGAGAAAAATCAACATATTGAAATCATCATCTCTCGCTTATGACATCACAATTCAATATGGCTATTTGTAAGATGAGTACTCAGGAGCCTTAAGCGATTTTGGTGGAATCGAGAAGCGGCTTGCAACCGCAATGTGTACACCTAATTCGCATCACAAAGAGATTTGGAGTTTCTAACAAATTAAAATATCATTTATGTAGTAGATGTTAAAAAACTTAATCGGACCTCTGATCGATCGACACTTCAGTTTCAATGTAATGTAATTCGGATCGTTCATATAGATTTCATCAGGCAGAACGAAGACGAATTAAATTTATCACATTTCACGTATTTAATTGCAATAGAATCGCATCATACTCGCATCACACTGAGAAAAATGTTGAATTCTTATTGAATTAATTGGAATTCTGATTGAAAATGGACAAATCCGAATTTAAATCTACTAGAATTCTAGTTGAGATAATTGGAATTCTGATGAAATCAGAATCTTCTGGTTTGTTCAATTTTAACCAGACATTTTTTCAGTATAAATTATAGATTGAAATTGAATATTTGACCCATAAAAATAAAGTTTAGTAAATTATATATTTTTTTCTTTTCTGATTAATTTCAATCTCAATTTCTAACCTGATACGGCATTATTCAGATATCAATTACACCAGTGCATTATATAGTACTTGTAATAGAAGTGTAATTTTAATATTGACACTGTTTCTGATGATACACTGCTGCTAAATAATCGCGTATTTATTGTAATTAATGTATGAGAATTCATAAATACAGAAGTCAAGATGATGTTTGATTACAAGAAATATCTAAATTTTGACATAAACAAGGAAAAAATTGAATATAACAATAAATTTTATTTACCAAGATAATAAAAATTTTGACTGTACAAAGGCTTAATCAGAATAAAAATGTTAGTAAAAAAAATTACATAAATCAATATTAAATTAATAAGTAAATTTTAAACAAAATCATAAAGTTGTAACGTGTTTTCGTAAGACTTGTAAGAAATTATAACTGAAATATTTATAACTTTATGTACTATTACAAACTATTTCTTGCCGTAAGATTTACAAGAAATAGTAGATATTTATACATGGTCATACGTGTCTTATTCATAGAATTATAATTCCATTTATAAATTCCTGCAAGTCTTACGAGAACAAGTTACGATTTTGCTTAGAATTAATCTATATATTATATTATTACAGCAGAATATGATACATTGAGAAACGTCGTCAAATAGTAAATTAAGCCTACAAATAAAAATGTGATAAGAGCGATTTTAATTTCATGTTGATTTTTTATTGTGTTATTTACATATCTTTGAATTATTGTTTAATATCTCATCGTCCACATATCATATTCCGCTATAAGAATTTATGGATTAATTTCTCTATAATAATTCAATTATTTTTTTATGTAATTGTTTACGAATATTATAATATAATGCTGATAAAGGCTTTGTGCAATCAAAACATTCAAGACTGTTACCATCTTTATAAATAAAGATTGCATAATATATATAAATAACAAAATGCATGTTCAAAAATATGTAGATTCTTCTCAAGAACAGGATAATAACAAAGACTGCCAAAATGTCGAGTGATTCTTCTAAAAAATATTCTCTAGCTTAAAATTTTTTAAATAATACTATAAAACTGTTTCACTAATAATAAAGTGTTTCTAAATATAACTCTAATAATAAAATTGTTAGATAAATATTGATCTGTTATCGCGCGCGCGCACTGTTAAATTAATCAATAGTACAAAATGTGTGTATGCGATCGAAATCTATTTTCATTTCGTCAATTGTACGTGCAAGGACGTTGCAGCTCCGGACTCTAGAAAACGTTGGACAATACGACATTGCGGCACAGCCTGTTCCGTGCAGCGCGAGCCGTAAATTAATCCCATTGAAAGCCATTAGGCGTTTTATAATGGTCCTCATTGTACGTCAATTTACGAATGTGCATTAAAATCCCCCGCGGATCAGCCGTGGCTGTCCAGAAAGATACGGCAAAATCTGTGATTTATACGTCTATCATGCTTCTTACGAAATGTCATTTTTATGCTAATATCGTGTACTGGTTACGTTTAACATAGAAAGCAGCATTGCAACTATTATAAAATTCTTTAACATAATTGGTTTATAAATTTAAATCCAGTAAAATACTAAAGGTAAGACCAATTATGTTAAAAAATTTTACAATAGTTCCAAAACTGGTTTTTCTGTTAAACGTAGCCAATGTTAATCGCGCGAGAGACACGTATTTTCAGAAGATTCTGAAAAAGATACATATAGGAAGATCTATTATATTCTCGAGTCGCCATGTGCCATTCAAAACGTTTGTTTGTCGTGTTTTTCGTCAATACTCAATTTTATAACCCATGAATACATATCAATATATGTATATGTATGGTATGTGTATTCTTAAAAATTTAATTATTTGATAGTGATTTTATATCCACACGTATACAAGTATTTAAGATCCAGTTAGATCGTTTAAGGCATTTATTTTTTGTAGGTTGTGTTTATCCACACACTTTTTCATGGAATTTATAAAATATAATGTTATTATTTCTTAAATGAAATTATATTATTATGTTATTATTATATTATTATGTACCTGTACGATTATAAAAAATAATCGTATAAAAGGATAGTAATATAATTTCATTAGTGAAATATTATATGTATCTATATTGAAGACATATTCTTACACAGCGTGCGGAAGAGAACAAGTCCAATCGTTTATAATGAGATAACAAGAAAATATAATATAAATTATGAATTAAATTTTAAAATATAAAATTATGAATGAAAATATAAATAATGATAAGTATATCGATTAAGATAATATCAAGAAATAATGTATAACGAATTTGCATTGACGTAATAAACATATCAAATTAATTTTTTCATGATGTATTTAGATTAAATTTTCATAAACTCGTTCGCAAAAAATATTCCCGTATGAATTAAAAAATAAATAGATAAGAAAAAGCGTATAATTAATTCGATTATAAGTACGCGCGCAGAGACGAACACAGAGAGAAGGATTTCTTAAAATTTATTCTGAAAATATAGTAATTATGGTACAATACAATAAATTTAAAGATTTTTACCATGCACTTCAGTAAAATTAATCATACTTGTTTTATATTTTATTGTAGTTTTATTAATAAATGTGAGAGATTTACATAAAAATTCTTCGAAATATAATGTTGTCCTACGATTACGATATTTTTTGGGTAAAAATTTTAAGATATAATTCTTTCTGTGATATAACACGAAAAAAACTTCTACATATTCCTACGTGTAGCAAATATAGTTATATGATATAACTTATATGTTCTTAATATAAGTTTTGAGAAGCGTATCGATTAAGATAATATCAAAAGCTATGTGAAAAACTGTATTGACATAGTCATATATGTATAATTCGTCTTCTTACGTCATATAATTTATAGTAGTTGTATAATTTATTTTTTCTAGTTAGGTTATTATTACATTTTTTCGCAAAAAATGTTTCAGTACGTCGTCACAAATTAAATAAAGAAAAAAACTTAATGAACTCGAATAAGTGATAATACGCAGAGAGATGAGAAAATATAATATAAAGAAACGCAAAAACTCTTTAAAATATTCATTCATTTATATAATGCTGATTATTATAGTTTCAACAGATAATTTTTTCATTTAAAATTAATGCTTTCTGTAATTTTTTAAGATTTAACTGGATATTAATTTACATTTCTAATTTATTTTTTCAACTTAATTTGTTATTAATTTGTACATATACATATTTATAACATTCAGTTTAAAAATACACCAATTATATACGCATGCATAAGATATCGCTCATTTGTTACAATGATTGACAATTCATAGTCGGTTCTTATATTCAAGATCGTTTTAAGTTCAGTTTTGAGGTGTCATGAACTAATCAGACAGCTGCATTAGCATCTTACGACATTACTTTAAATAATGCAACAAATAGGTAGGTTGGGAACCCTTCCCCTTTTTCCCTAATCCAATATTATAATAAAATTATAATATTATATAATGTAATATTAAGAATAATAAAATATTAATAAATTATAATATCTGCTCATATAAATTTCAAAAAATTGTAAAGTCGAAACGTTCCGATTAGTATTATTGGTTACAATAAATTTATTGAATTCTAACAACAAATATAGCTCATTGTGTTTTGACCCGGGAAGTACACTTATTTTTTAATAATAAAATATTTTTGTTCTTTTTTTGTAAGCAACTGAAAATCACAATTTTTTGTATCGTTGTTGCAAAAAATGAGCGATAATTAATTTATCAAAATATTATCCATGTTTATCGGGCAACAGATTACAAAGAGTACAGTTCGCAAGTTTCGATAAATCATGATGATTGCGTTGTTTTTCAAGTCCATATTGTTTTCCCTCAAAAGAGCAAACGATGTCAAAGGCCAGATTTAATTTCTCTTGTAACAATGTGAATCTTTCGTACTGAAATATGCTAACGCGCAATAAGATTATATATTCTGATTGATTGTAACACAAACATAGTTCATGCGGGACGGGACGACGGGAGGATAGCATTTCATTCAGGAAGAGCTGGATGAAGTCCGTAAAGTCGCAGTCAACATAATCCAGGGTTGTGCCGTAGATTTTAAGATTACGTCTACACGAATTATTTACGTGAAATCTACGTGATGATTACATGATCTTTTTGCTATGTAGACTATGTAAACTATTAAAATCTATAGTGTACGTAATGCAAACTATAGATTCTTTAGGAAATTCTTTAGGAAACGTAAATTATTAATCAAAATTTATAAGGATTAAATTAAGGAAAATATATTACTCTTTATATTATATATTTTACATATATATATATATATATACAATATGTAATATACAGTTCTATTTTGTAGACATACATTATAGATTATAATATCAACAATTTCTGAGATCCGGCAACTTTAAATTGCTACAACTTCGTTGAGAATCAATGCTGTTTATCAAATTTTTTTCTCAGGTTATGAAAACCTAACCTATCTGCAGTTTATTGTCTACATAGCATACTCATCTACATAGAATATAGATGACACCTTATACAATAGTTTACATTGTCTACACGTGGACGTAGAATATTGTAATTTACGCGTAGATGCACAACCCTGACATAACCTCTGACATAATGTATCACACATAATTAAACGAGATATGGTAACTCACTTCTTCGAAAATGGTCCAACGGGATTCTCTCGCTCTGCGTGATTTGTATTCACGAATGTAACTTCAGATTCCTCGCGATTAGCTCCTATACTAACACACCTGATATACACACATCATAAAATCAACGATCGGCATACCACGACGTACTGCAAACCATGCTGCAAACTGCACGCCGGAGCCGGATATGCATACATTCCGAAAGTATGCTAATGAAATTTTTGGAAATATAACGGCATGCAAATTATTTTAACTCGGTTTTGAACGGAACCACAAATTCCGACCAAATTATCTCCGTTTTTCCGCGAATCGACCGAATTCGATAAGGAAAAAATCAAGTGCGTGTTACAATCTTCGAATTCTATTATTAATAACAGATATGATTAAAGCTGTTCCTATTCACACACACACACACATATGGATTTCGTATTTCAATTCCGTTGAAGAGAAGTGCGTTCATAAAACGTACATCCGCTGTTTTGAACTTGCGGTAATGCCATTTATTTATAGTTTATTAAGGAGAACGATTATACTTGCTATCGATAAAATCGTTAGCAACTTTATCGATCACCGATATCTTATTGGCATGAATTATTGACAAAAATTTTATTCGTTCTCAATCAAAAGTGTTCTACTGTTTTATGGTTCTCGGAGACTGCACGCTTGACAGCAAACGTTTCCATGGATACAAAGTTCAGTGAAAATACTTTAAAGCATTGATCAATCAAAAGACGCAGACTTTCGCAATTGATTAATCAAAGCATTTATAACATTACATTGATCGCGTCATATAATGTAAGAAATTATAATGTATTTATAATTTTACTTTTCGTTTATGATGTATCTCTATTTTGTTTCTATTGTAGATTAACTTATTTATAATCTCGCTAAAATTATTCATTGTCTTTTTCTTAAAACTAAATGAGAGAGCTGAATCGAGATCAAAATTAAACTATAGTGATAGAAATGGGCATCAAAATAAAGTATATTAGAAAATCTCTGAGGTCTGAGATTTTGATGTGTGGCAAAATTTGAACTACGAGATTTCAAACTCAAAATTTTGTACACATAAAATTTATTAGACGAATATATAATGAGATATACAAGAGATAGCATTATTCAAAATTTCAATTTTTTAATTGTTATTTTTAACATTATTATTTTTATTTATATATTTTTGTAAATTTGTTGATTAACAAAATTCTTTATTTTGATTTTTATATTTAACATGGTATAATTTAATTTTTAATGGTATACAAGAATGTATATACTTCACATATTTTATTATTAAATAAAAAATCGATTAAAATTGTAATTAAATCGAGAAAATGCGAATATCTGAAAGATTACAAAGTATTCGATCTTTTTCAGAGCGATTAGCACTAAATGCACACAAAGTGCACGAAACTGACGAAACGCGAGGAAATATGGCCGTGATGGCTGCGGTACGTGTTCCTTGACGAGAGTTTGTCATTTGGTATCAATCAGTCAAAATGATCATCTCTTTTGTTTCGTGACGAGCGAAGTGGAGCAAAATCTGACTTCGGCAACTGGCGTTCTCCTAACGACATGGAGTTAGGTCTGTCCACTACGTTGTTAGCTGGTGATCCACGATTGATTGATCACATAGTAGGCGAAGTTAAATCTCAAGGTATTTTTGATCAATTCCGGAAAGAATGTATCGCCGACGTCGATACGAAGGTAATTTTCACGCCTGATTCTTGACTTCTTTTGTAGATCAAAATTAAAGCTTCTACCTTATTTCTTTGGATTAAAGTGACCTTATATGGTCAGTAATACTGATCAGTAATATTGAATTAGTAATACTGATAGTACGCATCAATGTTTTCGGTATTTTTATAACTGTACACGATCAGTATTATTGACAACATATTTTATTTTTGTTTTACATACAATGTCTATTGTACTGTGACATACTGTGACATAGATCCTAATAAAGTGAGCATCAGTATAGCTTTATATTAGGATCTATGAAAAATCTAGATGATGTTCAGTATTCTATGTCAATCCATCAATATTAACGACACACAATCAATAATACTGTCAGTATTTATAAATAAAATACTGACAGTACCTATTATTGATCAAGTAAGATCTCCTTTAGAGGTTAGGCATAACTAATTTAGCATAAGATATAACTGTAAAAAATCTTAATTATTATTTTTACAACATACTTATTTATAGTTTTATAATATTTTATGTAACAGAAGCTTTTAATAATTATTGTTTCTTTTAAGTTTTGATTTCTAGATTTGAATTCAAATGGTATTAATGTAGTATATATTATATATTTTTAGAATAAAGATATTGTACATGTATATTATATAAAAATTAATTTATTTAATAAAATATTATATATCAATATAATGTATCTAATGACATATATAATTTCAGCCTGCATATCAAAATTTGAGGACAAGGGTTGAAGGCTCTGTAAACTCTTTCCTCAGTAAGCAAGTATGGAAACCAGATTTGAACAAAAATCAGCTCAGAGAAACTTTACGCAAGCATATACATGATGCACCATATCTGGATGCGGGTGTGGAACGGATAGTAGACCAAGTGGTAAATCCCAAGGTCTATTCAGTTTTTATGTCACAAATTGAAGACGTGGTGTATAAGTTTTTGGGTATAGAGAGGCCAAAGGCAAAAGAGAAAAATGGCGCTTGCGGACTTACAGATTTATTACCTAAAGATTTGGACCCTGTCTCACCAGAGTCTGACAAAAACAGCTTGAAAGACGAATCTCTCGAATCCATGGATATAAACGACATAAATAATCTTGATGAAAAGCAAGATGAAAAAAATGACGAACAGAAGCCACCAGAAGGAGAAATATATAAGGATAAAAACAGAGCTGGTTCAGAAAATGGGTACATTTCCTTAGAGGAAAAAACTTCAGACGAAGCCTGTAAAATTTTAAGTAAGGATGGGAGTAATTCAAACTTAAACACATCTTCAAAATCAGATGATAGAGTGGACGAAGAAGAGGAAGAAGTCAGTCCAACGTTTGAGCCTATTGACATTATGAACTTAAATGAATCCAATATTTCGAACGATTCACATTTATCAGGAATATCAGAATTAACGAGTCACCGATCTAGAAGCCCAGATTTCTCCAACGAATTATCGCGAGATAATTTTGAGTACAGTAATCAAGATTCTCAGCTTAGCAAAGTTTCCTCAGATTCTCGATTGTCAATAGTGACAGATTTTGGTTCGTCTAATCAGGCTTTAACACCAGCACATGATTCTTCGAGAGATGAAACAACAAAGGACAAAGGCGAAGCCTTTACTAAAAATAGTAAAGACAATTTCAAAGCAATCAGAGAGTTGGATTCGTCCAAGAACAAGTTGACTAAAAGCAGCTTTGATTTTGCTAAAGGTAAAGATTTGCAAGATTATAAAGACACGAAAGATTTAAAGAGTACTAAAAGTGTATCTTCTAAAGAAAATTCTCGTGATGCCACAGATAGCAGTATTAAAGATAAATATGAGCATAAGAATAAAGAGAAAAGTAAAGATAGCGAGTCTACCAAATCATCAAAGAGTACAAAAGAAAAAGCTGCTAGTAAGGACACAAAATATTACAAAGATAAAAGTAACGAGAGAAAGAAATCTAGTAGTGAAAAGTATGATAAACATAACAATGAGAAATACGATAAACACAGTAAAAGTAAACCTAAAGATAAAATTGATCAGATCAAGGAAAGTTCTGACAAAATTAAAGATACTCCAGAAAATTTAAAGGATAATAGTAACAAATTCAAAGATGAGAAGCCTAAGGAAATTGATAAAAAAGATAATGTTAATAAGGAAATGAAAGATTTGAAAGATATCTATAAGGAGAAAATTAGAGAGCTTCGAGAAAAGAAGGAATTGACTGAAAAGGAAAAATTGAATAAAGACAAAGATATTAAACTCATTAAAGAATCTAAAGATAAAAAGGATCCCCTTAAAGATAAAAAATCAAATAAAAAAGAGCACAAAAGTTCATCATCGTCATCATCATCAAAAAATTCTTCTATAAGTCATCACGAAAGTAAAAGTAGTAAGACGTCGGAAAAGATTGTGGATGGAAAAGATAAGCGATCAGATTCAAAGGATAAAACAAAACGAGATGAGAAACGATTGCTGAAAGAGAGTAAAAGTCATTACAGTAGCAAATCAGATTTATCGGACAAATCTGACAAATCAGATTCAAAGAAGATTTCCAGAAGTGAGAAAGAAGATAAGGGCGGAAAGGTTGACGTGAAAAAGGATATCAAGGTGAGCAGCGAAAAAGCGACAAATGGTAAGAAGGACGTGAAGAGTCACTTACAACAGGGCAAGAGTTCAGATCGCGCCGAGAAATCAGATAGTAGAAAAGAGTCAAAATCCGATAACCCACCTAAGGATAAAAAGCGTAGAGAGGATAAAAAATCCAAGACAAAGGATGACCACTCGAGTTTACGAAAAAACTCGAATGATCGACGTTCTACAGATAGAGATGGTTCGAATGGTTCAAGTAATAAAACCTCACCATCCAGCAACTCAAATTCCAATGTTACAAGCAATAAATCGAACACTTCGAATTTGACGAAGGATAATCATGTCAGCAATTCTGGTAGTGAAACGTCGGATAGTATTGAGGAAACGCAAGTGAATGATTCAAAATCATCGCATTGTAAATTACCTCATAAAATCAGTTTGCAATTACTGACAAATGAAAAGAGTTATTCAAAGATGGAGACTGATAATAGCAACGAAGCATACGATAGACAAGAAGAAGAAAATGCAGACTCACGTGACACAAATCTACCGTTAAAGAAGCGATTGCTGTCAGATAAAAATGGTGAGTCAACTCCTGATATGAAGCTCAAAAAACCGAAATTTGCGAAAAACATACACGAAGCTAAGAAACTGATGAAAATTAGGAAACAAATGGAAAAACAAAAATTTAAGGAGGATAAGAAGGTAGAGAAGAAAGTTATACAGGAAGCCGACCAAACAAGTCAATCAAATACGAAAAACGCCGATAATTTTGAGGGCGTGCCAGATGATGAACGAGTACAAATTATAGAGGTTCCCGATGAAGAATACGAAGAACCTTATCCCGAAAAAGACGAACCTCCTTTAATGTTAGACGAGAGATCGATAATAATGCCTGGAACCGAGTCTTGTACAAATGATCTCTTAAAGGAATTATGTATAAGGCAATCTTTAAGTGGAATAGTATCAAATGTACCATTAGAAGAAACACAGGCTACACAGGATTCCAAAACTGACGAAAAACACGATGCGCAGTATACTAAAGGTGTAGAAGATCCGCAAGTCTTTAAAAAAAGATATAAGGACGACACTGAGGAAGATTCAAAGAATAAAACACCAGAACATATGATTGTTGATGAAGAAAGTCATTTACAAGCGCAGGAAACGCCTGTTTCGCAAAAGTTAGAAGAAGCCACAGCTCCAGAAAAATCAGAACCTCTGGAGGTCGAGAGAAATAGCAATAGCAATGTGAAACAATCAACAAAGGAAAATACAAAGACATGGAATTATAATCAATCAGAAACGCAGGATGATAATAAGGAATTGAAGAATGACAATTCAGTGGAAATACGAGACGATAATAAAGAATTACCGGATGAAAAGCAAACAGAAAACTATGCGTTGTTCAAAGCTGATACAATAGACTCACAAACTCATTGTATGGGAAATAAATCTTCGTCCTCCGTGACTAGCGAGGATAACGAAGACTGCCGTTACTTCAAGACTGATAATGAGAAATCGGAAAGGTTTTCCAATTTCTTAGAATCTCTAGAACTTGTAGAGAACTCGTCTTTGGAGGACATAATAGAGAGTCTAGGTGGCAAGGTGATTTCCTCGATACCGAAGTCCATGGCAGCACCACCGTTGCCGAAATTGCGCAAACGTTCATCTAGTCCCTTGTCAGATATACTAGTGAATAATTCAGACAACAATAATGATGGTTATAAGCAGAAACTGTTATCCTCGTCCAATGAAGATGTTGTAGTAAACGTCGTCAAAAAAAGGAAATACACCAAGAAACCGAGATTCTTGAATGTATGTAGTTCACAAGGGATTTCGAATGGCGAAAACTTTGTCATGCCTTTGAGCCCCGATAGCGACGTTTCTGCCACAAGCGACAAAACTGCGTCGACTAATGTGATCAAAGAAGAAAAAAGGTATGTTACATTTTTTTTTCGAGATTTTTACATAGTGTAAAATTACATATATATTTGTTATATTAATTTTGTTATTGCAATATATCCTTTGTACCTACTACAAACACATACGAATTGGCTGTATTACTTTAAATAAATATTAATTTCTCGAGAAGGATTACTTGAGAAGGAACAATTCTGTCTAACATTATTATTCCTTCAAATTGCAGCCGTGTTAGGACCAGTCATCAACGATATTCGAGCGATGACTTATATAAACCACGTCCATTATTTTCAAGTTCTTCTCGTCGAAGCAGACGATCGAATAATCAAGCATAGCTAACACCCCAAGGATTCAGGTTGAATAAGATTTGTACAATTTCCAATTTGTATTTATTTCGTTTCATTATACAGTAACATTATATATTAATACATTAATTTCTTTATTATAATTTAACATATCAGTCTAATGTCATTTATTGTTGTTTTATTTCTTTGTTATTAAACAGTAATGGCATACAAGTATACGCATAATTGGAGATATTTATAATTCAATTAATACATATATTATCACATTTACCACATATTATAACGGTTTAAAAATTTTATAATATTTCAAGCATTTGTTTATACCTGAAATTTTAAGTATGAGCTAAGAAGTTAAAAATCTAAGTTCCAAATTATATAAGCACTTATTAATATCTATTTATTAAGTTTAAATATAGTCGATTAAAATATTTAATTAGCGCTTCAATAAACTGATTTATTAATTAGAATATTTTTTTATACAGTTTAAAACGACGAAATGTTACCAATTTCAACATCTTCCATATAAACTGTAATATCTAAGAAATGTTAACAGATTATGATGTTGAATAATATAAAAAAAATTGATTGCATAAATTTCGAGTAGCGAATGTTAAGAAACAAGTACATACTTTTCTTTTCGAGTATACTCATCTGCAGGCTATCAACTTTGTTGAAAATGAGTGTATCTGCTTGTACATGTGTGTGTGTGTGTGTGTGTGTGCGTGCGCGCGCGCACACACATACTTATATATGTATATATGAGTATCTGTAGGTACATACGGAATTTCAAAATTATTAAAATTGTAAGATTGCACAAGAATAATGGTTGATTAATTTTACGATTGTTAGATTTTAATCTGACAAAAGTGTTTAAGCACAATTCTATAAAATTCGTAAACTCCTCTTTATGATTCGATGTGTAGATCCTCGTTTATCGAGATGACATTAAGATGCGTGTGTACGTAATTTATTATATGCGTATCTGTACAAGTTAACAATTCTAACGACGCGAACAACTTTTTATGATACCTATGTACGTAATTATAGCAAGCACTTTATAAATATACACCAATATATATATAAAATTATAAACGATGTTGTGCTAAACTAATAGGGAATTCAATTGAACGCACTTGGTGCGTACCGATGTACATTAAAGTCATCGCAAATTGACATAAAGCTGTGTGTTTAATATAACTTCAACACATTTCATTATATTGTCAAATAAAATATATTATATATTTTATAAAATTCTCAAAATATTTTTATTTCATTTTATACTCAAATTTAATCAATATGGCTTTAATATATACATATCAGTGTGCAATAGTGCGTTCAATCGAATTCGCTATACATACTGTATAACTTTCTGTTTACATGCTAGTGTAGAAGAGAATATAGTTCTTATATACATTTGTAGCTTTTATACAACAAATGATTTAGCGATTAATCTTTTTCAAGAGCATTCTCATAAGCAACTCCGATGTGTGTGTGTGTATGTGTGCGCGTGCGCGCGTGTGCATGTATGCGTGTGTGTGTGTGTGTGTATATGTATATATTATAAATTTAAAGAATATGATACGGATTGTTATAAGATAAAGAAGAGAATCGATAAGATAAAAAAAAAAAAGCATTAAATAAGCGCCATACCATGTAAAATCTAATCTTAAGTTTTTCTTTAGTTTAAACTCACGTCGTTATCTCACGTCGTTGGATAATTCTTTTATAATTTTCATATCCTTACGTCTTCGTCTTTTCACGTTATTTATGCCATCGTTTTTTAGCATAATTAGTCTTCTTCTTTGAATATAATACTCGGATTACAAAATAATAATAAAAAAAAAAACTGAAATTCAATGTTTTTGTTATTCTCGCAATTGTTCATAGTGATACAACCCGTTTCATTGAAAACAGTAGCGACATAAGGTTGCGATATTACGTCACATATATTTTTAGATCTACTCTTCAAGAAACGCATCTTGTTTCTGTTAGTTATTCCGTAACATGAATAAGCTTGTATAAACATGTGCATACAAAAAGTACGCATATAATTTTATTTTAATAAGAATATCTTGATATAATTATATATTTTTAAATTTCCAGTCTATGAGACACAATCGATTGTTCCATATCCAAAAAGTTTATGAATTTCCTAGTGTTAGAATTGCTTCCAAATAAATAAAATTTTATATATCAGCTTGATATCTTGTATTAAAATACATTTTATTAATTAGTCCGCAAGAAATTTACATTTTTAAGAGAGAGCAAAATAATAATAATTTATATGTATATATACTTTTTGAAATTTTGTGCATTTAATTAATTCCAAAATTATTTAGAGACTCTAATAAGAAATGATTCATTGAATTGATCATCATTATAATGATTTCGACATCTAATTGACGATTATTTTTCGCTGAGATGTGTATAAGCAATTCGATGCTGCTGCAATAAATTTACAAGTTTCACGCAACATGTATGCAACTTGCACCTCGTGCATGACCAGTGTCAACTTTCGATGGTTAATGATCTCGTTACCATTATTATTGATTTTAGAGACTATAATGTCAGAAGGAAGTGCATGAAGAAGACGCTGTCGTACTCTCTTCCCTTATGACAGCTCCCCGCGCTGCGTCGTCGGTCTGATTCAGCCTTTAGCAGCCAATCGACGAGCAAGGTCGTCGCAGCTATGTGTGAAGATTAAGAATGATAGGGCAATGATGGGATTAGATATAATAAAGCGACGGTTACACGCCGACTCTGGGCTTGTTTACTTTGTGCGCCGCGACCGCGAGTAGTGTTGCATATTGTATACGCCGTTCGACCTTGTCACTTAAATCGTCTCATCGCTTGGCGCGCCGTTTAGAAACTCGTGATAATCGTGCCACTGATTGCGATATAAATCTCGTCCATGCGTGTATCGATTTTATTTTTTGCATATTTACTAAAATTTAATATACCCAAGAAAAAAAAGAAAATAATTTACAGCGATTTTATTGTTTCGCGAAAACGCGTAAATATTCTTCTACCAATAATAAACAGTAGATTAACTTAATTTCGCTAAATTTAATTTAATTTTCTATTTTAATTTATTTCAAAATTAGAAAAAGAATATATTTATCGAGAGAGAAATTTAACTAAATTTAATTCAAATTTAGTTTATTATTTGTTGTAAGTGCATATACGTTAACATGAAGGTTGACAAAAATTAATGTTTTCTTTTTTCAAGAATAAAACATTATGTTTCTTTTTAAACATGTTATTGCTTCAAATATGCTTTAAACAATATTATAAAAAAAATATTTAAAACGTTAAAAACCATTAAGTATGTTTTATACCGTTTAAAACATGTCTTTTACCAATTCTAATTGGCACATCTCTCTAAATTCTTTAGAGTAGAATTTCATTCTAAAAAGAATAAAAATTCTGTCACTCTTTCGAGGGAATTTTCGATCTTTAATAAGATTTTACTTTTTAGAATGAGATTTCTTTTTATAGAATTTAGAAAAATAAAAGTTAAAGGTAACAAAATGTTATTTAATTCGAGGTATTGAATTATTATTGCTGCTTCGATATCTAACAGTGAAACCGAGATTAAAGGCATAAAAAATAAATTAAACCGAGATAATAAATTAATATCTACGTTTTAGAAGGAATGAGCCATAGAGCAGCTGGCTCCGTTGGGGTTTATCGCTCTCTCGCAATGTTATATTTATAATTCATTGCAACGTATTTGCATAACGCTCATCATTGTCTCGGCGAAGTTTTGCACAATAAATAAGGAAAAGAATTTGTTCGTTACGTGCAACGGTGCAATAAAATGTTTGCAAAGCGAGGTAAAAACATCGGTATTACAATGCACGAGACATGTGAAAAATTACGTCGTCGATCAACAAGATCTGATAGACGTATCTACTCGATAATAAGCGATTGAATAACACAGTCAATTTTACAATTCGTTATCTCTATTCCCTTTTGCTAGAAAGATAAAATAAATTTAGAAAGTTTTGTTTGCGTATACGCATGATTTAAACAAGCGAGCACGATTACTACTCATTTCTTGGACATATTTTCACGACATATTACTGAATAGTTTCGCTTCGATATTTAAGAATTTGTCAAATTATACCATTGCGATCTAAGAATTGATTGTATTCAGCAAAGAAAGCAGCTCAGCAACTACTGTAAAATTATTTAATATGATTAGTCTTATCCTTACTTCCTCACTGGATCTGCTAAATGTTTAAACTAATCATATTAAAGAATTTTACATCTGTTGCAAAGTTGCCAAAAGCTGTCTTCTCTACTGAATACAATCAATATTTATAATTTCTTTTGGGAAGCATTAAAGTAGAATATTATTTATAAATCACTTTTAAAAAATTAAAATAAATAAAATTTTGAAATATATATAAATAAATGCACAAAAATAAATAAACTCAATTAGGGCGCGACTTTGATTAACTCTAATTAATTAATTGGTGATTAACTCGATCGGCAGAGGAGCGCTTATAGGATATGTATAGTATTGCTTTTAATCTGTGTTCCACCAAACATATGATTTTCTATCATGATTATTAATTACTTTAATAATTTATTATTTCTATTATTTGATAAAATAGTATTGACTGATCTAATTAGAATTTGGTCAAAGTCGCCTTGAATAGCTTACTATATAATTTATTGCCTATTTCAGAAATGAACTATCGCTATAATACAATATATACATATATAGACATTATGGAATCGATTCGATTTTTATTTATATTGAAGAAAAGGAGAGAATGGAAAGAGAAAAAGAGAGAGAGAAGGGAAAAAAGTTGCGGTACCGGCGCATTACGTCAGTCGTTAAAATATAGATATATTTTACGTAAGCAACAAGAGATATATATATGCCGGATTATGCATTTCCTGTGACACGATACAACGTGGCGCAAGAGTCCTTTCTCGCTTACTCCTATAATAATAATCCTTTCGCAACCGAATTTGGTTCTCTTTTGATGATCAGGCTCGATGGTGGCCCGCACTCTTTTTACATAACATGAGAGTATCTCGATTTCAAAAACGACAAAGTGCGCTCTAATACGAACCTCTCGCTTTTTTATACATTCAATAGCACGTGTATGTGTGCGAATGAAGGTTGAACAGAATTTTCCAAACGGGATCCGCTTAGCTGTACTTTCTGCACTTTTTTTTACAGTCGCGTTTTATTTCTGGCGAATATCCAATATTCTTAATTGATTAATTACGATATTTAATCAACGTTAATTTATAGTTTAATAGATTTTCATTTTTGTGCGACGACCGAATTAAATAAAAAACACTTATTATTGCTAATTATTATCCGACGCGTTGAAGAATTAAAGCTCTAAAATGTCATACATAAAAGTAATTTTGAATTTTCACGGACTCAACATTCACACGATTTCACAATATCACGCAAACTAAAACATTATAATCGCACAAATTGTTGGAAATCGATCGAAAGACCACTCGGCAAGATCCTTTATTATTGATTGACGGCTTAATATAACGAGTCATTTTCGTATTTGTAACATACGTACGTACGCGGCGGAGAATTTCGACGAGTGAACGTGGAGAAAGTGCAACTTAAAACGATCAACGGATCCGTGGCGGGATATGAGAGACGGTCGAAATTGTGTGGGCGAAATTGCACATTGCACTGTACATCGCAGTGCCTCGACGTCACCGTCCTTCCCTCTCTTCTGTCGGGAAAATTATCGCCCATCATCGTCGGCATCAATTCTAGCGTGCACGCTCATTCGGTATTCCGTCCGCTGCGCCGTCCGCATAAAATCGAGGAGCTCTCTGGGCTTCGTACCGCGGACGGCGGCACGCATGGACCACGTGGTCGCGTACGACGCATGCGCGGCACGTGCGCCCGGACCTAAACCTAACCTCGCGCCAAATCTCGCGCCGTCTTTCGCCACGATCGGCTCCTTGCCACCTTGCGAGGTTCGTCCTCGTGTGTTCTTTCGGCCGTTTCGCGGCTCGATCTCGTGTAACGACGTAACGAGGCAGTTGTGGTTGATTAAACGAACGAACGAGACGCGCGGAGCGGAGAGAGAGAGAGAGGAGGAGCTGCGAGACCCCTCGCGCAGAGGGTCGGGGGCAGGAAACGGATAGCCTTCCACACGGAGCCTCCTTGACTCCCCGTAATACTCCGCAGCACCATTAAGAAACGATCGGCGCACGCGGTCACATGTCGGTGCGCGTGTAACGCCCGCCCCGCCGTGATCCGTCCGGTGTGCGGTTTGTTTTCGCGACGTACTGCTGCTGCGTAACACCGCGGTTACGTCGTCCTCGTGGCGGTATTCGAGTATCGAACGTAAACGGCCCAGCATACGTGAAGCAGAGAAAGAAAGCGAGAGACAGATAGAGAGAGAGAGAGAGAGAGAGAGAGAGGAGGAGGAGGAGGGTGACAGAAGCAAGAAGAAAAAGAGGACGAGGATAGATTACGCGACATCGTGGCGGCGGACCTGAGGATTCACGAGCTAACGAGCGAGCACCTGTCCGCTACGATCATGAATGTAGACGACTACGAAAGCCTGCCGACCAACTCCGTGGCCGTGCACATGACGGCCGGTGCCGTTGCCGGGATCATGGAGCATTGCGTCATGTACCCGTTTGACAGTGTCAAGGTATCGTCGGCGGTCCCGCGGTGCGTCGCGCACACCGTTACCTGCAACCTTCCAGACTCCTTTACATAACCTCCTCGATCGGTGCCGCGCCGGTGACGCGCTCTCCCGGTCGGAGGCTTCGTCTCTCCTCGCGCGCCGCCACCGCGTCCTCGATCAGATTTCGCGGACGCATCTGTACGACGAGACACGATGCGTCCGCGAGAGAGTTTCCCGTTCGCGAATAATGAGGAAAAAATTACCATCTGGTGACGCCGTCGTCGCCGTCGGGTGTTTTCCTCCGCGCTTTCCTGGAACCGTCCATCTGGCGAACGGACCGCTTTATCTCTCTTGTCCTGATTTATCTGCCATAAATAGACGCGCAGATAGGCAGCGTTTATAAATCATTGTTTATAGAAATTTAATAACGCTTGTTGCTTACCAGTCGTCGCATTGGCATCTCTCCGCTTCGGAGGAAGGAAATTGCTCAATTATGTTGGATGACAAAGTTGAAGATAATGATAGTTTAATGGACCTCTCTGTGCGTGTGTATCTCGCATTGTACAATATATATGTGGCTTCTATACACGTTTATAATTGCACTAAAACTTTTGCAATTTAATTATTGTGTTGATAAAAAATTTGATACAATAAATGTGCATGACAGAGAGAGTTTAAAATATATTATAATAAAATACGATAGAGTTCAATATATATTACAATTTGTACGTGATTAAAAGAAAAAGAAAGTTTTTACTTTTTTTTTTCCATATTTCAGAATTACTACATCCAGTGAATACATGATAAAATAGTCATTAACATACAGTCATTAGCATGTACGTCACCACGTTAACCGCTCTTAACTTTGTGCCATGTACATGAATTTAAACAAGTTAATATTTTTAATTAACTGTATATTTTCTCTTTTCTGCATATTATTTAAAATATATCACATATATTGTAAAATAAGTGTATTACAAAAATTCTCAGTTTTATGTTTTTATTTTATATATATATATATACATTTAAAAAAACACTAAATTTGTCAAGGCCATACTGATAGACATTGTGTAAGAAATGGTTGGATCAATTTGTATTTACGCATTATGACTCGTTTGATAATTGTATAAGATATTATCATATAGTTTCATGAAATGTACATGACAATTGAGACAATAGTTACTTTATATCAGATAATGGATACAACAAGATGAATATATTATAAATAATGTATTATATTATATTCTTTCTCAGAATGCAAGTGTTTACTATTCATTATGTAACATAGTTTGTCGGCAGTGAGTTCTATTTCTGGTCTCCTTTTCAGACTACTATCTATACTGTGCGTGCTTTCTTGGCTGATATATTAGATCTTGTTTTCATTTATTATACAAAGGAATAATACAGATATGCTATTATTCTACTTTAATGCAAAGCAAATTGACATCTAAAAGTCATCAATTAAGTCCAGGTTACTTTCGCTTATGATCAGAGTTGATAGTCACTGTTCTCATTATCAGCAAATCATTCTATTTTAAAGTACTTATGTGATAGACAACGTTTTTAAAACAGCATTGTAAAATATTAACACAAAGCTATTTGAATAGTATACAAAAATATATACAAACAAAATAGAGTTACTTTGTTATGTCTTTAATTAGTAATAATGTTTCTTATCTTTATGTGTCTAGACAAGGATGCAGGCATTAACTCCTGGTCCAGGAGGAGGAGGAGGGATAGGAGAGGTGTTGTACAGAATGATACGACAAGAAGGTGTATTGAGGCCAATTAGGGGTGTCAGCGCAGTGGTTGCTGGTGCCGGTCCTGCACATGCTTTATACTTTTCTTGCTATGAGTGTCTTAAAGAAAAGTTTAAGAGTACTAGATCTCAATTCAATCATCTTGTCTATGGGGCAGCTGGTTGCGTAGCAACAGTTCTGCATGATGGTGTCATGAACCCAGCAGAAGGTTAAATATAGAAACATATTTGATATACATATAATGCATGATACAGTCTTATTGATAACGTATATCATTGTAAATATAGATAATCTTACAATCTACGTACTTCAATCAATGTTAATTAAAATAGATATACAGTTTTTTATCTAATCATGATTTGAATATTATTACCAATTTCTTTTACTATTTTGTAACTTTACTATAAGTAAAAAATATATAGGGATGATCTTTGAAGATTAATTTTAGAAGATAGTAGATAGTCGGAATTTATAGAATATTATCTTCTTACAGTGGTTAAACAACGATTGCAGATGTATAATTCCCCTTATAGAAATGTATTGAATTGTATACAACATGTGTACCAGAAAGAAGGGATATTTGCATTCTACAGGAGTTACACAACTCAATTGGCTATGAATGTGCCTTTTCAGAGTATTCATTTTATCTCTTATGAATTTGTACAATCAATTACAAATCCAGAGCACGTTTACAATCCAATAGCACATATTGGATCGGGTGAGTCATCTAATTATCAATAATATCGATTTTCTCTACTATAGGTTTCTGATATTATTAAAAAAGATAAAATTATGTTGCAAAAACTATATAGAAAATCAAATTAATTTGTCATTATTTTGAAATATTAAATTTTGAACAAAATAAATGTATTTTGATGCGAGAAACGTAGTTGAATAAAGTTTTAATCGTCTTTGTTTATATGGAATTAGGTGCAGCAGCAGGTGCAATTGCGGCTGCTGCGACGACCCCTTTGGATGTTTGCAAGACAGTGTTAAACACACAGCAGGATGGTGTGCACGCTCAAGGCATGATAGATGCATTTAAGCAAGTTTACAGGTTCGGTGGGATACAGGGATACTTCCGTGGATTACGTGCACGTGTCTTATTCCAAGCACCAGCCACCGCTATCTGTTGGGTGATGTAAGTCAGTCGACTTTATATTTCTTTTTACTGTTCTTTTGATTAAATCATAATCATTGTCTCTCTTTATATCATGTCGCGTAACATGTTTCTGTTTTTACGCGATAGATACGAGTCATTCAAGTATGTATTGCGGGGCAAGCAAGATGATGATTGTAGTGTTTCCGAAGCCGACAATGGTATGACCGGAATTAATCAGAATCCGACGCTTGCATCAAGATCTAATAGCTTTCAGGGTGCAGGTCTGTACTTTAACAACCATGCTTCATCACCTGTGTTACTCAAAGTGACTACGAGTTAGGCATGTAAAAAATCTACACTATTGATTGTCCATTAAGAGAAAGAAAGAGAGAGGAAACTATTTCATTATCCAAGAGTTGTTTATGGAAGTGGCGGTACTTTTTTTCTCTATAAGAGTATATTGACACAATGAATATTGGTTGATTTGTTTATTATTTGAGCAGCATTTTTACGTACGTATTCTATGTCGCAATGAATCGAAAATCGATGCTAAAGAAAGACAATAGGAAGCAAAGGTACGGGACCTGGATTTATTAATATATAAATTTCTTATTGTTAACTTAGAACTACGTCAAATAATGACGCTAATATTATCTTCTTTTTTTATTCCTTGATTTTTAATCATCGATAAGGATCTTAAAAATGTTATTTAAACTTTCTTTAAACTTTATATATTATCGTACCTTATGCTTTTAACATACTTTGTCATGTATGCGAAATCAGTATGGAAGTAATGTATTATTGTTTTAGAATAATTGCAAAATGACTTCATTAATTAGCACTAAATTTGAAATTGTGAAATAATTATTAATCCTGGTACACCGTTGGCTGCCATCCAATGTATAAAATTGAAATAAAATGCTATTCTATCTATTGTACTGTTCATATGGAGTATTAATGGACAATTAGTAAAACGTCAATTTGATATATATATCAGAATATGAACAATTTGTCTATATTATTTGTCTTCAGCTGTAATTTGTATATTTGTATACAACTTTGTATATATCTAGCTTATATAAATGGAATATTTTATTAATAATTTGTTTGAGATATCTGGAGACACGGTAGTGTCTCGGCGCTAAGCCAAGCGCGCGACACTGTCGTGCCTCCTTTACGCGAAACGGATAATTTTTCGGGGTCGAGATGTATTAACACACTTAATTGATTTAATAATAATTGATACTTATTCTTTAGATACCAATACAATTTATACTGTACAAATAGATTCATTGTTTAAAAATAAATATAAATTACTACTGAAAACATGACGTAGAGAATGTTAAACTAATTTTTTTAGCATTTTCCAATATATAAAATGATTGTTTTTAAGAAGAAAGAAAGAAAGAAAGATATGCTCCAATTGAATAGTGAAAATAGATTACTCACATAGCGCAATTAGATTGCAGCCCACTCCAACATTGTACCATTAAGTAAGTTAAGAAAACAGTGGGATGCATGCAGGAATTTCATCGATAATAAACTACACTTTAGAGCATAATTAAGTGCGCATAATTAATGCAGGATCATATCGCAAACATAAAATTGCAAAATTAAAATCATAATTGTTACTAACAGGATATTAAATCAATCAATTTAATGTTAAAAGATTACGAAGACTAATGAAATTTTGAATTAATGTAGAATGCGATGTAACTTCGTGTTTGAATTATAGGTACAATATGGATTGGAGTGAATTAAATTAATTTATAGGACATGATTGGCTATCCTAAACTAAAGAAATTACAAGTGATGTAAAGTAATTATTTTATAGAAGATTGTAGATAAAACTATAAAATATATTACAGAGAGAGAAATGTACAGTATAAAATAAACTGAAAACCAGTGTAGAAAAAAATGAAACTGTTATTTGTACAAATACGATTCGTCTTGATTACTCAAGTACAAATGATAAAATGCTCCTTAGTCATTTTGTAATATACATACTGTATCTAAACTATATATGATATATAACCACAATATTGCTTCCTATGGCTGTGATTACTGGGTCATTTGATGTTGACTTTAAGAGGGAGTAATATCATGTAAAACTCATATTTCACGCCATATTTATTTATTGTTACAATTTTTTAACACCTTACATCGTTATTGAATGAATCGTTGTTGGAGAAAAGAGAGCACAGTATTCATATGTAAAGACACATGTAAAAGAAGAGCGAAATCTAAATTTGAAAATAACTTTACAAAATGTTTATTTAAGTTATAAAAAAATTTTCTTTGGAGGTTTGCAACTATAATCTTTTGTTTGAAACATTTGTGCAGGTATGCGTGAATGCGCCTGTTACACGCGTACATATATTTTGCATAGTTTTAACATGTAATTGTCAGATTATACATATAGTATGTCTTATTAAATTTACCAAGACATTCAATTTAGTGTTTATACTTTTTATTGTAATTTGTTAATCTTTGTTAAATATATTTTGAATGTGTTTATTGAAATCTTCAATAAATACTTATTTCTCTAGCGTGTTACAGAATACTATAATACTTTATCAATTTCTTTTTAAAAATTTATTTATGCAAATTATTATGGCCACGTATTAGTATATGATCGACTTAACATTTTCTACGATTTTTCTTTATAGGTAATCG
Source organism: Cyphomyrmex costatus (assembly GCF_001594065.2). Classification (NCBI taxonomy): domain Eukaryota; kingdom Metazoa; phylum Arthropoda; class Insecta; order Hymenoptera; family Formicidae; genus Cyphomyrmex; species Cyphomyrmex costatus. The sequence goes on along the minus strand of NW_017278857.1, from coordinate 720,751 downwards.
TTTATTTTTTGAAAAAAAAAAAGATGTATATAGTCGATATATGCTCCCACTGCTATTACAAAAAAAAATATGAATAATGTAGGATATATAATAAGTAAATATTGAGTTTGTGTAACACAATGAAACGCGTTATACATAATAATGATGTAAATAAATCATTCTACAAAGTATTATGGTGTACTTTCATGTTCATTCGTTATTTTATCTCTCGGTTTCTTACAAATGTATGAATAAAGGAAAAAACATTTGAGAACAGTTACATTTTGAAATCTTACTTCAGAGTTATTTTCTTTTAAATACTTTTTGATAGGTATGTAAATCATTTGTAATAAGCATCTATTTTGCTTAAATTAAAAGAGTGAAATATGGCAAAAATTACTAGTGATGTGTGTGACGCTCGTTGTCAATTATTTCACAGTGAAATGATAAGAAAGGAAAATGCAATACGAATAAAATGGTTTTTAAAAAATCAACAACGATTAATAGATCAGTTAGGAGAGCCGAAATTTACGAAACGCGCTAAAGAAATAATTACAGAGTCTAAAAAACGAGAAGCAGCACGTGTAGATAAACCCATCGTGCGTAATTTCAATTTGCTAACTCACAATGTTTATCTCTTTTAAATTTTGTACATATGTAGGTACAACGGAAACCCTTACCCACATGGAGACCACCTAAATCCAATGGTTCTATTAATATAGATATCATGAAACCGATTGATCCCGATGTAAGAGCTGTACTTTATAAGAAAGAAATTCCAACTTTTATTACTACTCAAAATTATCTAACTAAAAGGTACATACGACGCATAAATCTCTGAGAACGTTTAATGAACTAATTTAAAATGTTTTTTGGAATTTTTTTAGATATAAAGAACTTCCGGAAAAGCGTTTCTATTTTCCCGATTGTAAAAATTGGGTATATGGTTGGCGTCTTGATGATTATCCTCCTATTCCACTTAGCGAAGTAAGACTGAAATCTGTTATGTTAACACAATTTTATCAGCGTAAAGCATTCAATTTGGAGCAAGATCCAGAATGGTTTCGTGGTTGTCAAATGCAAGGAATTTCAATGAACCGTTGACATATTAATTAGTAACTAATTATTTATAACTCTGAGAGAGAGAGAGAGAGAGAGAGAGAGAGAGAATTATAAATATATCTATATATATTGCTACAGTTTATTTTTGATATTTTGATATTTTAATATTCTACGAATAGTTTATTGCATCTTGTGATGTAACTACAATTTTTATAATAAAATAAATATGTGTGATTAATCGATGATTATTTATTCCGTTTAAATATCTGTGATTTTTTTATCATGTAAAAAAAAACTTACGATATCTCTTTAAAAAAATTATTTTATTCTTAAAATTAGAATTCATTAATATTTATGACAAAATACGATTGTTTATTTTGATATAATATATTTTTATTAAGAAATGAAAATTCCATATTTATAAAGATAATTCAAAATATCCTTCTAGCTTCATTACATAATATAACTGACAAGTATTATTTATTACATTATAAATAATATACAATATTTTAAACCAATATATTGGATACAATCAATATTGTCAGTTATTAATTAGCGTTCTTCTGCTATCTTTTATAGACTTTGCAACTATTAATTACCATTTATGGAGTTCGTTATTTGAATAATGAATTCAAAAATCGCGGTGAGGTGAGGGGGACAGCGGAGGCGATTCGAAAATCGATAAAATCGATAAAATATATTGCATAAAGGCAATACGACATATCGCGTATTTTATCAGGCTTGCTTGTTTTAATCGAATTTTTCCAATATTAGACGTTCCGTTTATTATTACAAGCCCGTTGACAAACGGTAGAAAACAATGAAATTGTTGGCATTATACGCTTGAATATCGGTGCATGTGTTGAAGCCCGCACATGCAATTACATATATCTACAAATGTAATTAATTAAACATATATTTTATTAAAACACTATGTATGTACAGCATTAAACATGGATGTTGTTTTTAACAACATTTTGACATTGTTTCGTACGTATCAAAAATAATGATCTCTAAGGTGTTGAATTAATTAAAATAGAGGAAAATATTATTTTGTACAGCATGTTCACTTATTCTTCTTCAACTTCATTGTTGCGTTGTCCTTCTTTGCGCAAGCGTGCGATCCAAACAAGAGCTTTTTTAATTTTCGGAGGATAAATAGTGCGACATAAAGCACTATAATAATTACGACGAATATAAATACATAAATGTCTATTAGATTCCGTTGCCAACAATTGAGTTTAATTGCTGGCGATTGAAGCACGTTTCCGTATTTCGCTACATATTCCACCCAAAATATAGATGTATCCATGGCACTCATCGGTCGATCGAGGAATAGCTTCGACAGTTTTTGGACATTTTCACTGAAACGAAGAGAAGCGTTTACATAACGATCAATATAGTGGGATTGATGTTTACAGACGAAATCAATTATAGCAAAGTGCTCGGAAGTTTGTAATGAGCAATATTTTTAATCACGTCATGTTTTTATTCAATGTTGAATCATGAAATTTTAATTGTTTTTAACTGTAATAATACACGATTTTTATATAGATTTCACATTTTTCACTTACCGATAAGTGGAATCCTTCAGAATGTTTTTTATTGCCGAAGTTAATTTCTCCTCAGTAACATCGGTTATTGAGTTCAACGAAATAGCCACCTTCTTGTTGACATAATTTTGAATGTTGACGCGTTGATCACCAAACAGGGGAATTCCAATCATAGGAACCCCGCAATAGATTGTTTCTTGCGTCGAATGAAGCCCGCCATGCGTAATAAAAGCTCGTGTGTTTTTATGTTCTGAAATTCATAGTAGTAATGCTGTTTTTTCTTTATTGCAAAAATATTATGATTGAGAGCATAGATATAAGAAACCATAGATAATAATTTAAAAATTGATAGAATATCTTCCTAGAAAACCAATTATTTGATTTTAATTTATTTCAAAATTTGCATTTATTTTAATCATTTCTATTTGTTTTAGAAATTTGATTTGACTAATATTTTTTATCTTAAATAGTTTTCAAAACTAGTTGAAACCTTCTTTTCTGAATATCACAAAAATATCACGTTTTTTTCCAACTGCACATAATATTTTCCGTTTAACATATTATTAACTGTCTACACACAATTAGAACAACTTTTATCGCGAGAAAATATGGAGAGCAATATAGCTTTAGGGAATGCTCAATTTATGTGCAAATATATTGCTGTAGTATGCAAAACTTGAAAATTTTGATGTATCTATATAGAAATAAGGATTCTAAAAATAGTTACATGAAGAAACGAAATTATTTAATTAGACGCTCTGATGTATGACCAGATAATAATTACGTACTGAGAACGGCGATCTGCGGGAACCACGATTGCGTCATGACATTCTTTGGTAATCCTGGTAACAAATCGTCTTTTATCGCGACTTTCATCAGTACACGAACCGGTGCGATTTTCTCGAAAGACGCGTAAATTTGTTGCAACAATTCCTTAGAAAAAGTTTCAATCCTCACCATAGAACCGAATGAAAAGTAAATGCAACCATCCTTACTTTCATCTAACCATTTTTGCAATTCCTATGTATATATGTGTATATTTCTTTAGAGTAAATTAATAGTTTGTTACATAATTCTTCCTGAATACATGAAACGTGTTTTTAAATGTTTTTAAAAGAAATTTCGGAACATGCATATTTCAAAACTATTTCTTGCACGAAAATATGAAATGTATTTGAAAAAAATACTTAAGTAAAGAAAAGTATCGAATAAAATTATTAAATATACAACGAAAAAATATTCATATTTCTATATTTATCGTACTTTGTTACACACATAATTATATATAATAATTATTAATATTAATAAAATATTGAATATTTTTGTATATTTAATAAAAATTTAATAATGGTGAATCTGAACAATCTAAAAAGTATTACACTTAATAAAAATCTATTTCATATATTTCATAATAAATAATGTAAATAATATTATGGCTCAGTAAATTAAAAATAAGATATAATATAAAAGTTACGAGCCAAAAGTAAATCAATGACAAAACACTATATAAAAAGAATACATCGAGACATTATAATATTAACAAATTATTGCGAAAACAAAAGATTAATATATAATATATATACAGACGTTTCAACCTCGCTCGGGCCTGAATGATGTTATATTCTTTTTATATATATTTTGTTATTGATTTAAATATATATATTTTTGGCTCTCTCTCTCTCTCTCTCGTAGCCTTTATATCTTATTTTCATATATTTCACTTTTGTACGTAAAATATGTTTTTTATTTTTATCAACACACATCACATTCTATTTACTTAAACAATAAATTATATATTTTTTGCACAAAAAATAATCATTTTATTTAACTGTAGTTATTTTTTTATTTGATCGTAAGGAATGAAAGGGAAACAAGTAAAACTATATATTTATACGAATTAAAAAATGATTTTAATTTAGTTTAGGTTTCATTGTATTCAGAAAGAACGCTTTGTGAATAATAAAGGAAAAAATAATTTATGTTAAAACATACCGGTGACATTGGATCATCATCGTTGCTCAGATGCATACCTCCGACTTCGATCACGTTAGTGGTCATCGGTCTGATTCCATTTAATGAGTGATGAGAATTGACCAGATATAAAGATATATCATTGTATAAGTCTTTGATATGTGGCAAGTTCATGCCGAAGTGCTCATTTACTAATTTCAATTGGCTATTTGTATAATAATGAAATTGCCAAGAAAGATAATGCGTCAACAGGAAATTTGACAAACGTTCTTTGAAATTCATGTGTTGACTGTATGCCGAGAACATGTTCGGGATATAAGCAGGATTCAGCGGATTGGCGGACACCTCAGAAAGCCAATCGTGAAAAACACTTGCTACCGTTCCAACCATGGGGACTTTGAGATAACGGCCGAAAGCCATGTAGCACGGAGCTGTAAACAACTGCGTATATTGTCAATTAATTGATTAATTATTTGCACTTAATAAATTACATTTTGTAATCACTTGCGTGACATTGAGTGTGTATAGTTAAACTGCACATTTGTTTCACTGGGCAAAGATGCGCGGTTACGCTTGGATCAGTGGTCGTTTAGCATATTTAGATGCTTGAATTAATTCTCGCTGTTCGCCGAAAGTGATTGCTTATGTATATAAAAGTACTATCAATAGACTTTAATAATCAGTATATAACATTTAATCGGATGGAAAAAACACAATTTTTTATCGCATTAAAAATGTCGGGTTTCGTACCAAAAAAAGAGCATTTGCAGGAAGCGTTACTTTTCTGTTTATAGGCTTATAGGGAGCATATGCTCTATCTAAAACAACTTGCAGAGATTGGGGGGGAGAGTTTAGAGATTAAAGCTCTTTTGCAAATTACTTGATGCTCCAGAATAATTACTAAAATCTTATTCTACATTTAATAGTACGTGAATTTTACGTAGAGAAAAACGTAACTTACGATTTAATATACATATATTACAAAGGTATACAAATATTTAAAAAATTACAAAATTGTAAAAAATAATCTTCCGATATTTTTCTTAAAAAATAAGTCGAAAACATCAGACATACCTCTAGAATGACAATATCATAAGGAGGATCTTGTGGTGGGTTCTTGATCAGTTCTTGTATCTTTGGATGATTCAACAGAGCGCAAATGCTGTTTCCGGTCATCTGAACGAAAGCGGACATAGATGGGGTGCTTGATGCGAAGATTTGTAATTGTGTCGCGGTCATATTGTTCGTAACTTGCGGCATACTGCCCTTTAGGCTGATATCATTGTAATTAAGTATTGGTTTCTTCATCGGGAAATGCGAGACCACATCTACTTGGTGACCACGTCTCGCCAATTCTTTCATCAGTGCTTCTTGCATGTTCCAATGACTCTTGCCATTTAATGGGAATATACCAAGAATTCGGTAACTGCTAGCGATTTGGTCAAAAGCCAAAATTACAAAAACGACCGATAGCAACACCTTCATTTTAATATATTAAACTTGCAATCACAGGCTCTGTGTCAATATATGTTATCCGAATGCTTGTCGTCTTACGTAATACGTACGTTTCCAATATACGTACGCAGTAACTCAAATTGCTATCGTTATAACACTTGTAATTACGTCAACTATGATTACTGATCATTCTTCATCTGGGAAAAACATTAGTTAACTGAAATAAAAACAAGATGACCTGACGTTTTTGTGAGAATTGATGAAAAAGAGATGCTTCGTAGATTATAAAGTTGTAATATTTTACATACTATATAATTAGATTAATAATTTGTTAATTAAAATTTTTACGTAAATTATTGATAAAAAAGAAAACAAATTGGAGAGAATAAGGGGCAATAGGAGTCGAGCGCAGAAGACGTCGCGCAATTAAAAAACATCACTAATAAGTGACAAAACCATTTATTCGAATAACGCTCTTTTATTATGATAGTAGCGCTCTTACATGTTTCGGCTAACTTTTTAGCCCTCTTCAGAGAAACAAACTAATTTACATAACTAATCAATAGAATTTTTTAATTAACGGTGAACTCCTTCACGTCATGATAATTGAGGTACAGAATAAATAACAGACAAAACTAAATGGATGAAAAAGAAAAAGAAGAAAAACAGAAAAATTTGAAAATATCAGAAATAATAAATTGTGAAAACTAATTTCCAAAGAACTAAGATTATAATAAATCATCTCGAGAATATAAAGGAACTTACCACGATTACAAAGTATCGCAAACAATACTAATATTAATTAAAAACCGGTTCTTAATATGCTTAATATGCTTAATACGCGTTTGATCAGTCAATGTCAAAACAGAAAGTCAATTAATTCAATTTTGGTCAAAGGTATAGAATGAAAGAAAGCAGACAATCCACGAAAGCCAAAACGACTTTTTACTGTGTATGTATAGCACTGACTGATCAAACGCGATCAAATCAAACAATATCAAGCTATTTTTAGTTCATCTATCGTCGAGAAGTAGGCCTTTGGAAGTCCCTCCATGTCCGTTTGTCTGTTGAGCCCATGAGTTTGTTTTATGACGAATATCATCTCTGAAATAAATCTTTTCTTGTAGTGGGGGACTCTTCATCCAGTCTCAATACCGTTTCAATCAAATTCGTGACCCTCCAACAATCGACGATCCGTTATAATGCTGCGGGTAGATGTGTTCCATCTGATGTGGTTCTTATGTGGCTCGGCAATCCTTGACTTCAGTTGTCTACACGTCTGTCTCACATAACTCGCATCGCAACTCTTACATGAAATTTTATAAACAACATTCGATTTGTTAATACGTGGAAAAGGATCCTTATGTATCTTAATGAATTCCCATAATTTATTCATACTATAAAACGATATTCTCATATGATCGTTATTCAATTTATTGAACTTTATCAGTAATACCACGAATGAAAGGCACGGTGAACCAAAATTGTTTATCTACCTCTAAGCTGCTATATCGACCTTCTTTCTATTATTGGCCATAATAATACTCTTTAAACGGTTATTGATAATCTCAAAAACAAAATTCAGAGGATAATTATTTTCTAACAGGACTTTTATAATTATGAAGCAAAAATTACCAAAATGAAATTTATAATTTGAAAGTAAAACGACCCTAACAATTAATCTCACTATTGTACATACCTATCAGAGTAAAACAGCGTTATTCGAATAAATAGTTTTTGTTATTAGTGGTGTTTTTTAATTGTGCGATGTCTTCTAGCTGCGCCAGACTCCTATTGCTCTCTATTATCTCCAATTTGTTTTTGAATTATAAGGGGTCTTATTAATTGATTAAATTATTGATATCATAGTTTCTGTTATCTCTATATCATTGTTATTTATATATTTTGACATGTATCAGGAGACGCGATAGTGTCTCCGGCCATGTTCAAAAACTGAGAGATTAAGTATATATTGCCTAATGACATATTTTGTGAAATACATTATTATGCAATTAAGAAATGAACGTTTTAATAATCATTTTAGTTATCATTTGTTGCTCGAATTTGTGAATAATAACGCGACATTTTTAATTATATACATAATAAAGAGAAATTATAATATATTAGGCTATGTTTGGAACTTTACCCGAATGCTCTGGTGCGTCATTCTATCGTTCATTAGACGTAAAACCAGGATAAAGTGACATATTTTAGCACTTGGGTCAAGTTTCTGAATGTAGCCCTATAGAGTATACTCACTCTGTGATAACACGACAATTTTGTATCAATTGACGAAAGAGACGATCATTTGGTGCTCCGTGACACATCGCTTGTTGTTTGAGGTCTTGAAGAGATGGTCTTTCACAAGTTCGTTGGTTATGAATACTAACCAATCTCTTGCTGGAGGAAAGATACATGATAACCGACATGAGTGGTGGTGGTAATTGACGCCTCGAGCATCACAAACCAAGTAATGTATCTGTCAAAGTCCATCTATATACGAAAACTTTAGACATATATACATATATAGGACGTTCCACGTCAACGGGGACAAGTGTTTGGGTAAAATTTTAAAGTCGAAATAAGATGTTCAAAAGCTTAAAATTTTCATTTTTATATTGTAATTTAAGGAAAAACGTGGCATTTTTAAAACTTATGGAAATTGAACGTCTTATTTTGTCTGCTTATATCGGTATATACATAGTGATGAGTATTATGTTACGAGTTGTTTTTTCGACGATCATCGTATTGCATGAGAAAATTTATCCAATTTGTCGTAGTCAACTTACGCGGTGCTATTTATAACAGTTTCTTTGCGAAATTATATCGCTTCGCAATTTCTTATATATATCGAGATTTAATCTCGGCATACTGTTAAATGCTAGCAAACAAGTTACGCATTTTTATGAAAGCATTGGTCTATCCTGTAATACCTTCTATTCAAACTTTTATTTCAGAACTATATTGTCGACTCACTTTCGATGGATGACCCTGTTGGCCGAATACTCCAGCAGGATCAACAGCTTATATACCATTATATCCTGAACTTTATCACTATAGGTTCGATGCATCGCGTAAGTACGTTAGTAGCTATAGAAATGCGATAATTAATCATACTATCGTTTTTTTCTTTTTTGATAAATGATTAAAAGTTATTATTAGTGTTATTTTGTAATTGGAATATTATTTGCATCAGTAAAATAAGTCTTATTTATATAACTAAAATACGCCGCAACGATTTTTTATATTCTTTTAAAAACGTTCAAAGTCATCCCCCCCCCCCCCCCCCCCCCCTTATATTAATGATAATAATGAATGACTTGCACTTTTATATGATTTTATAATAAATAATTTTATAATTTTATCTTTAGTAAAGATAAAAAACTTTTATCAGAGTTATTATCAGTTATCTCCTTCCATGTTTAACCTTTTTATCGCCATTCGACAATATTATTTTTGTCGATGCTAATACAGATGTACATAAATATTATTTGATTTATTAGAAATTATTTTAAAAATTTCGAAAACCACATCTACTATAGAGTAAAGAAAGAAGGATACAAATTTTTGAGATCTTATCGACCACTCGGTGATTGTTTTATTTATATGTCTTCTTATGTATTTTTCTTCGTAGAAACAAACAATAATCATTATAATAACGCTAGACTTAAGGAAAATTGATACATTGAAATAAAGTGAATAAAATCCTTATTCTCATTGTTATGAAATCACTAGTTATGCCTCAATAAACTTAATATACCTCCCAGGTCAAGAACAAATTGAGCTATACTAATAATTAACACGTTAAATAGGGCGAATAAGAGTCAAATTACAATTTAAAATCTAAATCTGATAATTTATTCTAATATTATATATTGCGAAGAATTAGAATAAATTATCAGATTTAGATTTTAAATTGTAATTTGACTCTTATTCGCCCTATTTAACGTGTTAATTATTAGTATAGCTCAATTTGTTCTTGACCTGGGAGGTATATTAAGTTTATTGAGGCATAACTAGTGATTTCATAACAATGAGAATAAGGATTTTATTCACTTTATTTCAATGTATCAATTTTCCTTAAGTCTAGCGTTATTATAATGATTATTGTTTGTTTCTACGAAGAAAAATACATAAGAAGACATATAAATAAAACAATCACCGAGTGGTCGATAAGATCTCAAAAATTTGTATCCTTCTTTCTTTACTCTATAGTAGATGTGGTTTTCGAAATTTTTCCCCCCCCCAAATTGCGCGCCGAACTACAATCGGTCTTAAAACGCAACTCTAATAATTCGGTTGCGGCTGTTGAGGACTCTGTGAAGTCGAAACTTTCCGTATATACCGGTGTTATTATTATAATAAATTTATATATAGATATTTCTAACAACTAGTATAGCTCAATTTGTTCTTGACCTGGGAGGTATATTAAGTTTAATTTGGAAATTTATTTGAGCGGATATTAATTTAATTTAATGCCTCAATAATATAGAAATTAATTCCAAATTAGATCAAATGCGAGTAATATTGCACCAGAAAACGTTAATTAGATTATATTTCTCACACTTTATATTTGGCACACAATTGTTAGAAAAAAATTATTAATGTTTATTTGTTTTGAACAAAAAGAGTCCATAACATAGTTTGTATATATATTTATTAAAATTTTTTGAAAATTAATAATCTTATGAAAAATATGAAAACTTAAAAATATCATTAAAAAATGTATAATGAAGGCTTTCTTAAATTAAATCGCATATTTAAGAAAAAGTACTGCTGAATACTAGAAGTATTTTGAGGCACTACTGTACTACAGCACTACTGTACTACTACATCAGCGCAGTATAGTGCTGTAGTGCTGTAGTACAGTAGTGCCTCAAAGTACTCCTAGTGCTCAGTAGTACTCTTCTACAAGGGTTGGAAGCCAGACACTGGATGTATGTGTGTTGTAAAATTCTTTATTAATTAAAAATTAGACGTTTCGATTGTAAATACGATCCTTTTCAATACAATTCGTTCTTATATATAAAAATTTATAGTGTGTGAGAAGCTGATGTTACATTCATTGTAGAGATTTGCTATGTAATTAGTTTTAGATATTGTGTGATTTTGTCTGCGTTTATCATTATGATTACCGTGTCAACTATGAAGTTAAAATCAAAAGGAATCGTAAATTTTAGTTATGAAATGACAAAATAATAAACATTATACATATAAAAGGTTGAGATGAGAGAGGGAAGTATCAAGTCTTTGAAAATATACATTGGATTGAGAGATTCCGTGTCGTTTTTAATATTTAAACTATTCTTTTGTTTCTTAATGTGGATCATTTCAGAAGTTAGTCTTTTAAATAAAAACTCTTTCTTATCCAATACTTTAATATTTTCCCATTCAAAATCATGATTAAATTCCAGTCTGTGAGCAGTTGATGACAGAATGTTGTGTTGTATTCCAGTTGATGTGATTCTTATGTTCATTATGCGTGTTTTTAATGTTCTCTTTGTTTACCCTACGTGCGATGCATCACAGTCCTTGCAATCTATTCTATAACACTATATATTAGATTGCGATAGAGTATAGGTAGATTGTCTTTTTGAACTTATAAATTTGTTCAACTTATTCCTTTGTATAAGGCTATGTTAATGTGTTCATCGTTTTTGAAAAAAATATTTTATTTTTTCTGAAATATGTTGGGTATTAAGTATTGTAAAAAATCTACGTTTTTTTATTCTCGTTATCTTTATCATTATTATTATTGTTATTGTTGTTATTCGTTGGTATATTGTGAAATTGATTAAATTTTGTGTGTAGTCTTTTATTGGTAGTGGAGAAAATAGTATGTAATGCCTAGTTCACACTGGAATCCGTTTTTATAAACTTAATCTCCTAAAACCACATACTCGTGGGACAGTGAGTTTTTTTAACATACGCAGCTCGGTGAACAAAGAGATAAGGCGAAACTGTTTCTAAATGTCTTCGATTAACACACACACAATTTAACAATTCTTTTTGTATTAGATTATTTTTTTAGAACTGTGTGTAACATAATGTTAATGTAATAAATTATCGAATATTTTTGAAAAAACTTGAATACATGAATTAATATTGCTTTTCCATTCTACGGAAAAGTCAGTGCCCTTACATGGACCTTATCGATGAAATAGTCCGGGGCTTCAAAATATTTAATCCGATCCTGTATATTTGAGTTTGTTTCTTATCTTTTATGATATCGGCGCAATTACAAATTTGTTAGCAAAAAAATCTAAACACAGATCTTGGTTTTTTTTCGATTATTTCACGGTGAAATCGAGTCGCGACGTTCGCAGCAAACGTCTTGCGGTAACGAACAATTTTCGCATGAAAAACGCAATGTACGTAGCGAAGACAATTTATTCTTCAGCAGTGTTATTTGATACCGCTTGTGGTCAGCTAATCACAAATATCACCTAACGCACTAATTACTTGCTCAATCTCACACACGTTCGAGTGACGAGATATAAATTAAATTTACAAAAAGCAGTGAAATCCTAAAAAAACCTTTTTAAAAAAAGAAAAAATGCATAAAACGCCAAGTGCATAGAAAAGGCATTGAATTCTTCTTAATCGAAAATCGGACATGAAATAAATGTAATTAACCAAGTACTTCATTACGCAAAACACGTAAGATAGACCGAAAGTGATTAAAATTGTCAACTGGATTATATATAGTGAAGAAAAAACTTTGTATTCCCAGTAAGTCATAGTTCGAGGGCTATATGTATAATATATAATCTACTTCTGCTAACTAAAACCTAATCCAGAACTTAAAGCGAATAATAATAATAATATGCCCATTGTTAAAAAACATCTTTAAAAAATAACAAGTGAATAGACATTATAAACACAAAAAAGATATAGAAGAATCCAAATTAATATATTATAGATAAAGTTTTAGCGCTATAATTTACTTTTATTCTCTTCCCAATCCCATCTTTCTTCTCCTTTATAGAAGGTTTTCATTTGCGGGACTGTCTCGATATTTAGGTAATTTCTGTATTTTCCATTTTGTGAATCGCTCACGGGTAACCACATATTTGTAACAGGTGTTGGATTTCTAAATCATATTGAGAATTAATAATATAAATAAGAAATTAACAAAATTAAAATATCATATTTAGAAAGATAATTTCAAAGAAATTAAATTTCTCGTACCCTGTTTTAGCAAAATCTGTCCACATTTGTGTTAAGCAATTCATCATTTTGTAGTCTTCCGAATCAATTGCAGGTGATGACATGCCGAAATGTTTTAATATATTAGGATAAAATAAATATGCCAGTTCCTCACCATGAGTCACACCGGTCACACCTATCAATTATTATGATGATTATAATAATTATTGTTCAACATTTAATTAAATCTGTAAATTACATAACTTTATAGAAGTATTTTAAAAGACGATTTATTATTTAAATTAAACTATCTGTAAAACAAATTGTTGTTTTAAAATCACATAAAAATTTAGAAACATTTAAAATCAATTTTTATTATAATTATGATACGAGCGGATGTTTCTTATAAATAAAAATAGATCTTTAGATAGTTTTAAATTAATTAATAATACCTCCTGGAAATTGAATATCAAATATTTTTCTCAAGGGAGAAAAGTCACTCAAGAATGAAAATTGATAGAGATACGTCGCTTTTTTATCATTATTATTCAACTTTGTCTGAATATCCACTGCTTTCATTATATCATGATTGAAGAACTCATCGCTAAGAAAGTCAACGTAATTTATTAGAGTTTCCTCTGAAATTGCTTTGTCACCAAAATATAAAGAGCGCAATTCCTCAACTGTGATTGGTAATGTAGATAAAGTTTGGGGTAATATGAAGTTTTTGAAATCAGAATCAATTTTCTTAAGTTGTTCTTTGCTTATACCTGAAATAATTTTAGAAACATTTTAATTCTGTCCGTTATAGATTGTATAATAAGTAATAAATGTTTTTAACAACTTTTCCTTTTTGGATTATTTCTTTTTTTGATATATGTGATGATGAGATTCTCAATGAGAGATGTAATTTTTTTAAAAACATTATTTAAACTTTTTACATAATGGAATGTATCCGATAAAAAAATGCGATATGTTACACGTATGAGATATGCTATTCTGTAAAAAATTGGAAGCTATTAAAGATGTATAGCTTAATGAACCAAAAAACAAACTCACGCCCATTCAAATTACTGCATACAAGGAAACTTCCTTCGCAACTATTAAAACCCAAAAGTAATGGTACTTTAACACTACGACACATAAACGTCTTTAGATCTTCCGGGAAAAATGGATTCGATGATTCGTAATCCAAAGTGGGTGTAAATATTAAACGATATTGTAGTTTCTCCTGTAAAGAAGATATTATCAAAATAATATTTTATATGTACCATCTGTGGATTTTTTACATACTGCATAATTGATCGAATTCATATAATATTGCAATCATATTACAAATATTTACAGTTTCCGTCAAGAGAGACTTTCGTTCAGTTTCTACTAGCTTTTCGGCATCAACTGTTTTCAGAAATTCATATGCGACTTTTGGATCTGTGGTAGTTTTTCCGAGTTGTTTGGCGAGTTGAAAACTTTTCATCAAATGTGATTTTTTCTCAGTAAAAGCCCAAGGACATGTTGCAACACCACTTTGCGATATCGCTTTATGAAATAGACCTAATAAACAATAATAACAAATTAATTTTGTAAAATTTATTACCATAAAATTCTTATTGTGTCTTCTTCGTAATGTATAAGCTAGCGTTTCAGAGTTTTCGTAATCATTGATTACATAATGATTTTGTGATCGGTCTTACATTATTAAAAACTTCTGTTTTTCTTTCTATAATACGTATATAGTATACCTATATACATGTGTATGTGTATGTGTGTATTAAGTCAATCAAATGAAACGGATGAAAAATTTAGAGATCGAAATCAATGTGTTATAATAATCACCATGATTTGTATAAAGCATTTCTTCCGTTATAAAATTAGATAATGGATATCTTGTTCATAAAACTGGGTTAAGATCGTATCTATTCGCAAACAGTCCACTTGTACTGTAGTGCTTAACGAAATTTCTTGCTTTTCAGATTCTTCTTTGAGTCTCCATAGATGTGTGACATGGCGACTGGTTTAAGCCGAGTTTAATTTCTCACCGTAACTATGTTGCTATGCGATTTCTATATCTTTGGAGATTTACACCCTGAGTTTGTAACTTTTAACTATGATTCTTATATTGTTATATTGCGTTATGTATGATATTGTACATAGTAAAACAAGTGTACGACAATATAACGATACTGAATTTAGGTGCAACAGAATCGTGTGTTGCAAATGTATTAGTGTTTGAATTTGAAATGAAACATCGCAGTTGACTTGTGTATAAATTCTAAGTGAAACAAGGATTGGACTTCTAAATTATCGAGTGTGTAGATAAATCTTTATCGACCAAATATATGTTATTATACCATTAGCTAACGGAGATAAAGTTAAATAATGTACGATAGCTCCACCAGCGCTTTCGCCAAAAATAGTGACATTATTTGGATCTCCTCCGAACTCTGATATATTTTTTTGCACCCATTGTAACGCCATGATCACATCCTTCAGACCTTGATTACCGGTCGCCACTTTATCGTAGAGATTCAGAAAACCTGAAATCATTAATATATTATTTTAAAGTCAACTTATGTTACTTTATGTTTAAAGTAATAATCTATTTTTAACTAATCAGCAAAATTTAATTAATCTTACGTGTAAAAATAAATAATAAATATACATATTTGCACTGACATACTATAGGAACAGATAATGAGATACTATATGGACGGATGTAAATTAAACTTTTTGTATTAAATAACTTGTTTAAACTGTATCTTAGTAATTTGTTAAGAAAGAAAAAAAAACAGAAAATGTTCAAACAATTATTATATCGAAATGTTAAACACAAATTTAAGATATGTGTACAATAATATATATTACTAAACAAACCTAGAACGCCTAATCTGTAATTCAAGGTAACCAAAACTACATCTTTCTGCACGATATAATCGGGACCGTATATAAGTGCATCACCAGAACCCTCATAAAAACCACCACCATGTATCCACACCATTACCGCACGTTTCTTGAGAGGTTTGATGTTTGTGGTGTACACGTTTAAATAAAGGCAATCTTCATTGCCCTCAATTTCACGTGTAATATGATTTATTTGAACGGGGATGTTTCCATGTTTTGACGCGTCTCTTTTACCAGACCATGATTCTAATGGTACTGGATCCTAAAAATGGCATATGTACCATATGATTCTCTGTGTTAAAAGAAACAACTTTTTTCATACCCAAAGTTGTGTTTAAGCAATTCTTTAATTAAAAACTATTTAAAACTAACGAACGAATGTTCTAAGTTTCGTATGAATTTGACGATATCTACCTTGATATTTTTTTGTCACGCCTTTAAATTAATTTATTTACTAATTATAAATTGTTTGACATCTTCCTGAATTTTATTTACTTACTTTGAATCTAAGTTCTCCAATCGGTGGTTTCGCATATGGTATTCCTCGAAAGGCGACATAGTAATCATCATAAATACCTTTTTCTATGACGCCAATTAACTTTCCCTCTTGTACGCATGTTTCAATAATTCTGTTGTCCATAATGGATACACTGCCTAAGAAGAAAAATATGTCAGAAAAATTGATTGCTCACAAATTGGTAAGTATCCAGTAACCAGATAGAAATCTTGACTAGTAAACGGATTCAGCAACTGGTTGGAAATCAACTGAACCAGACCAAATCGATGAACAAATATGGATTGTGATGGATGACGATAAGAGTGTCGATAAATTTATCAGTTTATGTTATGTATTATGTGTAAACAAGATATAAATTATTATCAAATAATTAAGTGGCGTTGGTGAAAGAGGCCCTAAGTATATTGTCATTTTATACTAAAACGTTAATTAAATTTGACTACAGTGTCAAAATCATAATAATTAATCGATGAGAGAGAGAGAGAGAGAGAGAGAGAGAGAGAGAGAGAGAGAGAGAAAAAAACAAATATAATTAAAGAAAAGATAAATTCACTTCATTGAGCACACACAGAATTGATCTATGTATAACATTACATAACATTTTATCGAATCAACTCGGTTTTAATCTCACTTATTTTTAAATAAAAGTACATTGTGTAACAGTGGGGGATAGTTGTTTATCCCGCTTCGCTCGTGCGCTCGCGCCCGTGCCGACCTATAAATAAATATGCCTCCACTCGCTACACATAGAATTGTTCATTAAAAGTGCTCGTCGTAATGTGCCTATACCGAAACGTTTTTGCGCAGAAGAGTGGGGTTAGAGAAATAACTCAACGCATAGGGCACATTACGTGCACGCGTAATGAAAAATTTATATCTTTCTTAGAATATACATACGCTTATATACACAACATAAATTGATAAACTTATTGATCAGAATTAATCTCCGTATATGTAATAAAGTCTGTTCTTTATTGTTACACTTTCTGAACTGTTGCACGTGGTGCAATAAAGTTGAAGTGAAACAAACGTATACTTACTTCACTTCAATTTATTGCACCGTTTGCACCCGTTTGGAGAGATGCAGCAATAAAAAACAGACCTATGGTTGAAATGATTTTTAAATTTGACAGATTTGGAAAAGAAAGAATAGTATGTTTTGAAAATATAGGTATATTTTAGAATGAGCGAAAAATAAATGCACGATATTATTTTTTTTTAATTAAAATTAAATATTTTTTCAAAAATATTTTTCAACGTATAAATAAGTAAAATGCTTTTGCGAAGCTTCACTAATGACGGAGCGTACGGAAATAATTTATAGTAAACCTGTCAGATTAGTGATGAAATATACTCTTCAAGAATATATGTTTCGATCCAGGATCTGAATTTTCTTTGCTGATTGATCTAATGCTTCATATGATATGGACTTGCACCATCCTAATATAACGCATATAAACCTTTATTTTGACTGATATCTTATCGAAAATCATATATGCGTTACATTAACATTGCAGATGTTATCTCTTACCATGCATTTACGATTTTATCAGACTGATAATTGCTATAGTTTTTGACTTACAATTAAACACATTGAAAATCAGGAAAGATGATAACCTATTGTATTCAAGAAGGTCATATTTATTATCTTTTTAAACTAATAGTGCGCGCGCGCGCGCGCGCGTGTGTGTATGAATTAACACCTCTGTCTTTATCTTCTTATGAGAATATCATGTCTAAGTGATCGTGGATTCTTTGTAATTCTGATTCTAATTGTTAACACTTAATAAAGATCTGGCTCTAGGATTAAAACGTATATGTACCCGAGGAATAAATTTTATCTTTATTATTTAATTTGCGAGGTTTAATATAAATTATTTCTGTATGTTTTTTCACCAGAGCGGAGTTAATTCTTTAAACAATTTTTCAACAAGAAAAAAAACAAAATCTTTAACCGTCAAGCTGAATCAACTAAAATGTTTAAAAATTGTCAATGAAATAAAAAGGCAATTAAGAGTCAATATTATATGTGTGATCTAATAAAGCATTTAATATATTATAAATTAAAATAAAATAAAAATAAAATAAAATTCACACTATAAATGCGCACGCAAACAAAAGTCAAAACCATAACGTTTCGGCTGCATATTCGAGCCATCCTCAGATGTACATATAAATATTAATTAACGCAGTAAAACATCTTTAGTTAACGCAGAAAAAACAAGAATAAAACTATAATGGAGTGTTATGTTCTAAAACGTTGAGTATTTCCACAGAGAGAACAATTTAGCTCATCAAGCGATTGGAAGTCAAACTGAATCAACTAAAATGTTTAAATAATTCTATATAAATACTACGCATGTAGTCATTTACGCCGTACGCCGAATTTATTTTTCGGCCTTGAAATGTAAATTGATTGAACTACAGTAGTAATATCACAAATTAAATTGCTTAGCAATTTACTATTACTTTATGCTATCACCTTATAAAGATTTTAATAATGCTAGGTAATAATTAAAGTCTAGGATAGACCCGGATCTTTAGCATTCTATGCGAGCGTACTATGAACCTTTTCTAAGACTACTGAGACCTTGGTAATATTCTTCTAATAACCAGTGCACGTGGAAACATTTAACTTCAGGCCAGGGTTGGCAACATTATCTCATAAAAATAAGTCGTTATCGTTATCTTTCTTTTTCTTAAAAAAAATAACTTATTCCCGTTACTCATTATTAATTTGCAAAAATAACTCGTTATCGTTATTCAAAATATAACGAATCGTTACTTTTTCGTTACTTTTTTCTTGACACTAATAGAATATTAGGTGCAGATTTTTTTGATAAATGTAAAAAAGATATCAAAATTTTATTTTTTAATAGAGAAATAGAGCTAAAAAATGTGTGTGTGTGTATATACATATATAATTATTAATTACATACACTAATATAATAATAGAATAAATATCATATATATAATATTATATAAACTGATATTTTCATTAGAATAGAATCTCACGTAATCTCGCTGATCTCATCACTACAATCTACATGCTATATGTTAGTCTTAGGTCCGTTTCGTTTCACGCATAGTGCGTATGATACATCACTTTATCCTTGTTCACCGAATATTAAAGGAAGATAAAATGATACATTATGCGTGAAATGGAACGTGCGAATACAATGTGAAAAAAGGTGTCGTGATTACGTAATTAAGAAAGTCAATCAGACTTATTCCTTTAACATCGCATCTCTATTTTCTATAGCTCTTATATAGTTATGACTGAAACTTTTACATGGCTAAAAATAAAGTAACGATAAAAGTAACTATAGTGAAATCGTTATCATTACCCCAAAAATGTAGCTGCGTTACTATGAACGTTACTCCAAAGAAAATGAGTAGTACTAAAGGAATTCTGGAGCTGGACTCAATGCTGCCAGTCGGGCCGGGTTCCAGTACCATCCATAAATCGGCAGTGCACTATTTTTAAATTGAATCTTCAATCTATATTTTGAAAAATTTAAGATTTATGTTTACTGGAATCAGCGCGCTTATAAGACTTTGACGTTTCTGTGTACTGTCTAGTGCCTGGTTTGTGAAAGGTACTGGAGGGGGAACCCGGCCCGACTGGCAGCACTGGCTGGACCCTGGACCACGAATATAGTGGCTACGCCGACACCAGGCGACGTCGGTGTCGCGCAGGGTCCGAGGAGGAATGAGCAATCGTAGGAAATTAATAAACGAAATTGTTTTATGGAATGTTAATAAGGAAATGAAAAAATATATTTATTAAACCAATGTTAATACAAAATTAATATATACTTAAAAATAATATACAAAAATTGGAAAAGTTAATTATTTAAACAAAAATCGCATATGCAATTTTTAGCGTTATGTATATTTTACAAAATACTCGTAATCTAAGTTTAATAATGTATTGCCACAATACATACACACGATACACACACTCATTTGCATGATTTAAATGATCCCTGACCTTATAACTTCTGTGTTTATGATGATAGAAGTAGAAATATTGCTGATAGAAATAAATTTTACGTTATCTGGTTATGGAAAATTCTCTTATAGAAATATAATAGTTATATAGAGTGTCCGGAAAGGATCCGAACAACATTTAAAGATAAATTCCTGAGGTCATTTTAAGACGAAAATTTTAATAACAAGGTATTAAAATTATAATAATTTTTGAATATAATTGCTTAAAATTAACAAATTATATCGTCAAAGTTGGCGCGCTCAAGAATGGCATAACGCAAATTTTTATTATTATTTTTTTAACAATAGTTAATTATAATGTATATATATAATAATTTAATAATAATAAGTCGTTATCGTTATCTTTCTTTTTCCTAAAAAAAATAACTTATTCCCGTTACTCATTATTAATTTGCAAAAATAACTCGTTATCGTTATTCAAAATATAACGAATCGTTACTTTTTCGTTACTTTTTTCTTGACACTAATAGAATATTAGGTGCAGATTTTTTTGATAAATGTAAAAAAGATATCAAAATTTTATTTTTTAATAGAGAAATAGAGCTAAAAAATGTGTGTGTGTGTATATACATATATAATTATTAATTACATACACTAATATAATAATAGAATAAATATCATATATATAATATTATATAAACTGATATTTTCATTAGAATAGAATCTCACGTAATCTCGCTGATCTCATCACTACAATCTACATGCTATATGTTAGTCTTAGGTCCGTTTCGTTTCACGCATAGTGCGTATGATACATCACTTTATCCTTGTTCACCGAATATTAAAGGAAGATAAAATGATACATTATGCGTGAAATGGAACGTGCGAATACAATGTGAAAAAAGGTGTCGTGATTACGTAATTAAGAAAGTCAATCAGACTTATTCCTTTAACATCGCATCTCTATTTTCTATAGCTCTTATATAGTTATGACTGAAACTTTTACATGGCTAAAAATAAAGTAACGATAAAAGTAACTATAGTGAAATCGTTATCATTACCCCAAAAATGTAGCTGCGTTACTATGAACGTTACTCCAAAGAAAATGAGTAGTACTAAAGGAATTCTGGAGCTGGACTCAATGCTGCCAGTCGGGCCGGGTTCCAGTACCATCCATAAATCGGCAGTGCACTATTTTTAAATTGAATCTTCAATCTATATTTTGAAAAATTTAAGATTTATGTTTACTGGAATCAGCGCGCTTATAAGACTTTGACGTTTCTGTGTACTGTCTAGTGCCTGGTTTGTGAAAGGTACTGGAGGGGGAACCCGGCCCGACTGGCAGCACTGGCTGGACCCTGGACCACGAATATAGTGGCTACGCCGACACCAGGCGACGTCGGTGTCGCGCAGGGTCCGAGGAGGAATGAGCAATCGTAGGAAATTAATAAACGAAATTGTTTTATGGAATGTTAATAAGGAAATGAAAAAATATATTTATTAAACCAATGTTAATACAAAATTAATATATACTTAAAAATAATATACAAAAATTGGAAAAGTTAATTATTTAAACAAAAATCGCATATGCAATTTTTAGCGTTATGTATATTTTACAAAATACTCGTAATCTAAGTTTAATAATGTATTGCCACAATACATACACACGATACACACACTCATTTGCATGATTTAAATGATCCCTGACCTTATAACTTCTGTGTTTATGATGATAGAAGTAGAAATATTGCTGATAGAAATAAATTTTACGTTATCTGGTTATGGAAAATTCTCTTATAGAAATATAATAGTTATATAGAGTGTCCGGAAAGGATCCGAACAACATTTAAAGATAAATTCCTGAGGTCATTTTAAGACGAAAATTTTAATAACAAGGTATTAAAATTATAATAATTTTTGAATATAATTGCTTAAAATTAACAAATTATATCGTCAAAGTTGGCGCGCTCAAGAATGGCATAACGCAAATTTTTATTATTATTTTTTTAACAATAGTTAATTATAATGTATATATATAATAATTTAATAATAGTTTTATTTTTATTATTTTGTTACTTTTTTAAAATTTTATTTTACTTTTATTTTTATGTCCTTGTCAATTTATATCACAGTGTATATATTGGAAAATTGTCATAAGATAAAATATCTTATTCATATTACATATTTAATATTTGCATGATCGATGATCTACTTGTTTTTTTAACCTATGTATTTTTAATTTTAGAGTACGACAATATAAATATACGATGTAATTGCGGTTACTTTGAGTTGCGTTTGTTGGAGTGAAGATATTATTTGAACAAAATGAAAAGTCTCGTGCTTTGCGTCTGTGTTTTCATACTTGCTGTAAATAATTTCTTAATTAATTATTTTAACAAATTCTTTTAAATAATTTTTATAGGTTACCTATACTTTTGTTAAATATATCATTAACTTAACTAAAACTTAATGAAATTAAATAATTTAAATTAAGAAACTGAAATTGAATTTTACTTACATTTAGTTTATTATTCATTAAGTATGTATACGAATAATGAGAAAGGAGTATTTGCTCCCTTTAAGGAACAATTTCTAATTCAATTTCTTTTTTTCGACATACTAATACCTTGTCGCGGTAAAAGCTTTTAATACAAAAAAGTGTATACATTTGTATTTAATTATATATATATATTTTAATTTCCAAAATAAACCTGTGTCTATATGATATATACATATATTGTGTACACGCATGCGCGTGTGTGTGTGTACAATGTGTATTTATGTATTAAAACAAATGTGTAAAAAAAGTTGTGTAATAAGTATATTAATATATTATTATATTTTGACTGTTTGAGTGCATACGTAAATGTTATGAAACAAATTGATTTTGACACATATGGAAGTTCAAAATATTATTATAAAATGTTATATATATAACTCAAGGAAATTGAGATATACTATAGGGATTATTGCTTCTTTGAAATTTAACTATATATATAAAAAAATATTTAAAATAAATAACTAACAAATAATAATTAACAAATATAATCAAGATTAAAATAAATAAAACAAACTGTTCATATAAGTTTCAGTTGTCTGATTCATCAGAATTAAGAAAACAAGTTACAGATACCATAACAAATACATACGAGAGTAGTATTCGAGAATGCATGACTGAAAACAATGCGACTGAAGGTATGTTATAATTATGCATATTATTGTAGATTTTTCGTGTTTTTTATTTAAATTATATTGGTCAATTAAGAATTGATTTTATTGAAATTTATAATAAATTCCTTTATCACACGGATTACCGCGAAAAAAAACTCTCATTAGCCCTGTCTTTGTTTATTTTTGACTTTCTCTAGAGTTATTGTTATCATTTTCATTTTTGTGATATTTGAGTTAACATTTTTCTCAAAAAAGTAGATTACTCCGGTCAATTTGATTTCTTAGGTGACTGGTACACGATGGAAGAAATGTCGACTAATGTGTATGCCAATCCCGAAAATGCAGAAAGAACAAGGAGACTTGGCTGTTGGATTGCGTGTATCATGAAAAAGTTAAATATCCTCGTAAGTATTTAGAAATATATAATATGTACGTATTGTACGAGGGCATGTTAATAAGTTTTTAGAAAAACTCGTAGTGACATGACACTGCGAGTGCTCTCTGACAGATTTTCTAAGAACTTATTAACTTGCCCTCGTATATACATAATGTTTAACAACGCAACATATCGTAATAAATATTAAATTTTAAATTATGTTAAAAAGATCAATTTCTCTGACTGTAAATTAGTATAAAAATATATATTATATGTTTTTCATAAAACTTTGTTGTGTTCTCTCTCTCTCTCTCTCTCTCTCTCTCTCTCTCTCTGTATTTAATTTATAATAAATATATTTTACATTAAAATATATAATAGTAATGCTAAAATTGTTCAAAAATAAAATAAATATGCATGTTTTATTATTTCTTATTATTTATTATTATTTACCATTATTGTACTAAATATTAGATGGCTGACGCAAATATTAAAGAAGCGACACTTGAAGAAAAAATAGAAATGATGTTTTTTGCTGATCCTGACAATAAAGGCACACTACACAGAATTAGACGTAAATGCTTGAAAGAAGGTAAGCCACATATTATTGTATTATAATAATTATAATATATATATATATATATATAGATATATACATATATAAATTATACTATTATCACAAGAAATAAGGAATTACAAAAAATGTATTTTGTATGTTTACATCAGGGCCGTGCTAAGGGTGGGTTTATAGCATGCACCGCGTTAGGGCCTTCGAAGTTTTAATCCTCAGTACTAAGGGGTCCAGAAGTTTTTAGTAGTCCCAGATATAATGCGAGGGATAATAGCGATAACGATAGGAATAACGATTTCAGCCTATTAAAAACTAACCCGTGTCATTAAGAACATATATTTATTGTACGTATACGTATCCGATTTCTCACATGTTAAAATCGTATTATTTTTATTGCTATTGCTATTCCCTCTCATTTCTCCTGGACTTTACTTAAATTATCTATTATTTCTATTTAAATTAATTTTTATACAATTTAATTTTCACTTTCAAATAATTTTCATTTATATTTCATTTACACTTCATAAGGTAATAATTTAAATGCAATAAAATTTATATGTATAAAATTTAATGTAAAATTATATAATATATCAATGATACAATTTGTCTAATCAAGTGGCTTTTGTATATTTAACTTTTTATAATAGGGTTGCATAACAATCATTTAGTAACTCGTGGACTGCATCAAGTCCGCAAGATTTTCAATTTAATTCACAATGTCCAAACTTCATCGATGGAAAAAAAATAAACAGAATTATTAACGCATAGCACCATAGTATTAATTACTTTGTTTTCTGATGTTTTCTAAATTCTTCAAAGATTTTTTAATACGAACTTTATGAAAAGGTAGGACCTCAAAAGTCCTTTGCACGATTCTGGTTTATCATATATAACGTGTGCATTTATAATGTAATATTCTACTAACTTTAGATATTTAGTATTAAAGTACAATAGCCATAAAAGATAAAGATATATTACTAATTTTAACATGTGGTAATCATGTTTTTTAATTTTTTATACAGTGAGAGATATTACACAAGAATGTGAGAAATGCTTTTCTCTGTTGAAATGCTATTTGAAAGAAGTACATGATCTACAACATATAAATCATCAAAAACATATATAAAAATGAAGAAGAAAAAGGAAAACAGAAACAGAACAGACTGAATAAATACAATTGGATATCAAAAAAGAATATTATTTGTAATAATATGTATATTATATATGTATGTTATATGTATATTATACATGCAAGGCTATATAATGTACATATAACACAATATAATTTTATTAAATAAAAGCTATATACATATACTAATGTATGCTTTTATAATTTATTCTTAATTTTCTGTTTAATAAAATGCAGAAAAGTATTTGTAATTGTTTGTAATTAATATAAGAATTATCTTTTAATTGGTTACATTTGTTTATATGTAAATAAAGTAGAAACATATTAGAATAAAATTAAAGATTTTACCGAATTTTATTTTAAATTATATTTATTTATGATGTGTGTGTAAATATTTATAAGTGTATTTCTCTCTCTCTCTCTCTCTCTCTCTCTCTCTCTCTCTCTCTCTCTCTCTCTTTCTCTCTCTTCAAAATAATAATGGGAACGTACACATAAGTTAAATCGACCTCTTTGTCACCTTCTATAATACATTGCGCTCCCTATCTAAAGTCAATTAAAGAGAAACTGATATGCTTTAACATTGCGTTCTCTTTCTAACAGAACAAAGATACTAATAAGATCAGTTAAGATAAAGAACTTGAAATCTATATTTACCATGATATCACTATTAATAATATTATATTATGAAAACTTTATACGCAATTACTGCATCAATCAACGTTAAATAAACTATTATAACAGACATTAAAAATAATAAAGGGTCTACAAGTTTGCTCCCGCCATTTTTATAGGTATAGTTTTATAAAACTATACCTGTAAAAACAGCGGGAGCAAACTTGTAGACCCTTTAACTTTTCATAAAATTATACGTTGATATATTTATTTATCGATATATATGTTTTTTTTTAAGGAACGTCCATAATATTTATTATATACTGATTAATTTAAAATTGAAAAAAATTTTTTTTATTTCACATTATAATTATTTAGGTAATTGTAATATAATGTCTTAAATGACGATTTTTTATTGCACTAATATAGTGCAATTTTGTTAATGAGAAAATCCGTTGTCTAAATCACACTATACTGATATAATAATATTTCACATTTAAAATATTATGATAATATATGCAAAAATTTTTTAATTACATAAGATGCTATGAGTGTAATGCGACAGCGTTGCGCAGGCAGAGATAATATCATATTTTTAAATAATAATAAAGTTTTTAAATAATCCATAAGAAAGTATGTAGGTACAATAATGAATTTTTAAGCGAGATGATATGATTTTGGAGCCGTTAAGATTTTAGCAACTTTATCTTATGTGTACGATATTGATCAAAATCTTCATTTAAAATTTAAGTCAAACCTTGAGTAAAGTTAATAATTTTTGTAAAAAGCAATCCATAAGAATTAGGCATCTTTTTCATTTTTTTGTATGTACGTAGATATGTCTCCCTTTAAATATCTATGATTTTGTAAATAATTATAAAATAATGGTTCTTATATTTATTTTCTTTTATGAGAAAATGAGAAATAAAGAAATTATCAATTCTAAATTATAATCTTTTGTAATGAAATATAATTTATTGTTTTACAATATATAATTTTGTTATAACAATACAAATTGCATATTAATATACATAATTTATACAAAATGTATCCTTAATCCCATTAGATTACATTTTTACAGGTATTATTTTGAAGGTTATAACTTTATTATCATATTATAAGTTCATATCAATTAATTACATTCACATTTACGTCAGTTATATTTGAATATAGCACACGGGAGATTCATTATCCATCTATTTTGCCGGCAATTACTGAGTAGCTTTCTTTTTCATATCTTCTGCAGTTTTCGCAACTATTAATTGCCATTTATCGGGCTCATTCTTCTGGAACCAATCTTGAACTGCAGCAATCTTTTCTTTTTGTTTTTCAGTACATTTCTTGCAATTAGTTTGATAAGCTTCGCTGAACATCCCTGAAAACAATGATTTTTTAAAAATTTATTTCTACTAGTAATCAATTTCACTCTAGATTAAAAATTTTATAGAATCTAAATTCGATAAAGAATTAAAGCAAAAGAAATCTTAAAAATTTTATTTTTTTAAAGTCTTATTATTCAAGATATACAGGTGTGCCGCGAAACTTTTCTCACCGCTCACAGAAGGTAGATCGAGACGAACACAAGTCTCATACCGTCGTTTTGCACCTTCCTGTGAGCAGTGGGAAAAAGTCTTGCAATATACTCTACATATTGTTTAAAAAAAGACATTCAAAAAATTGATATTTAATTTAAAAATAAAGTTTACAAAAAAAATAGATGAAAAATTAATTTTTTCTTATATTCTGACAAATCAATAATCTCTTAAAAAATAATTAACATGTAACGATGAAAATATCTAATTAAATGAATTCTTTGCTCGTAAACGTTTCTATTTTTGATACATTATTTTTATACAATAAAAATCGAGTTTATTTTATGAAATATTCAAAAAAATGTTTAAATATGTTATTATTAACTTTTACTGAACTCTTTATAATTTTTAAGGATTATCCCTACAATATAAAATATTCTAATCCTTCAACGTAATATTACTACAATACCATGAAAATTAACTGATATATTATTAATAAAAGGTGCCAGTACAAAGTGAACATACATAAAGTGTATGTAACTTTCGGCCGATTTTCGAATCTCTTCCGTTTTCCGCTGTAACCCTCACCATATATTAAATACATATATATATATATATTTTAAATAAAATTATTTTAAATACTCTCCCGACTGGTGACTAAATATGACGAATTTCGCTCGATCGTCGTGCGGCATTTGAACCGCGCGCGGTGAAGTGAGGGAGACAACGGAAGGTTCACTTTGTATTGGCATCTTTAATTAATAATCCGTCACTTTTCGTGGTAATATATTAATTTAAATCGTGATAGTACTGCGATAGTTTTAAATATACGTCATACCAGTCAGCAGCCGAAGATGGTGGAGGTGCGAGTGAAAGGTGAGAGAGGATGTTAAAAAGTTTTAATGACGGTTTGAAAAAGTTTGAATGCGGATAGAGAAGAAGAAGAAGAAGGAGGAGACGTTTCTTAATTTTTCATTAAAATCACCACTTTTCGGCCGCTTGCATCTCCAAAACGGCTTGATCGATAAAAAATTTGTTTAGCTCAATTTACTCGTGGGGATGCCGTCTTTCAGGACATATAACGTTCGATTCAAAATTTTTTATATTTTAATAGGTATGCACCTCCCCAAAATGGACTTTGGTGACTCGGGATAAGAGACTTAATTGTAGTGTCTTTCAGTTTTTGAACATGGCCGGAGACACTACCGCGTCTCCTGATATTGTTGTAATATTTTGTGTTATGTATTACATGTATACATGTATGTAATACATAATTAAACATTTTTTTTAATATTATTGCAATTGTAAATATATATTCCTACAACACAAAATATTACAGCGATATTGTAGTAATATTATGTTGAAAGATTTATGTATACAACATATGTAATACCTAATTTAAAATTTTCTAAAATATTAAGTTTCGAAGCAAATAAAGGGAATCTTATTTTGTTATTTGTTACTTCTTGCTTAGTTTGCCATAAGAATTTCTTATTTGACATTGTAAATGATTTAATAACAATAAAAACTTCTATATGTTATCATTATGAATAAATAGATTTTTTGTATGTAGATTAAAGAATCTGTTATCAAAGAAAAATAATTATATAGATACCTGTTATAACTGTCTGTTGATGTGTCTGACATGGCGCTATT
The DNA here is from genome assembly GCF_001594065.2 of Cyphomyrmex costatus. Taxonomy (NCBI): domain Eukaryota; kingdom Metazoa; phylum Arthropoda; class Insecta; order Hymenoptera; family Formicidae; genus Cyphomyrmex; species Cyphomyrmex costatus. The sequence continues at coordinate 691,160 of NW_017278857.1, read as the reverse complement.
TTCATAAAGCAATTATAATATGCTTCTCGCAAAGTCTTATTATTGAGAGTAGCAAGATAGTTGGAATTATCGTACTTATCATTATAGCGCTCTTCTTCAGCAAGAATACACATCAGCAGGAGTACATTCACAGTAATGACCAATGCAATATGACTTAGTCGAGCCATTGTTTCTACAGCTATGAGACTTGAGAGACTAAACTACCAGAACAACGTACATTTCGTTTTTATACGTACTTGATAAAGAAAATTTGCTTAATAAACATGTATGTAAAACGTCAATATGAGGAAACTTTAGCATTTGTTTAAATTTTAGCATTTGTTTTAATATTTGAATAAGGAGTTTAAAAATAGAATAAAGAGAATAAATTAATATATTTTTTAAGAGAAATACAAGAGGGGAATACATTAAATTTTTTTAATACAACATATGCATATGACGTATGTATGTATTATTTATTTTTTGAGACAGGGGAAATGTGTTTACACATACCCGGCCAGTTACGTCATAACTAGGGTTACCAACCGTACTCTTTAAAGAGTACATGTACTCTTTTCGATGTCGGAAAATAGTGTACTCTTACTTTTCACTTATTGTACTCTTTTTTTAAAAATGAGACAGAATTTAAAAAATTATTATTTAATATTTATAAATTTATACGAAGTTATGCTTTGTTTGTACTAGGTTGTGTTAGGTATTCATATAGTCAGTTCTTATTTGAAGACTGTCTTAAGTAATGTCTTAAGATGCGAATGCGGCCCTCTAATTGGTTCGTGACACCTAAAGACTGTACATATATATACGTTTGATACATAAAAGATTGAGTTTTTTTTTAATTCGAATTAATTTTAATTTTCCAATTTTAATAATGTTATATGTACGAATATAGTCACTAAAACGCAAACAAATATTACTTTTATTATATCAACATATATTTGGATGTTACATTGCACACATATCATTTTATTGAATCCGGTAATCAAAAGGGAAAACCTTCTTCTACATTCCTTTTTTTTTTTTTTTTGGAAAATGTACTCTTTTTGGCAATCAATGTACTCTTTTTCTGCGGCCTTGGGTTGGTAATCATAACCTGACCGGGTTATATGAGATAACCCGTCCTAATTAGAACGAGAATACCAACTAAAACCTCTGCCAGTGTCCTTCCTCAGGCCCGCTTGGAGACACCCTGGTACAGCATTCTTCCGGGGCACCTCCAGGCTCATCGATCTTCACGGCCGAACTTTCTCCCGAGTCTTCTGAAGGGACTCCATCCACGACGGGCGAGGAGGGACACCGACCCTGTTTAGAAACGTTATAAACTTTCCACGCGAAGCAACTCTCATTGACTCTCATTGTTGATCAGGGATCGGCAAAAATTAAATATTAAATTACATGATTACAAATTACATAATTAATCAAGTAATCTGAATAAAAATTTTTTAATTATCCGATTAATCAAGTAATCGAAATATAAAATTTTTATTATTTGATTAATCAAGTAATCGGAATAAAAATTTTTTAATTACCTGATTAATCAAGTAATCGGAGTAGAAAAATTTTATTATTTGATTAATCAAGTAATCGGAATACAAATTTTTTAATTACCTGATTAATCAAGTAATCAGAATAGAAAATTTTTATTATTCGATTAATCAAGTAATCGGAATAAAAATTTTTTAATTACATGATTAATCAAGTAATTGGAATAGAAAATTTTTATTATTCGATTAATCAAGCAATCAAAATAAAATGTTTCAATTACTTGATTAATTGATTAATAAAAATAAATATATCTCGTATTATCATACTTAAAATCGGAAGTAATATAAAATTATTTTGTCATGATATTGCTTCATTAATAAATAGTTAATATAAAATATTAATCCGTATTCAATAAAACAATCAAAAATAAAAATTAAGGGTGTAATTAAAGTAATTAAAGTAATTAAAAATTAAAGTATATAACAATTAATGTGCAGTAAGATCATTATTATATTATAGGAAAATGAGGAAGTGTAGGAATGAAACAAAATTAATAAATAACAATGGAAACGATTTGTCAATTTTACATACTTATCCAATAATAAAAGTAGCATTTATTAAATTCAATACCTTCATTCCGTCGTCTGCTCCTGTAGAAAGGATGTTTAGTTTCGCTACTATGTTCGATATAGCGAAATTTAATCGTCTTACAGATGAAAGTTTCCAAAAACGAGTTCTGTGTAAAGCAAATAATATTAACTTGTATCTTACACTTCCATTGTTATTTATTAATTTCATTTCATTCCTACACTTTCTCATTTTCCTATAATATAATAATAATCTTACTGCACATTAATTGTAATATACATACTTTAATTTTTAATTACTTTAATTACTTTAATTATACCCTTAATTTTTATTTATGATTGTTTTATTGAATACGGATTAATATTTTATATTAACTATTTATTAATGAAACAATATCATGACAAAATAATTTTATATTACTTCCGATTTTAAGTATGATAATACGAGATATATTTATTTTTATTAATCAATTAATCAAGTAATTGAAACATTTTATTTTGATTGCTTGATTAATCGAATAATAAAAATTTTCTATTCCGATTACTTGATTAATCAAATAATAAAAATTTTCTATTCCGATTACTTGATTAATCAGGTAATTAACAAATTTTTATTCCAATTACTTGATTAATCAAATAATAAAAATTTTCTATTTCGATTACTTGATTAATCAGGTAATTAAAAAATTTTTATTCCGATTACTTGATTAATCAAATAATAAAAATTTTCTACTCCGATTACTTGATTAATCGGGTAATTAAAAAATTTTTATTCCGATTACTTGATTAATCAAATAATAAAAATTTTATATTTCGATTACTTGATTAATCGGGTAATTAAAAAATTTTTATTCAGATTACTTGATTAATCATGTAATTTGTAATCATGTAATTTAATATTTAATTTTTGCCGATCCCTGTTGTTGATTATATTGTTGCACATTGGTTTCGACTTTTCACGCAAACTGAGAGCTTTCACACCAAAAAATGGATTGGATTAGATTATTTTCTCTCAGTAAAGGAGCCCCCCCGCAGGGAGAAGCAGAATGTATCCACGTATACACTTTACATAAAGAGAAGTGGAAGTTGCGTGTCCCTTCGCAGGGGGAGAGATAGGGTGATAGTCACTTCGCGTGAATGCAGTAAGGGACTATGCAGAATAAAAGGAACAGGAAACAGAGAACAAAGAATAAGAAATTCTTACTCGGAGTCATGACCTTGACAACATATGTCAAGTTCAAAGTCATCGGAACTGTCTCCTTTATTCGGCATTTTTATCATTATTGTACTAAATATTGGATGGATGACGCAAATATTAAAGAAGCGACACTTGAAGACAAAATAGAAACGATGTTTTTTTCTGATCCTGACAATAAAGGCACACTATACACAGAATTAGACGTAAATGCTTGAAAAAAGGTAAGTCACATATTATTGTATTATAGTAATTAATAATTATAATAATTATATTATAATATATATATAGATATATATAAATTTTACTATTATCACAAGAAATAAGGAATTACAAAAAATGTATTTTGTATGTTTACATCAGGGCCGTGCAAATGGGCGGTTTACAGCATGCACCGCGTCAGGGCCTTTTCGAAGTTTTAATCCCCAGTACTAAGGGGTTCCGAAGATTTTAGTCCCAGATATATGTATATAATAATAAATAACTACTTTATCTTAATCTTATTAAACATAAATAGAAATGAGCATACAGTCACAACGCAAGATGTCAATTAAAAATCATATAATTAAAAAAAGAGAGAGAGAATTAAACGTTTTGTTCAACTTTTGACCATCATCAGTCCATACAAATTAATTATATAAATCATGCGCAATGTAAAACAATAATAATCGCTGGATGTTAATGTTGAAATTTGAGAATTAAATTTCAAATAATGTTTTCTATCGAATAGTTTTTTGTATTAGGCACGTATCTAGTATTTCTAATAAGTCTAAATTTAAGTCGTAGTTTATATACATATGGTCTTAGAAATCAAGATTGCTTGATATTTTAAATTATATTTATTTATAGTGTGTGTAAATATTTATAAGTGTTGTGCACAAAAAATATCTAATAATCATAGGTAATAGGTACAGATTGCGCATTTCAATTAGGTGTTACTGTCATTTTCGAAAGTAACACTCCCTCTGTCTCTCTCTCTCTCTCTCTCTTTTCAAAATAATAATGGGAACATACACATAAGTTAAATCGACCTCCTTGTCACCTTCTACATTGTGCCCCCTACCTAAAGTCAATTACAGAGAAACTGATATGCTTTAACATTGCGTTCTCTTTCTAATAGAACAAAGATACTAATAAGATCAGTTAAGATAAAGAACTTGAAATCTATATTTACCATAATATCACTATGAATAATATTATATTATGAAAACCTTATACGCAATTACTGCATCAATAAACGTAAAATAAACTATTATAATAAATATTAAAAATAATAATTTTTCATAAAATTACGTTGATATATTTATTACTTTAAAATAATTTATTATTTTAAAATACGTTTATATATTTATTTATCAATATATATTTTTTTTTTAAGGAACGTCCATAATATTTATTATATATTGATTAATATAAAATAAAAAATTTTTTTTTCACATTACAATTATTTAGGTAATTGTAATATAATGTCTTAAATGACGATTTTTTATTGCACCAATATAGTGCAATTTTGTTAACGAGAAAATCCGTTATATAAATCTCATTATACTGATATATAATAATATTTCACATTTAAAATATAGTACATATAATAATATATGCAAAAAATTTTTTAATTACATAAGATGCCATGAGTGTAATGCGACAGCGTTGAGCAGACAGAGAGAATATCATATTTTTAAATAATAATAAAGTTTTTAAATAATCTATAAGAAAGTATGTAGGTACAATAATTGAATTTTTAAGCGAGATGATATGATTTTGAAGCCGTTGAGATTTTAGTTGCAACTTTATCTTATGTGTACGATGTTGATCAAAATCTTCATTTAAAATTTAAGTCAAACCTTGAGTAAAGTTAATAATTTTTGTAAAAAGCAATCCATAAGAATAGGCATCTTTTTCATCTTTTTGTATCGTACGTAAATATGTCTTCCTTTAAATGTCTATGATTTTGTAAATAATTATAGAATAATGGTTCTTATATTTATTTTCTTTTATCAGAAAATATAAAGAAATCATCGATTCTGAATTATAATCTTTTGTAATGAAATATAATTTATTGTTTTATAGTATAATTTTGTTATGATAATACAAATTGCATATTAATATACATAATTTATACAAAATGTTCCTTAATCCCACTAGATTTTTACAGATATTATTTTGAGTAAATACGTTACAACTTTATTATAAGTTATCATATCATTTGTTCATATCAATTACATTCACATTTACGTTAATTATATTTGAATACAGCACACGGAAGATTCATTGTCCATCTATTTTGCCGGCAATTATTGAGTAGCTTTCTTTTTCATATCTTCTACAGTCTTCGCAACTACTAGTTGCCATTTATCGGGCTCATTCTTCTTGTACCAATCAATAATTGTTGAAAACATTTCTTTTTGTTTTTCAGTACATTTCTTACATTTGGTTTGATATGCTTCGCTGAACATCCCTGAAAACAACGATTTTTTTTTAAATTTGTTTCTACTAGTAATCAATTTCACTCTAGATTAAAAATTTTATAGAATCTAAATTCGATAAAGAATTAAAGCAACAGAAATCTTAAAAAATTAATTTTTTAGAGTATTCTTATTATTCAAGATATACAGGTGTGCCGCGAAACTTTTCTCACCGCTCACAGAAGGTAGATCGAGACGAACACAAGTCTCATACCGTTTAGCACTTTTATGTGAGCAGTGGGAAAAGTTTTGCAATATAGTCTGCATATTGTTTAAAAAAAGACATTCAAAAAATTGATATTTAATTTAAGAATATAGTTTTACAAAAAAAATAGATGAAAAATTAATTTTGTCTTATATTCTGACAAATCAATAATCTCTTAAAGATTACTTAACATAAAACGATGAAAACATTTAATTAAATGAATTCTTTGCTCGTAAACCTTTCTATTTTTGCTACATTATTTTTATACAATAAAAATCGGGTTTATTTTATGAAATATTCAAAAAAATGTTTAAATATGTTATTATTAACTTTTGCAGAACTCTTTATAATTTTTAAGAATTATCCCTACAGTACAAAATATTCTAATCTTTCAACGTAATATTACTACAATATTGTTGTATTATTTTGTGTTGTGTATTACATGTAATACCTAATTAAACAATTGTAAATGATTTAATAACAATAAAAACTTCTATGTTACCGTTATGAAAAAATGGATTTTGTGTGTATAGATAAAAGAATTTGTTATCAAAAAGAAATAATTATATAGATACCTGTTAACGCTGTCTGTCTTGGTGACTGACATGGCGCTATTTCCATAAAGCAATTGTAATATTCGTCTCGCAAAGTCTTATTTTTGAGAGCAGCATGATAGTCGACATCATCGTACTTATCAGTATAGCGCTCTTCTTCAGCAAGAATACACATCAGCACGAGTACATTCACAGTAATGACCAACGCAATATGACTTAATCGAGCCATTGTCTCTACAACTATGAGACTGGAGAGACTAAACTACTAGAACAACGTACATTCCGTTTTTATACGTACTTGATATAGAAAATTGCATAACTTAAGCATGTATGTAAAACTTCAATATGAAGAAACTTTAGCAGTTGTTGAAATGTTTGAATAAAGTGTTTAAAAAGGGAATAAAGAGAATAAATTAGTATATTTTAAGAGAAATACAAGGAATACATTAAATTTTTTTTGTACAACGTATGCATATGACTTATGTATGTATTCTTTTTTTTTTTCGAGGCAGGGGAAATATGTTTACGCATACCCTGTCAGTTACGGGAACCCAACCGGGTTATGTAAGACTCACCCGTTCTAACCAGGACGGCAATACCCATTAAAACCCCTGCCAGTGTCTTTCCTCACGTCCCCTTAGAGACACCCCGGGTATACGTGCAGCATTCTTCCGGGGCATCTCCAGGCTCATTCACGGCCGAACCTTCTCCCGAGTCCCCTGAAGGGACTCCATTCATGACAGGCGAGGAGGGACACCGACCCCTCGCCCGACCATTCTATTGGGGGGGGAGTTATATGCAGGGACTCTCCCCCACCTTCCGCCGAGCTATGTATGTATTCTTAAAATATGAGATGTCTATAACTTCTCTTCCTAATAATTGAGTTAATTTAAAATAATTTTTTCTTAGCGAAAATTTCAAGTTTTTTTTAATTATGAGCGACAGATAAAAGCAGTGTAAAAAGGTATGTTGGAATGTTTTTCTTTATACGCATTCTATCTATTTCTTCTTCTTCCTCATGAAATAAGCCCTAAGTCTGTTCCTTCCAAGGAAACTTCTTGAGATTAGAAGGCTTTATCTTAGTATTTTGAACATTTGACTTGAACTCTTTCAGTTGGCTATTAATCTCGCCGAGAACTTATTTAATACCGGAATTAAACGGCGCTGATGATAAATTTGTTAATCACCAAGTAGAGCCATTTTCGGCTCCATTGCGTTAATATAGGTAGGTGAGATTGAACTCGGATTTTAGATCGCAAGTCAATCGCATCGGGCGGCGAGCTACTCGACCTCCTATCTATGATATTTATTACTATATATGATATTTATTACTGTAGATATTTATTACTGTATTCATAGTATCAATCAATTAATAGTATTAGTACGTTATTTAGTTCTGAAAACGAATTTCTAAATCTATCAAAGTAATATATGCAATATTATTACAAAAAATATTCAATTGAAAAATCAGACAACTTTAGGTTTTTCTTAAGGATTAAACAATACGTTTTTATGCCTTTTTTCTCGAGGGGATAACCACTATCTGAAATATTGTCCCACAGATTTCATAATTTCATTTAATTTTATATAATTTTATTTGATGACAAATAATTTTTCCTCACTATATATGCGGTCATTTGGTAAGATAAACGATTTTATCTAATATTACACAATTATTTCTTGTAATTGTCGAATTATATATCGAAATTTTATATAAATTTTATAGTGATTTCAGGGACTTCATCCCACGATTACATTAAGTGATTATCCCCTCGCATTTCCTCCTTATAAACATACATATAATCTTATGATTGCATTTCAAGAAGTTAGGCATGAAAAGTGTGGTCGAGTAACACAAACCGTAAAAATGGTAACAGGTTATATGTGTGTATCTATGGACATAAACACATATATTTCTATATCATACACTTAATTATATTTTTTTTCTAATGCTGTTTTATTTCATTTTTCATTTTATTCTAAGCACAGAAGCTAATTGTAAAATTATGGTTGCAATGATACAATAAATAATGCGTAATCGATAACCTATAATTTATACGCTAATGTAATTACAAAAACTTTATGCGTATACAAAACACGCAATTATCGTATCATTAAATTTTAAATAAGCATTAAAAAATTATTCATGAAATTATGCTGATATATTTTTTTACATTCTTTTTAAGCAACGGGTTCTTGGATAATATTTATTTAGTCAGCATATATAACTAATTCGATTATTAAGCGAGTTTTAATATATTATTCGAGCGAGTGATTTGTTAAATCACTTTATAAAATCTCACTATAAAATTATTTAAATAATTACCTAACCGCCCATCATGTGTGTGTGTATACAAGGTGTTTTATAAACTTATAAAACCACACACGAACAAATACTCATATATATAGTACATGCGTATATATTGTTATATTACTTGGATGCAATTTTAGTTAGCAATACTTTTCTTTAATACTCGTACTTAAAAACAGATTTGGGTATAATATAATTCAAAACTTAATATATATTCATTTTCTTTATAACATTTCTGTTAAAATAATATCTACATATGTGTGTGTGCATGTTAGTTAAAATACTTTAAGTCTGAAAAAAACATTCGGCACACAATTAAAAATTTACGTTATAGTATATAAATTTACACGCAATTATAGAAGTATTCAAGATCCAGCTTGACCGTTACGACTTGTTCCTCATCGATTTTCATCGGTTTAAAATAATTTATACAAAATAGTTCTTTAATCCCATTAGACGATACCTTTCACACATATTATTTATATTATCCAATTGTAAGTCATACTATACATGCTATTATATTATATTTAAATTAAAACTAGAAAAATTCGAATAAAGTATGCATTATCCATCTGTGTTTTTAGCAGCTTTTTTCTTCATATTCTCTACAGTCTTCGCAACTATTAATTCCCATCTCTCGGGTTCATGCGTTACGAACCAGTTGGTTACCATGTCCATATTTTCTATTTGTTTTTTAGTGCATCTCCTGCATTTAGTCTGGAAAGCTTCACTGAACATCTCTGCAACCAATTAAGGATACTTTTTTAATATTTATTTATTTCAGAAATCGATTTTGGCCTAATTTATAATGTACGGAATAATATAGATCGTTGCTCTTTTATTATAATGATATTATAATAATTTTAAATATAAAAAAGCGTGTTTTTGAATGAACCGGTAAGTTATATAAATTTAAATTTGTTTGATTATTGATTTGATAAATGAGTAATATGACTGTTCCTATATTTTTGTATAGAACTTAACGATTGCACAACTGTCAAGATAGGATATTCACAATTCAAATTGTGCAATCGCCTAATGCCCGTGTCACATTACGCATTGGAGATTGCGAATTAGAAATTAGAATTCGACCAATATAAAATAATTTTAACTTTAATCCGTTTCTTTCTAACTAGCTGAATTTTAATCCTCAATTCGCAATCTTCAATTTCCAAAGTATAGTGTGTGACACGAGCATAACGTTCATGAAGCATCATGAATTCGTCATCAATTTCACTTAATTTGGTAATTCGCTGAAGATAACTTGAATTAGGCCGAAATGTTCGTATGTAAATATGGAATTCAAGAAGACTTATATGAATAAGAAGTTATATTATATTATATTATCTAAAGACACGGTAGTATCTCGGCACTAAGCCAGGCGCAGCGACACTGCCGTGGCTACTTTACGCGAGCCGGCGAGTTGCGGCAGATTGAGTATTATATACACTAACTGCGTTGTAGTTTTAATTTGCCTATTATATTGTATTACATAAACATATATAATTGAGCAAATTAAAATTTTATTAAAATAAAATTTTAAAAGCAAATAAATAATTTTACTTTGTCATTTTCTCTCCTGATTAATTCGTTAGAAGGATCTGTTATTTAATATTGTAAATTATTTGAAAATTACACAAATATGTCGATGTTACGTTAAAGAAATCACGATTTTGTTCTAATCAAAGAATTCGTCACAATAGAAAATAGAAATAAAATTTAGTAATTGTAAACATATGCTACCTGTTATGCCCTTTTGTTCTGGTGTTGTGCACGGTGCTAGTTCCATAAAGCAATTATAATATTCTTCTCGTATATCCTTGTTTTGAAGAATAGACTGAATATCGACGTAATCATATCGATTGGGATAGAGCTCTTCTGCAAGAACGCACATCAATACGTTCATAGCAATGACCAACGCAATACATCTTAACCGAGCCATTGGTTCTACCAGTTATGATATTTATCAAAGAGAGAGAATCGTACACTCCAATTTATATAAATCTTACTTAATAAAAAACGAATTATGTGGCGTAAGATATATGCAAAATATATGTGATATAAGTAAACATGATGAGTATGTTTGATTAAAAAATGTTGAAAAAATATTAATTATATACTGTCTGTACAAGGTTTCTGTTTTTCTATCCTTGTGTACGTGTAACTAGTGATGTCTTATTTATTTTTAACTACCAAAAACAAATATAAGATAAAAAAGGTTTCATCATCTATAGGTTTTTAAATATTTATCATAGACTTTGAAAAAAAAAACTATACAAAGGCTATAGCTATATTTGATTAAAAAAAACAAAAGTATCTGACTCAAAAAAATTTGAAACTTATTTAAACAAAAAGAACACGATAAGAAATTAATTTAAGGGGGAACACCAGGGTGACGGCCGAAAGAAAGGCTCTTTTTGTGAGTTTTTTTTTTGAAAACTGATAGCTTGTATGAATTATTGTTTTTATATATGCGAAGTACATACATTTATGAAATTATTAAAAAAAATTCATTGAATAATATTAATATTTGTAGCTTCAGTACTCATTGATGTGCACCTCGTCTGAAAAAACATTGGTACTTTATTTTATTTTAAAGTATATGAGTGTAATTTCAGTTGCATGTACAGAATTTTTGATAAAATAATTTAGACAAAATGGCGCTGTTTTAAAAAAAAGGTCACGATTTTGCGACAAAAAATCGTTATCTGTTTAATTGTTTTTCAAAAAGTAATATCCGATTGAAAAGTTCGTACGTGCAACTGAAGACAATTTCGTTGTAAACATTCTGTCCAAAATTCAAGTCATTCTGATAAAAATTTGCCGAGATATGTGAGCGCCCAGTTACGAAAACGTGGTTTCGAGAAAAACACGTTTAAAGTTTTACAACCAATTAGTTTATATATGTATAACGATAAAATTTCGTAACGAATCAAAGTGCGTCCAATCCGGGTGCATATGAAGTATTCACGACTGAGGCACACAGGAAACAAAAGAATACCGGTAAAACTGCCTACAAGCAGATCAAGGGGACGACTGCTGAATGTCCTAGCGGCATCTGACCACGTTCTACTCTATCACATATTTACTATTGTTCCGTTAGGAATTTCAACATAATATTATAGGGACATATTTTTAAGACTCCAAGCATTACAAAAATGCAATTTAAAAAAATCGATTTTTTAAATTCGTCACCCTGGTGTTTCCCCTTAAGCCAAGTATCAATTTTTAAAATACAAGTTATCTCATAATTACAAAAATTTAATTAAAACGTATCATCACAATGAATTTCTCAATTTAGACTCAATTTTCACATTCACACAAAAACAGGAGAATCATTTCTCTTTCAAATAAATTGTCATACCAGCACCGTTTTTCTTTATACTTTGCATTGCAAAAAACGAGCGAAATCTAATTAAAACGTATCTGTAAGTATTTAAAATTTTATCTTAACAAAAAAAATTAAAATAACTTTCAAATGTGACTAACAACTTTCGAATACACTCGCGGTTTGGTGGAACATTCACACACATTAATATTGTTAATTTATTTTTTCAAATTTTGAAAATTGGTGCATCATAGTACAAAATATAAAATGCAAATCAGTATTAAAAACATAATCTTTAAAGACATTCTTTAAATACATTATGGACTTTCCTTTTGATTGAGCACTTACATTGATACCTATAACATACATCTTCTTTAAATTAAAAAAAATACTATTATATAATTAAAAAAAAGTAAAAATAAATATCTAGTCTATTCGATATTTAATTCATTTAAGCTGTGGTTAAAGTCTCGCTATCTTTTGAAACATCTAATTAACCAATCAAAAGAAAGAATTTCACAAATTGACCAATCAAAAAACGCTTTAAATTAAAGCATTTATAGTATCGCGTAGACTGTACGCTTAGTCTATTTATTTGGTTATTTTTTATTATAAGATTGTATTTTTTTATAACTATTCACAATTCACAATTTTGGCTGTTAATAATTTTATATTAATAAAAAAATAATATAAAATTATTAATAAAATATGCAATTAACATGATGCGTATTGCGCTTTTTTCCTTTCTTTCGTTTTAAAATATCATTAGTATATATACATGATGGTAATAATACGTAATTAAATATACCTTTTTATCGCCTTCTCTACTTCATTCCCCCCATGTTATAGAATACGTAATGATTTAACATTACTAAGATCAATTAAAATGATGGACGCGTAATAAGCTATACGTCAATGCTAATAGATAAGATCAACAAAAACTAAGTGCGCACATACTGCAGTGCATAATTACTGTATTAATAAGCTTTAAATGAGCATAAGAAATAAAATTATGCAACGACTTTTTCTTCTTGTCTTCTTTCAAAGCAATAAGTATCCAGAATAATATTTATCGATTAGTTAAAAAAAATAACAAAATTTTCTTATTTCATATTTTTCTCTATCCGTAATATTATTGTAAATAAATAAACTATAACTAAAACAATTACTTTGTGAGCTTTTAAATTCATAATATATATATTTTTCTTTTAATAAATCGAGCTTAGGAAAAGTAATTATATATTTTCTGACAAATGTTGGATTGAAGACGGCAAACAGTGGTGTAGAAGGCGGGAAAAAGGACTCCGTTTGCCTACAAATTGACCGTTAACTTCCATCTCACTTGCTTACAAATCGATAGCTTACGTGCACTTTTCAGCAAGGAGGTAAATACTTAATGTGAGACAGTGTTTCCAAAATCATTCTGAAATCCTTACGAAATCTTCATGTGCAATCAGATGAAATCGTTATACAATCAGATGAAATCATGTGCAAATTGATAAAATTGTTTGTAATTAGATGAAAAACTTGAAATTGTATGAAATCAAATGAAATTATGTAATCAGTGGAACAACATTTTAATGATTACTCTAGTAATTACCTCTAGTGATTACCCCCCCCCCTCGCTTTTACGCATAAGTAAAAATTGGAAAAACGAATTCACACATTTGCATTCATGAAAATAGGTTTTATTTTTCGAGGTGCATTTATACATATATCTCTCCTTATATAAATTATATGTTTATATAATTTTGTAAATAATTATACAATATAAACATTTATATATTTTTTTTTACAAAAAAATTACTTTTTGATTCTAAACTATAATTTTTTGCACAATTAAATATAATTAATTTTTTATATTATAATTTTATTAATATAATACAAATTTCATATTAGTCATTGTAATTTATGTAAAAAGTTTCCTTAGCTTTATCAGCTTACATTTTTCACAAATATTGTTTGTTTATTTTACAATGATTTGATTGCAATACATATCGAAAGATCCATTATTCATCTGTATTGCCGATAATTATCGAATAGCTTTCTTTTTCATATCTTCCAAAGTCTTCGCAACTATTAATTGCCATTTTTCGGGATAATTTTTCATGTACCACTCAGCAACTTCTGCAAACATTTCTTTTTGTTTTTCAGTACATTTCTTACATTTAGTTTGATAAGCTTCACTAAATATCCCTGTAACCAAAAAGATATTTTTTGAAACTAATAAAGTGAAACAGGGCTATGCGCGCGCAAGCCAATAAAAATTCGTTGAAATCTTTAATGTATTCCAATATATTACGAAGAATATCACGTAATAAATATAAATATGTAAACATCTGGAACAAATTGTTCGCACGCAAACCTTCTATTTCTGCTGCAATATTTTCATACAACAAATTAACATTACTTTTATCTTACCAAAGATTTAATATTTAAATATTAAATATGTTGTTGTTCCATCAACTTCTGCTAAAATTTTTTAATTTTCTAAAAATTGAATACATATACACTTCTCAACAAAATTAAAGGATTACTTGTTCCACCCTGCAAAAATAGGCAAACTTCAAGATAGAAGCAAAAAGGGTCATTCTTACTTCAACGTTGAATAACTAGGTGAAAAAAAACGTACAGAGATCGATAAAAAAGCAAATTAAAGGTAAAGATTCTGTCTTTCGAAAGCTGTAAACCGCATTTACGTACAATTTTTACTTGGCTCCGTGAAACTTCGCAAATTTCATAAAAAATTTTGAGATCTGGTGTATCTTCATTTATGTTTGTGTAACTTTATGAAATATTAGTAATACAATTTTTTAAAGTACAGGTCTGAAAGTACAAATTTCAAGCATTAAAATGCTTTTTTAAAAATCTCGATACGATGATTTTTATTCTATCTCGAAATTTGCCTATCTTTTTAGGGTGAAACAAGCGATCCTTTAATTTTGTTCAGAAGTGCATTTATAATTGTGCAATAAATTAAAATTTTATTGAAATGTAAAGCTTGAAAGTAAATATAAAGATTAAAAGTAAACTGAAAGAGAATCTTATTTTGCCATTTGTTTATTCCCTTAGTATATGTTTAGTTCATCGTAAGAATTGCTTATTTTATATTATAAATAATGTAAAAATAATGAAAATTTTAATGTTACTATTACGAAAAAATCAATTTTGTATAGATCAAAGAATTCCCTCACTTTACCAAAGAAAAAAGAATTAAGTATATGGATATACTACCTGTTAAGGCCTTATGTCTTGGTGACTGGCACGGTGCTATTTCCATAAAACAATTGTAATATGATTCTCGCACAGTATCATTATTAAGAGCAGCTCGATAATCAATGTTATCGAATTGATCGGAATAGCGCTCTTCTTCTGCAAGAACGTACATCAGGATAAGTACATTCACAGCAACATTCAATGCGATATAACTTAATCGAGCCATTATTTCCACAGCTTTGATACTTGAGAGACTGATGCTAGTACAACATACATTTCGTATTTATATGTTTTACTTGAAAAAAAAATTGCATGATGTAAAAGCAGGATGCAAAATATATACATTAGAAAAACTTAATTAAATATATTTGAATAAAAGAATATTAAATCGTATAAATTAGTATGTTTTAAGATACAAGAATATATTAATGTTTTTTTTTTAATACAACATATGTATATGTAATAACATATATAATAACATATAATGCATGTTTGTGTATGCATCTAATTTCCTGTTTTTAATGACTCAGTTAATTCAAAATAACTTTTTCTTAGCAAAAATATTAATAAGTTTTAATTTACGAGCAGTAGAAAGAAATCTCTAGCAGGGAGATAGAATTTGAAACGCAAAGAGCACCGCAGTTACGGCGGTATCCAGATCTTCGGATCTTAAATATCCAGGATAGGCCTACGGGAGATATCGCGCCGACTCGTACTCATATCCGCAACAGGTCTTCAGGGTAAGAACTTTTAATCGATAGATTAATGTAGGTAAGGGAAGTCGGTAAATTGGATCCATATCTTCGTAATAAAGTTATCTGCGCTTGACTCCTAATGCCCTTTTCTCTCCAAGTTTACATTAATTTTGAAAGATTATCGCCTGAAAGCGCGAGTTAACATTAAATTATTAACATTAAAGACAAAAAATAAAAAAACAAATTAAGAAATTGGCCAATTGGCAATTAAGCTACTTTTCTTCTGGCTCAATTATCACTTTTTGTCACTCTTTAGAATTAGACTTCACTCTAAAGATTTTAGAGAAAATATTTTAATAATAATAGTAGCTGTAATTTGAATGACAATCAAAGAAATGAGATCTAATAATGATAATTATTCCAAATTTATTAATGTTAATTACAATTGAATGTTAATTGAAATTAAATTTGATTATACATATTTCAGTATATCCAGTTCGATAAATAGATAAAAGGGCCATTGTGTGTGTGCGTGCGTGCGTGCGAAAAGTACGACGCTTTAAACTTCTAAAAATGACACTTAGGAATTTTTCTTCCCTATAAGAAAGACCTTTTGTACCTTATTTCTAAGATCTTAAAGTCATTTAAGCAAAAAAGAAAACAAAAAATTTTTTGAAAATTCTAGAGTGGCTTTACTCCTTAAATAAAAAAAAATTATTTAAATTAAAATTATTTTAGATATTTTTGAATTTTTATATGAAAAAAAGTGTATTTATTTTTTAAATTATATACTTATTTAAAGTTCACCCATTTTTCGAAGATATGAGAAGTAATGCTTTAATTTCCGCGGTAGTGTATTTTATTTTTCCTAATTTTATTTTAATTAATTTTTTATTTTATTCTATTTTTCAAACATGATTATCTCAAACTGTTTTTTTATTCGAAATTTATTTCTGTACTATTATAACCTCTTCAGAGAATAATTGTCTCAGAGTACTTTAATACTAGTACTACTAGTACTACTCTCTCTCTCTCTCCTCTCTCTCCCCCTCTCTCTCTCTCTTTCTCAAATATCAGTAGTGGGGATATTGAAATGTAAGTAAGATAGACATTCCTGCATCTCCTGTATTACTCTCTCATAAATAAAGTTAAATACAGGGTAAACCCGGTATATACGCCGCGTCAAGAAATACGCCGCAGAAGTCAGAAAAAATAGAAGGAGTGGGGATAATTTTCCGTCAATTACTTTGTTTTGTTACATTTCTTTATGGTATATTAGTATTATGTTATGATTTCAGTTTTTTACTGT
This sequence comes from Cyphomyrmex costatus, assembly GCF_001594065.2. NCBI lineage: Eukaryota > Metazoa > Arthropoda > Insecta > Hymenoptera > Formicidae > Cyphomyrmex > Cyphomyrmex costatus. Next base: position 673,813 of record NW_017278857.1, on the reverse strand, counting down.
TAATATTAATGAAATTATTGCGAGTTAAATCGATTTTTTACTGTAACAAGTAGTACCATCATAATTTATAATCTACATAAAATGATTATTGTAGAGCGTGTAAAAGACTTAGTGGTTATTTTGCAATACATATGTATAGAGGAATAGTAAAGCATGTTGTATAGCAAAATACAAGTACTTTGCTCCTGTATTGTTTGTTTAATTAGTTGTCATATATATCCCATCTATTTGGGATATACGGAATTTTTAGCGAGCGGGATGCTGTGCCGCAGCACAGACGCTCTATTTAAGAAGTTTTTGTTAATTCTCTAACTATTATATTTTGCATTAATGCATAAATGTTGATAAATCTTAAGCGTTTAAAGATTATTTTCAAAGATTTGAAGCTATTTAAAAAAATTTTATTAAATCCTATTTGTATTCCAATTTTCATTCTGAACAATAAAAATTGTCATATATTAATAAACAAATGCAAGTTACGTCGTCATTTTACATCTTATTTATAGATTATTTATGATTTTCTTATGAATTATATATGAGTGGCTATATTACCTCCCCCCTATGGGATAAATGGTAAAAATGCAGGGGTTTAAAAAAGTTATTTTTTAATATGGAAAATAAATTATTTTGGATTTCTAATATTTTTTTTACAGTAGTAAATGATACAAAGTTTTTATTTGTATAATTAATTTGCTTTAAACATAGTAAATAATGATTGATAAATTAAATTTTTGATAGGTGCGGCGTATATACCAGGACGTCTGTGAAGCTAGCATATCATATATCAGCATCGCAAAAAATGACAACAGTTCTGCTCGTATCCACCATAGTTCTACAGTTCTATATCGGTTTTATCAATAGTTCTACCGAATTACGTCCAGAAAACCGATTTAAAATATGAGATGCCAACTTCCCGTCTTACCATCCAGCATCTGACCGGATTTCGAACGTATGAGGTGTAAAATACAAAAAACCAAAGAGTTCTATCGTTAAAACTCAATACATCAATAGTTCTGGCCAAGAAACCAAATAAACTGCTCGAAAACGGTATATATTAACACGTACAGGTGATATGCTATAGCCGAATGGCGACAGTTCTGTGAGAAATGCGGTACTTATCGTGTAGATCTGACTGTGCCCTAACGAGTTCCGAAGAGTTCTGATGAGAAAAATTATTTATTAATTTTTTAAACAATTTTCAATACCCGAAAAAGGCACTATTCATAGCATATGTGTGATATGCTGACCAATTGGCGACAGTTCTGAAAGGTTTATGATTCTTATCGTGTTAAAAAAAACAAAAAATATAAAAAGGAAAAAGTAAAGAAAAACATGGATTCAAATCTTACCACGTCCCCGTCTTTGATTCCGGGTCATGCCAAGAGTAAGACTAAATAAGCCCTCAATTTACGACATTGTAAGTATACTTTAGAACTACGACGTAGTCAGGAAACTTAAGAAACGGAATGCATACCACCTGCACGTATACGTAAGTAACGATCGAAAAATGGTATTAAAGATTATGCATATTGCCAGAATTTTTAAGAGAAAGCGCAAAAACCACATCAGACCTATCATATTAAAACTATAATGAAATAATCAGAAATCTTACAAAACGGTCAGCATATCACACATATGCTATGAAAAGTGTCTTTTTCGGGTATTGAAAATTGTTTAAAAAATTAATAAATAATTTTTCTCATCAGTACTCTTCGGAACTTGTTAGGGCGCAGTCAGATCTACACGATAAGTACCGCATTTCTCACAGAACTGTCGCCATTTGGCTAGCATATCACCTGTACGTGTTAATATATACCGTTTTCGAGCAGTTTATTTGGTTTTTTGGCCAGAACTGTTGATGTATTGAGTTTTAACGATAGAACTCTTTGGTTTCTTGTATTTTACACCTTACACCTCATACGTTCGAAATCCGATGAGATGCTGGATGGTAAGACGGGAAGTTGGCATCTCATATTTTAAATCGGTTTTCTGGATGTAATTCGGTAGAACTGTTGATAAAACCAATATAGAACTGTAGAACTATGGTGGATGCAAGCAGAACTGTTGTTATTTTTTGCGATGCTGATATATGATATGCTAGCTTCACAGACGTTATACCGGGTTTACCCTATAGTAATATCCTTCAATATTGCGGCTTGTCTTTTAAAGCAGATGTTATTATTAGTTACAATAAGGAATGCGTAATCTATTTATGCAAATAAAATGTTACAAAAACTTTGTGCGTATATGTATAAGATGTATGTACAATCGTATCAGTAAATGTTAAATAAGTATTTAAAATAAAATTATACATCAATATATATATATATATATATATTATATTTTCCTTTCTTTTTGAATAGATAAATTCTAGAATAATATTTTAGTCAGCATATGATTTATTATATCAATTAGCTAAAAAATTAAAAGAAATTTTATATTGCTATTCATGCTAATATTTGAATCAGTTGATTTCCTAATACGACTGCAAAATTTTTTGAGAATAATTTTGCTAAGATTTATTTTTTAATTAAAGAGATTAGGGAAATGTAATATTATTTACTGAAAATTGTTGGATTGGAGATAGATGATTGCGATTAACAAGACAATTAACAAATACAATATATTTTTTATAACAAATTTAAGATGCAAAGTTACGTAAACCTGACAATCATTATTTATTCCATTTAAATGTTTATAGTTTTGTAATTAATTAGTAAATATTCTTTAGAATATCTTTTTCTTCAAAAAAAAGATTATTTGTATAATTTATTGCAATGTAATATAATTTATTTTTATCTTATATATTTCTATTAAGATAATACAAATTACATGTTAATTAAGACAATTTGTACAAAATTTTTTAAAATTCTATTATACATGATAGATACCCTTCACAAGTATTATTTGAGTTATTAAATTGTAGTCATGTTATAAGATACATACATTATAATAATTATTACTATACATATATGTATATATACAATTGTATATATTGTATATATACAATATGTATGCATATATACAATTAATTGAGAAAATTCAGAAAAAGCATGTGTCGAAACTATCGGGTTCATTATCTATCTATTCGTGTTATCAGCTGCAATTATGTTTGTGCTGCAGCTTTTCTCTTCATTTTTTCTATAACCTTTAAAAGTATTAATTGCCATGTTTCGGGTTCATTCTTTTGTATCCACTCAATACCTTGTGCGAATATTTCCTTTTGCCTTTCAGTACATTTTTTGCAACGAGTTTGGAAAGCTTCACTGAATTTCTCTGAAATCAAGAGAGCTTTCTTTTATATTTATATTTAGCAATTGATTTTGCTTCTGATTAATAAGTTTATAAAATTTAAATATAATATAAAAAATTAAAGCATAAAAATATGTATATATTAAAAAAATTGATTTTATTAAGAAAACTTTTCTATTTTTTTCTTTTTTATTTCTATATACTGTAATATTTTTGTATAACAATTTATTTAAAAGCAAGTTTGTTTTGTTAAATATTTGACTCGTATGTTATTTCTTTAATCTTTGTTAAACTCTTTCCAATTCTTAAAAATTATATATACACTACTCAACAAAATTAAAACATCACCCGTTTTACCCTGTAAAAATAGACAAATTTCGAGATTTTTAAAAAAGCATTTTAAAACTTGAAGGCTCTACTTTTCAGATCGATACTTCAAAAAACAGTATTATAGATATTTCATAAAATTACACAAATATAAATGAAGATGTATCAGATCTCAAATTTGTTTACAAAATTTGCTAAATTATACGGCGTGAATTAAAAATTACGCACAAATGTGGTTTAAAGCTTCCGACAAAGTGAATCTTTACTTTTAATTTGCTTTTTTTCAATCTGTACAATTTTCTTTCACTGAGTTATTTTATTATTCAACGTTGAAGCAAAAGAGAAAAAATCTCGATATAATGATTTTTGATGAAGTTATTCTATTTCAAAGTTTGCCTATTTTTGTAGGGTAGAACAGGTGATGCTTTAATTTTGTTGAGTAGTGTGTATTTATAATTGAGCATTAAATTAAAATTTTATTAAAATAAAGCTTTAAAATAAATAAAAAATTTTATTTTCTTATTTATTTTTTTTCTAATGCTTAATTTATCAGATAAGATAAATAAATAATTTATAAAGACAAATATTTCAATGCCACCATTAAAAAATCTATGTATTTATCAAAGAATCTATCAAACAAGAAAAAAGAATTAATAAATAATACAAATATAATACCTGTGAAAAACTTCATTTGTGGTGTGATGCATGGTCCTGTTTCCATAAAACAATTTATATATTGTGTTCGCAATTCCTTATTTTCCAGAAGTTTTTTAACATCGACATCATCGTATTCATCAGAGTAACGTTCATCTTTTGCAAGAATACATATCAATACATTTATAGCCACGATCAAGGCGATACGAATTAATCGAGCCATTGCTTCACAGTTATGTTACTTGAGATACTAAATAGTTAATAAAACGTTTATTTCGTTTTATATGGGATCTTACATGTACTTGATAAAAAATCTTTCATACAATTATATGTAAAATATAAACTACGAGGACGGTACACACGGTTGAAAGTATTGAGAACGTATGAATTATGTATGTTTAAGGTACAAAGTGTATATTAAATTTTTAAATGCAAACTTATGCAAATATTATGTAATTTTTTTTTAAATACAAGATTCTGTAACTTCCTGTTTTCAACGCTCTAGTTAATTTAAAAATTACTTTTTTTTATATATATATAAAAATATCAAGTCCTTGATATGACATGTCATAAGAACAAAACTGTATGCAAAATAATAGCAAATTTATGGTAAAACTGACAAAAATCAAAACTAATCAAAGTTTTACTCGATTTTTGCTGTCTGATTATGTATGCATCCAGTAAGCAAGAAATATTTTGGAATATTTTAGCATCGTTATAATGTTGCTGAAGTGTTCCAAAATGTTACTTACTTACTAGGCATGAGGTTCTAGCAAAATATGAGCTTATTGCTGACACAAATGACACGCGGAATTTCTCTCACACACCAACTTTAAGAGAGTTTATGTAAACTTAGTAATAATTTGATATCAATTTGTATATATGAAGTATATATATATACTATATATCAGGAGATGCGGTAGCGTCTCCCGTCAAGTATATGAGAAAAAAATTATGAGGAAAAAATAAAAAAAAATTATATGAAGAAAGAATCAATATGAGAAAAGGTGTCCAAAGAGACGCTACAGTATCCTTTACAGGAAGGAGATATATTTTTTATAATAAAAAATTATCATTTTGTTTAAACAAATTGATATTTAAAAAAAATGAATATATTGGGGATATATATAGATTTTTACAATTAAAATGAGATTATAATAATCACATCCGTAAGTGCACTAGATGCAGAGATATGAATATATGCATGCATTTTTCTGCCCGATTTATGTAATTCAGAAACGTCGTCGTCGTCATCGTCGTCTTCGTCTTGGTCGTCTTCGCTAGACTGCAAAATCTTATCCCCTTTTACTACACCTTTTATCTACATGTCTGTTAAGCTAGCACCGCCCCACAAAAAATCAAAACGGTACCTATGTCAGAATTAAGTGCTATTTATGTGCTAATTATGTGCTGTAATGCCAATTTTTGTGCTCGAACGGTTTAGCAGGAAATCGCAATTAAAGGTGGGGGTGCTAGCTTAACGTTAAGTTAGCACCTCCCCTATTAAATCATACACAGAATTAAAAATATAGTACAGTAAAATTATGTGCTTTTTATGTGCTTTCAATATCATCAATCAAAATTATTGTAACAGTAACGGTTTCAGAGATATCTATAATTTTCGATACATATTATAACAACGGTGCAAGAGTAAAGTGCCAGTTAGAGTGCAGACAGCGAATTGGTTTTAGTCTCAAATTGTTCCTCGATTTATGTGCTTTCAAAATATGCACAACGAGATTTTTGTGTTCATCCCCTTGTACCGAAAAATCACCCCATAAGCGTCTTCTTCCAAGAGTAAAGTGCCAGTTAGAGTGCAGGCAGCGAATAGGTTTCAGGCTCAAATTGTTCCTCGATTTATGTGCTTCTAAAATATGCACAACGAGATTTTTGTGCTCACCCCCTTGTATCGAAAAATCACCCCATAAGTTAGCATCCACAGTCTGCTTACAAGAGTAAAGTGCCAGTTAGAATGCAGACAGCGAATTAGTTTTACTCTCAAATTGTTCCTCGATTTATGTGCTTCTAAAATATTCACAACGAGATTTTTGTGCTCACCACCTTGTATCAAAACAACACCCCGTAAATTAGCACCCACCTTCTCCTTCCAAGAGTAAAGTGACAGTTAGAGTGTTGCTGGAGATCTTGCTCATTTTCGATCGTCTATGATTTTCTGCTTGTTATCGAGGTAAAAATACTTTTTCAATTTCTGCGCCTCTTTTATTAGGCTATCTATTACATTTCGTTTTCTCATTTTAATGTGTTGATATACTTTATACACATTGAATAAAATGTATTTTTTTATAAAGTTTATTATAATTATCCAATACAGCACAGTCCTAAAGGATACCCAAAGATCGTAAAAAGGACGCTTTCAAGATGCAGATACGTGTTTTGTAGGAGCATTTTAATAAAGATGCTTGAAATATTATTTTGATTTTACTTCTTTTGTATGGCATTAAATTTGGTTTTTGCAAAATATATTATTTTGATTTCACTTCTTTTTTATGACATTAATATACTTGACGCTTTTCTTTTACATTTTTAATGTCTTTTTCCGGTAGATACATAATTGATATCTAATCAATTCTTGAGAATTGACCATGTCTGTTCGCCAAACAATTCAAAAATCGAGTGGTGGATTTGTTGACTGTATATAATAAATGAAAATGCATTTTAGACCAGCGTTAAAATTGTAAAATTTAAGAACAATAATAATTATTATTAAATCCGTTTAGCTTGATTTAGACCGTTTAATTATTTAGGATTTAACTTCGAATCGTTATCCAGGCTGAAATTTGTTGATCCGGGTTCTCGGTTATCAATAGCGCATTAGCGTATGAACTTTTGAGGCTCGAATAATCTAGGGACACCAAAGCATCAGAGGCGTCATAGCTTTAAAATGAAGAAGAAATAAATGAAGAAATGTTATAATTGAAACAATCATTTGTGACACTATTTCATATTGTATATCATTGTATATCACTGAAATAAAAGATTACTGTCATTAATAAATATAATACGTATAACTTAGTACGTGAGATTGTCGCTTTGTTAATAAGATTAATAATAGCTTGATTAACATATTTTTTATTGACAAGATACTATTAATTTGTCGATGTATTTGTGAATTTAATCAAAGGCGTGCAAAAAGAGTTGTATTTATTAGGGTGGAAAAGGAGAAATTAGATTGAATCAATTGGGATGCTCGAAGATCACGACCCATAGAAGCAAATGTAAATATTTATAAACGCAATTAGTTATATAATTCACTGTTAAAATGTAGAATAAACGTAAATAGAATTATGTATCTACGTTTATTTTCAATAAAAGCTTGAATAGAGAATTTTTGGTATACATTTTATATTTGTATTATAAAATATAAATAACATTTATTCTGATATAATTATATTTTATTTGTTATATAATAATATATGTATAACATTTTATTCCAGTAAAGTACATTTTTGTCTTTAACTTATTTATCGCTTTTTTTCTTGCTTATCTGTCTTCTTCATTTGTACTATTTACAGAAAGTAAATCTAATGGCAATAAAAAGTCAGCATGTTCTGGTAAAGTATTAAATGCAAAATTTATAAATTTTTGAAATTCCTTAGTAAGAGCATCAATTTTTTCTTGAAGCACTTTGTTTTTACTGCGATATTTTGTAATTTTTTCTCTCATTGTATTCATAGTTTTTTCTTGTTTAGCAATAAGTTCATGTAATGACTTAATCTTTTCCTATATATTTTAAATGCATAATGTTTAAATTAATACTGTTTCTTATTATGATAAAACGGTATATAAAGATATATACTACTATATGTATAAATCAATTATTTTATTTTAAATCGCTTTTCTTAATAAATGTGTATTTATTATTATATAAAAAATATAAAGTGAGACAATTGAATAAGATGTATATTGGTTTTAATTTTTTTCTTAATACTTTATCTAATCGTCTCGGAAAGAAAGATTCTACATGTGTAAATCCAGATATTTTGTAATTTCATTCGCAAAATGGATACATATATATATTTACCTCAAAATGTTTGTTTATTGCTTGCAGTTGTAAACTGTTACGTAATCCTTCCAAGAAAAAAGTATAAAAAATATTCATTACATTTCGTGTTTCGAGTTCATGACGTTGAATATGCAACTCTTCCATTTTCTTCCTCTCAATTTCCGTGATTATTGCATCAAATTTGAGATGCTGTTTTCTTTGTGTATAAAACTCAAGTTCAGTTTTTTTATATATGATGTTTTAAAAACTTTTTAAAAATATTTTAAAAGTTGTAATAATTGGACTCTACATATAGCCTATCTATTACAGCTCTATATCTATTATATTAGATACCTCATAATGCTATTAAATTCAATAATCATTTTTTCTTTCTGTGCGCGGCGAGTTTGCTCAAGTTCATTATAAAGAGATGTAACAACCCAATTCATCTGAGGCCGAATTTTTCTTAGCACATCGCGTGTTGTATCCATTTGCACTTTTGTGATAGCCTCTTGCAATTCCTTATTACGTTTTACATCTGTATCCATCAACTCTACCTGTTGTATAATTTTTAATAAATTTTCATTTATTATATATTATGTATATTGTGTATATTAGTCACCTGCAACTTCTCCGCCAATTCTTGCTGAGCAGCTTTGAAATATTCCTCATATTTAGAATGAATTTCATCTGCGTTGCATCTAATAGCGAATCTCTTTTCAGCTTCCAGTATACGACATTCCTCTGCAAATTCATCCTTCATTTTTTTCTGTGTTATCACTTCGATTTCTGTCTGAAATTTCTTCAATTCTTCTTCGCCCAGTGCTGATAAATCAAAAATTTATAATATATATCGATACGTATAAAATATTAAGTAATATGGATTACTTTTAATGTTTTATCCAGTACAAATTCAGTGAGTACCTAGAATATCACTATGTAGATACGATTTTAAATTTTTCTGCTTTTCCGCCCACGTTCCTATAGCATCTGCCTTTAACTGACTGTCTTCCGAGATGCAACATAATTGCTGTGAAAGTTTGGCAGGTACTGAATCTAACAGCGTCACAGCTTCTTGATGGCTGTAGTCGAAAAGAACTTGTGCCAGATTAGTGCCAAGACGTTGCTGAATTTCCGATCTAGTCGGACTCTCATCTCGTGTAGCGCATCCTAACTTGCAAAATTTACGGGAGGTACAAACTGCATAAACATATTTGTAGAAATAAAGTCTTTACAGTTTCTTTCAACTGAACGATGTCTTCTTATAAGATCAGATTGTATATGTTATTAATACATCGTCGCTTACACATTGTGTTATCAAGAAAGATGGAACATTCTTTATTATTTAATTTGTTTTACGGGAAATTAACCCTTTGCTCGCCATGCAGCGTTCTGTCGCAGCGTCATTAGTAAATTTAAAGAGACAAATAAAACTAATAAGTGAAGATAGGCGAATTTTTTTAATTCATCGACTGATCAACCGCACATGTCATTTGATTAATCGATAAATTAAAAATCTTGTCTTATATTAATTTGTCTTACATAAACATTACATAAATAAATGTAATTTTTAAGTGCTTTTTAAATAATATTTATTAAAGTATATACTTACACATATATATTGCTTGAGATAATCATATTTTATATAATATTAAATATACCAATATGTACCAAAAAGATGTGTAATAATTGTATAAAATATATCTTAAAAATAAGGAAAAATTAAAAATTTTATTATTTGGATGCTCAAGATATTCGTATAATTGAGAAATATATAGCTTCTATATAATCAGAATTACACGCAAAGCTCGTTTGTTTATGTTAAAACAGAATGTATTAATATTTATTGTATAAAATTGCTAATTAATTTTATATTTACTACTAATAAAGTTTCCTTATAAAAAATTTCCTTGTATGAATACTTTATTAATTGAAAAAATCTTTATTAAAATAACTCTTAACCATTTTAATTTACGTTAATAAAGCTTACACGTATTTTGCGATAACGATAACACAATACGGCCTGTTTGGTCGCAGATCGAGTTATCGCTATATGATAGTCTGCGTGATGACATCCAATGGTTCCAGTCCAGACAGCGCACAATATTTATAAAATATTTATAAAATAATCCATTGGCGCGTGTATTTTTTTCTTTTTTATAGTAAAGGTTAAATTTGTTAGATAGAAATAAAATTTTCTTAAAAAAAGAAAAGAAAATAAACATAATATATAAATTATAAATTGTAGATTATTTAAATATTGCGCAAATATAGAAATTACTAAATTATTAACCCTCCGTGCACTAGGTAGGGTGTGACATATCCCAACGGGATATAAATTTCTATAACTTTTTTAAAAATACCGCTCGCAAATTGTCATCTCGTGTAGCTGTAGTTACGACGTTGTTACTTCACGCAATCACGGGGATTTAGTTCGGCAAACTCTAGTACAACGTGTGTAAAATGCGTAGGGGTATCTCATACTTTATCTAGTTTGATACGTAGTGAAAAAGATGAGATATAATATTTTGGTTTTCATTAATTTTTTGATATCTATTTTATTATTTTTACTGTTTTATGCTTGGTTTTAAATTTTGTAATATCTCGATTTTGGAAAGACAAATATGCAGCACTTTGCAAGAAGGATTAGGGTTTAGGGTATAACTACGTTAAATGTCTAATTATTTTGAAATTTTTAGATATAAATTTAGTACACTCTTCCCTCACACGATTTTATAATCAATACACAAATAATATATGTAAACATTTATTGATTTCTTATTTTTTTAAACAATAGCAAATTATTATGTTCAATATGCCTTTCTTTCACAATATTTTTGTTGAAAAATTCAGGCACAGTATTCGCCCACGTGCGATTTTCCTTTGGAATATTTAGAAAATCAAGCAAACTACTGCTCAATCTTGGTATAATTGGATATAATATTAGAGCACCTATTCTACTACTTTCCAGAGCAAGTGATATCACAGCTTTAAGTTCCTCGATCGAATCTGCATTGTTGACTTGTTTCCTCAGTTGCCAAGGCTCATGATACGCCACCATCTTATTTGCGCAATGAAGCATATTCATGACCGCATCCACAACATGATGTAAATTGTATTCCTCGTAACTCTCGTGTGCTTTTCTGCCTACGGATTTTAAACTCTCCCTGGTTTCATCAGCAACCTGAGACTGCAACACGTTCCAATATTTTGCAGGATTGGGGAACTCTTTAGATGGATTGACTGCTTTACCCACGCAACGATTAACTAGATTGCCCAATGTATCCGCCAATTCGGAATTCAATATATTAATAATTTTTGTTGAACTATAATCTACAAATATAGATTTTTAAAAGATTTAATGTAAATGATATGCAATAAGTAAATGCATATGATTTATCTTACTTGCATCATTTTGCGGTACCGCTTCTCTCAGAATAAAATATCGTAATCCTTCTTCTGAATAACTATTTGCAGCTTCAAAGGGCGAAATTACATTTCCTTTTGATTTCGACATTTTTCTGTGATCAATGGTCCAATGAGCGTGACACAGTAACGTCTTTGGAGGTTCGAGACCTGCCGCTATTAAAAATGCTGGCCAATAGATACCATGAAACTTCAAAATATCTTTTCCAATTATCTATATCAATAATTTTCTCTGATATAATTTATATTTTAATCTGATAATTTTCATATAATATTATTAACCAAGAATTATGATCCATACCTGAATAGTAGGTGGCCAAAGTTCTTTGTATGATTCATTTGGATATCCTAAGACCGTTAAATAATTTACTAAGGCGTCCAGCCATACATATATCGAATGAGATTCATCGCATGGGGAAGGTATACCCCATGGCATTTTGTTCCTAATTCTGGTAATGCTTAAGTCTTGTAAACATGCACCCTCGTCTATCCATTGGGATAACATTTTGTGATACAGCGCTGGTTTAACTGTATTTTCTACAAAAGATCTGAAATTTACAATTTGCAATCATAAAAGGAAGAAAAATAATGGCCACGTTTAGCAGAGAAAACTGATTAGTAAAAACGTTTAGTGATTTTTTAATATAATTGATTTTTGTCTTTAGTTTTTCGCTGAATCTAAATGTAAATATCAAACCGTGTTAAATAATCACAATCAAAGCGCTCACTGATCAGTTTTCTCTACTGAGTGCAGCCAATGAATTATTATTAGATTAAGATTCAACATCTTTTTATACCATCTTTGAGCCAATACTTGAGATCGTCTTGAAATGTGTTAAGTCGAAACTTATAATTTTCTTCCTCAGTCCATTCCACTATATTTCCCGATTCTGTGGAGACTTTGATTACTTTTCCGGTCGAATCTTTCTGTTCCATTAATTCTGCATCACTGAGGAATGCTTCATCCGATACACAATACCATCCTGAGTATTTTCCCAGATAGATGTGTCCTCTTTCTTCTAACCGTTTCTGAAAGTGTTTAGTTTTCTAATGTGAGTTACACGATATCACAAATATATATATAAAATTTGACATTTAGAAATAAATTTGCTCTAAGAACCCAAAAATGATACACTGCATCACAATGCTGCTTTTCTGTGGTTCTAATGAAACGCGAATAATCCACTTCAAATCTATAGCACATTTCCTTGAATTGTTGTGAAATTCTTGTACAATACTCGAGATTCGGTAGATTAGCTTTGGCTGCGGCGGCTTTAATCTTGTTACCGTGCTCGTCAGTGCCAGTGGTAAAAAATGTTTTGTGACCTAACATATTGTTGTATCGAACAATGGCATCAGCCAAAACTGCACTATATAAATGTCCAATATGAGGACCTACATTTTAAATATATACATTTATTATTTTCATATATAATAACTTTCATATATTAATAACAGGAATTGATTTAAAAAGTTACATACCAGCGTTTACATAAAAAATCGGTGTAGTAATAAACTTATTTTGAGATGAATCTTTTACATAGTGCCTCTTTATTGTTTGACTCCAAGACAACCGCATATTTTTTAATAAGAATGAAAATGTCACGGATTTCGAGAACTGATAATTTGCAATTACGTATCTAACTGAAATTTAAATTTATAATTATTATTATTATGTGAACAATTAGAATTTACATTAAAAAAATTTTTAACGAAAAAAATAAAGTATCATATTTTTTATAATATTAAAGCTACGTTTTATGTTGCACGATTGTTACAAGATAGACATAATAAAAACATTTTTCATGAATTTATGGAAAAAATGATATATAGGCTCGTCGTCTTAAAAACATTTATTATATTTTCTACTAGTTTTTTATACATACAGTTACAATATACATTAAATAATTTCTTATTTCTATATCTTTGTCTCAACATTATTCAACTCTAAAGATAATGTTTCTAACTGGGCTATGAGATCCATGTGCTTAAATTTATCAGGTCTATTGGTAAACGTTTCAAGTAACTGTAATCTGTGTTCATGATCGTTGCAATAATATAATAGCAATTCATTAGCTAGACATTGTGCCTCCTGCACTTGTAGTAATTTTGTATCAAATTCTCCACGCATGAGTACAATGTCTTTATCCTCTCTCAATTCAGTATAATATATCATAGTCAAACACTCAGGTGCGTTTTCCTTGTGCGTCTGGTACCATAAGAGTGGAGTCATGTGCACTTCTGAACCATAGAATTGACACATTATAAATTCATAGCTTTGTTCTCTTGGTAATGGTAAAAGGAAGGTAGAGTACTGCTTGCTGCGTGTAAACATCTTATCGTACTGCTCAGGCATCATCGTACCACAGATACAATCCTTTTGTTTGTGATACTCATTCCATATTTTTATAATCTCCTCTTTTGATTTATCTTTTATCATGTCAATTTTCATTATACTATCCAATCGCGTTTCTTTCATCTGTATACCAGATTCCAAAGCTGGTTTTGCCTCAGTTTCGTAGAAATTAGCAGCTTTCTTATGTTTCTCTTTAACAACAACGATTTAAACATCCTTTATCGAAACAATAATTCTCTTTACTTAAAAATTAGTATTCTTAGCATTAATATGCTGTTTTAAGAACCATAATATCAAATATTTTTTGTTATTAATCACTAGTATTTGGATTAGTGTACATTAAAAGCTACTTATGGCTACTTTTCTTTTAAGAGACACAGTCAACACAAGTGTAATTCTAACTTTGTTATTCATTGAATATTAAGAATAGAACGACGTTTTTGTCGACTGTGTCTTCTCAAAAAAATTAAATAATCTATATAATAGTATCTAAATACAGGTAGTATAATATAATCAACTTCAACAATGCAATACTAAATTAACAGAAGCATCAACTCGTAAGCTTCGCGAAGATCGTATTACCTTGTTTCTCACGTATTTTTTCCTGCTGCTCGACGCGCTGCAGAAACTGCTCCGGACTGGTCTGCTGCAGTTTTGCAATTTTCTGAGCGTACTTGTCGTAGTAGGGATTCCTCTGCAATTCCTCCAAAGCCTTTTCAAGTCTCGTTCGGCTCATCATGATGTATCTCTCGTTGCTTATCCTCGTTGTCCAACTATTCTTTGGATGTCTAGCTAAGTGCATCGCATTTCTTAGTAAAACCCTAGCCATGAATATCCACTGTTGAAGTGCCGAATGCCGAACGCGTAGCTTCTAATGGCTTCTAACGTCAGCTGAAATTTCGAAACGTCGCGTTGCCATCATGCGTGAAGCGGTTGATAATAATTACCGATTACCGCCAATACGTCGTAGCTATGTAGTTTCTAAATTGAAAATAGATAGACTGGCGCTAGTGTACCGGCAATTTCGACGGTACGCAAAATGTCGAGATGACCCCTCTCAGGTTTTTTTCTTCGTGATCAAAAGTCGGACAATCGGATTCCAACATTTCCAACGCCACTACCTACTCCACCAGACGCGACTCCACACTGCAAGCTTAGAACTTCTGATTTTCTGTAATGTGGTCAAGACTTTGCCCACGATTGAAAGAAAGATGATACTTTTTAAATGTGCTATGACAGAACAATTGATGCAAAAAGGCGCTTTATCAGTGGCAGCATTTGTACGCAGGTACTAGTGTTCCTTAATACACATACTTCTTAGAATTAGATATTAAAAATTATATATATCTATAAATTTTGATCGTATCTCTTCTTTTTTCTTTAAATTATCTCTTTAATGAATTGATATTGCAAGATCAAGTTGAAGAATGTTGCTAGGCTGTGTCCAGAAATGTTATCCAGGTACCTTCGAGTATCATCTTATCCTTGTTTAATATTGAGTAAACAACAAGAATTAAACGATACACAGAAATAACTCCGATAATATTTCAATTCTAATGCGATTTCTATCATTCTTATTTTTTGCTTTCAATGCTAGGTCAACAGCTCTTGGTACATGTTATGTCCAACCTTCCAGAGGTAAAAAAAGCGACAGTAATACGAACGTACCAGAATCTCTGTTCCATCCTGTACCCATCAAACCAAATCCAGATGATATAAACGTTGGCGCTGAATTAACTGGCTCTTCTTTGAAGAAAACAGATCTTTTGAAGATATTGAATGCCTTCTCGCAAAAGACAGAAATCAAGGAACTAGCTCAGCAATATGGATTACACAGTACGTAGGCAATCAATACATATCACTGATCATGGTTTCTAATTGTGACATTGATTTCAGGCTATCTCCAGGGACAAGCTTTCATAAACTTTAAACAGTATTGTTTAGGAACAGAATCATTACCTGTGGATCTCTATGTAGTCCTGAGTGATATCCTGCAAGATGCTAGAAATGTTTCCGATATTTTCCCATACTTTATAAGTCATGCCAAGAAAATATTTCCACATCTTGATTGCTTAGACGATCTCAAAAAAATTAGCGATCTACGAAGTCCTGCTACTTGGTAAGAAAAAAATATAAATTTATCTAATATTAAAGTTATCAAGATTTACTATCTTATTAATATACAGTTACTATATTATTATTTTAAGTAGTATATGTATATGTTTTTAATACATCAAAAAAAAAACTTTATAAAAGTAACAAAACTTAACATTTTCTTTAGGTATCCTCTAGCAAGATCAAAAAATAGAAAAATAATTTTTCACGCTGGACCAACAAATAGTGGAAAAACTTACCATGCCCTAGAAAGATTTATTACTGCAAAAAGTGGGGTGTATTGTGCACCATTAAAGTTACTGGTTGCAGAAGTATTTCATAGATGCAATGAAAGGGTAGATATATTTATTTTAGTTATTCATCAAAGATAACATAAAGGTATAATAATGTATTTAACATTATTTTTTAGGGAACACCGTGTGATTTATTAACTGGAGAAGAACGGAAGTATGTCAAAGGCTATAATAATTCAGCAAATCATTTATCATGTTCTGTAGAAATGGCAAATCTACAAAATAATTGTGAGTAATTTAATATTTTTAACATTTACACAAGAAAATTGCCAATGCAATCTATTGCAGATGAAGTAGCTGTGATTGATGAAATTCAGTTAATGCGTGATCTTAATAGGGGTTGGGCGTGGACGAGGGCCCTTCTAGGAATTCCTGCGGATGAGATACATTTATGCGGTGAAGCTGCTGCTATAGAATTGGTATCTTTTATCTTTATATACATTTACAAATTATGTTCTAATATTTGATGTTTATTAACTAAAAGCTACATGTAGGTAAAAGCTATATGCGTTTCAACGGGCGAAAACGTAGAAGTTCGCAGATATAAACGATTAACGGATCTGGAGGTAGAAAATCAAGCTGTTGAAACGTTAAATAACGTTATGCCTGGAGATTGCATAGTTTGCTTTAACAAAAATGATATATACACTGTGTCGCGTTCCCTAGAGAGCAGAGGAAAAGAAGTGGCTGTTATATATGGCAGCTTACCACCAGGTACTAAGCTGGCGCAAGCTGCGAAATTTAATGATCCTAACAATTCTTGTAAGATCTTGGTAGCAACCAATGCCATTGGAATGGGTTTGAATTTGTAAGTTTAATGCACGTGTATCTTGAATTTAAATTTGTACGTTTATTGTTTGAAATTTTAAGTAATATAGATGCACATCACATTAAAAGCGATTGTTTTAAATGTATCATGTATTGTTATAGGCATATTCGAAGAATTATATTTTATTCATTGATTCAACCAACATCTAATGAAAAAGGTGAAAAAGAAATGGACGTTATATCTGTGTCGGCGGCTTTACAAATAGCAGGTCGTGCCGGACGTTATGGCACAGCTTGGGATATAGTAAGTAATAATAGTTCATTTTTCTGAACATCACAAAAAAGACAATACAGAACAAAATGTGGAAGTATTGAATTATAGTAATCCCGCGCTTACATCATAGGGCTATGTAACTACATTTAAACGAGAAGATTTGTCAACTTTGAAAAATTTGTTGAGTCAAACACCGGAAACAATAACACAAGCTGGTCTTCATCCAACAGCGGATCAAATTGAGCTGTATGCTTATCATTTGCCAAATTCATCATTATCAAATCTAATGGTAAATCTCACGCGGAAATAACAACGTAGAATTAATTATAATTAATCATAAATAACGCCGTTTTAATGTTTTATTCATTTTAGGATATCTTCGTATCGTTATGCACAGTCGATGATTCTCTTTACTTTATGTGCCACATAGATGATTTTAAATTCTTAGCCGATATGATACAGCATGTTTTACTGCCACTCCGTGCAAGATATGTATTTTGTTGTGCACCAATTAATCGGAAATCGCCATATGTGTGCACCATGTTTTTGAAAGCAAGTATTATATTACTTATATACTGATTTTTAAAGCTAATAATTAAAATGCTATTACGGAAAAAGAATGAGTAATAATATGAGATCTGCTTTATTTAAAAAAAATTTTTTATTTTTATTTTTATGTGTATTTCTTGTAGTATACGTAAATGTTTTTTTTTTTTTTAGTTTGCACGTCAATACAGTAAAAATGATGCAATAACATTCAACTGGTTATGCCAACATATCGGATGGCCCTTTCAAATGCCAAGAACTATCATCGATCTAGTCCATTTGGAAGGCGTCTTTGATGTATTAGACCTTTATTTATGGCTAAGGTATAATAAGATTGTATTATTCAATTATGTATCATTGTTTTTTTGATGTTCTCATTTTCTTTATCTTGTATTTTGTAGTTACCGTTTCATGGACCTCTTCCCGGATGCTGAAATGATCCGTGATATGCAGAAGGAACTCGATGCACTTATCGAGGCAGGAATAGTTAAATTAACAAATTTATTGTTCAATTCGGAAGCAGGTAAACGAGATTGTTTTTGAAACGTAAAATGTTTACAGTACAATTAAAAATCTTCTGTACATAGAAATATATGTTTGTGCACGCGCGCGTGTATATAATTTTATGTTATATCAAATTGATTTTTATAATAGTTTTGAAATGTTTAACACAGAAATTTTTTTCATTATTTAGGTGGAGAAAACGATAGTTTTGAATTGCAGACACAAAAGCAAAATTTTTACAGAGGTAAATCCTTATTATGTATTTAAAAAACTACTCAATTGCTTGAGTGCTAAATTACATGACAAATGTTTTTAGATTTCAAAGGAACTGGCAGACGTGGTGTGGGTAAGGGAAAATTGACTGAAAGATTAATAGCAGAAGGGCTTTTGACGCCACAAATGTTACGTGAATTGCAACACGAATGGACCATATCAACAAAAAAGAAAAAATAATATAATTGTATCCATAGCGACAATATTAAAAGAAATTCTTTTATTATGATCGATATAATTATGAATGAAAAAATTTAATTAAGTTGATATGATATGAATTTTCATATCAACGTTATATCTCTAAGAGTATTAACATTGTAAATAATAGCAGTGGTACATGTACCATTTTGTGTAAAAACCCAATTTCATTATAAAGTATTATTTTAATACTTATATTGTTGTTATGCAGATTCATTTACATACATATATAATATATATGTATCCAGTTTCGAAAATAAAATTTACAGAGCACACAAAGTTTCTACATGCGAAATAGAAACAAATCAATTAATATAAATAAAACACATAGTTTCTTCAGAGAGAATATATAGACAAAATGGATAATTTTTTTTAGCAATTATGTGTTTCTTTTACACAAATTGATTTGTCTCATTATTCTGTTCATAAAAGTAATAAGATATGATTATCAAAAAAATAATAGTTTACGAAATATATATTTAATATTTTATGTCAACATACGTTAGAATAAAGTATAAAATATTTCGTAAACTATTCATACTGCATAATTGTTAAAGAAATCATATTATGTAAAAAAAAGTTAAATTCTATTTTATAAAAAGTAGTGGTGACCCTTAACATCTTTTTATGTCTCCACTTAGACAAAAATAACATGACTAAAACACGTACCCTTCGAAACCATTCCATTTTTATTTTTATGTCTTTATTTAACAAGTACTCATCTTAAACTGTCCTATAAAATTATTGCGGTGCAAATGTTTAAATAATTAAAATTCAAATTGAATTTTTCGATTTATTTATTTAAAAAATAATTTTATTCCTCTCTCGCAAAACGCAAAAATTTGGCACAAAGTAATACTGATAAAGTAATTTAGATCAACATTATACTTTTTGATTAAATAAGACTTATGCTCTTTATGTTGAATTTAGGCTACGGTTCACTTGATGTTACAAATGCTTCGTAGCATTTTTTGATTGGTGTGATTCCATCTTTACAATGTTTAATGATTCGATTTTATTTTTTCAAGATTTTATTTATTTGACACAAATTTTAAAAAGTATTTTTGAAATAGTTTTAAAAAATATTAAAAATATACATTAAGGGACTAACACTTAGGGTAACTTTTACCAACTTCGATTAACTTAATCGGCCGATTAAGGTAGAAGTTATCCTTAGGGGCAATGTTTAATTGGTCGTGCCACCAATTATGAGTAATACAACACTCTAAATAAATCAACAGTCACTTTTAAATGGATAATTCAAGTGACAAACATAAAAGAATGCAGATCTCTTAACATATATTAGAGAGATTCATGGAATTCTATATCGACTGTTAACGTAACTTATTATCAAACATCACATTTGTCGTCAATGTAGAATATTTGACGTAAGAAGAACTCAATATTTAAATATTAATGGAATTATTTGTGATCTGCTAAAATTATTAAATCTTATATTGGGGCGCAGAAAAATCAATTGGGATACTGATAAACGCTGTTGTCCAAATCGTGGAAGGCCATTTGCTCGTCGATCCATTGACGACCATAGGCTATATTAGCATAAACGCCGGGAGTTCCCATTTCACCGCAGCCAAGACCCCAAGATACGATGCCAGCTTGAACGTATCTGGCCGGATCATTCCTTAGTGGGCACACGAGGGGACTTCCACCGTCGCCCTGCAATGAAAAGATTAAAAAATTACTTTTATCTAATAACACACAAAATATAAAAAAAAACATGGAAGTTCCTTCACAGAACATTGTAAGGAAAAGGTCGCGCTTAATCCTGTATTTAGCACCAACTACTAAATAATTGTTCCAGTTCATGCTCATCTTTTTTTTAAATACACGCTACTTAAAAAGTTAAAGGATCACTTGTTCTATCCTGTAATAATAGGTAAATTTCGTGATAGAATAACTTTATCAAGGATTATCGAGATGTTTAAAAACGCATTTTAAAGCTTGAAATCTTTAGTTTTCATATCGGTATTTAAAAGAACGGTATTACTGATATTTCGCAAGTTACATAAACATAAGTGAAGGTAATATATTAGATGTTTTTGATATTATTTTTACTCGTTCTTGATCTATCCTTTAAATATAATTGTCATGAACAATAAAGTATAATTGTAGAAGCAAGGAAGTTAGAAAACATTCCTCTGAGTTTATCACGCGTATTTTATAAGATAAATGAATTTCTCGATTCTCTCTCGAAGAAAATTTGGAATTATTCTCTATAATTTTGTACCTCTGAATCATCGAAATGCTATATGTATATCGCTGAAAATAAAACATTATGGAATTTTTTAAGCTTAAAGAATTTCTGTGAAACATATTTCAAATATACCTTGCAGGTATCTTTTCCTGCTTCTCCACCCGCGCAGATAAAACTTTTGTCTAGAAGAAAGTATTTTCCCAATCTAGTAGTACGCATAACATTTTGACACGTATTATGTTGTATTATCGGAAGATCCACCTTCTTTAAGATCACTTGATAACGTCCCTCTTTGCCTGTAATTAAATTTCATTATATTATTATTTTATATTATTATATTGTTATATATATGAAAATAGTGAAAAGATTTCAAAAAACATAATCACCGAGATGCCTATAAGAACAATAATTTTTCACGTTTAATAAATCTATTGTAAATTAATTGTAATAAGATTGGTTTAAATTTTCACGGTCTAATAAGATTTGATATTGTTTATTATAAATTAAATTCAATGTAAACGTTTTGATTCACAGCTTTGAATTATCTTCAATGAATAATCGTCTATTCAATGATTTTACATGTTCATGTAAATCATTGTATTATATAGAAGTCACTTATTATGGCATATATCATTGTGATAATGAAATATTGTTAGCATTGTCGAAATATGTTGTATCATTACTATCACTTGCATATTCAGGTTTATCTATACAATTACTAATCAATTGTTAAACAAAGCCAGTTACTTTAAAAAATTAATATGTATATAAATATTAAGTTAAAGATATTGTTAAGAGATTCAATCGATCAATATTCATTTCTTTGCATATTACAACATACAAAAAAGACGTACCGAATATGTCTTTTCCCCATCCGCTGGCGAAACATCTGGATCCGTCAAAGTTTGCGTTTATTTCTGCTAGACACACGATATCAACATTCTCCGCGTACTCGACTGGAGTTTTGAGGATCAGGACGGCATAATCATTGTAAAGCGCACCGGAATGGAAGCCTTCGTGAACTATGACTTTCTCAACTTCGCGGTCTTGATGCGGATAGATTTCGTTCTTCGTCTGTGTGTCCCATTCTCCCGCGCGAATTTTCAGCTCCTGTGGCTGCTTACTATTTGATCGTAATGCATCGTTAATCTTCCACCAGCAATGTCATCCTTTTGAGGTACAGTTGACTTTTTTTATGAATTTTAAGAAAAATGGATACATAGCGGGATTCAGTAGCGAGATTCACTTATAAAAAAATCTGATAATGTCAAGATTGTGTGTGTACAAGTTAGGATGCTAGTATCCAGTTGTTTGTTTCGTTACAAAGACGAATAAAAATATATGTGCTCTTAGCAATCCGTATTGCAGACAATTATTAACATAAGATTTTGTGCAAATAAAAAAAAAATTTGGATTTTTCCGTGTTTTATACGTATATTTTTTATGCATTAATAGGTTTTTATGTATATTTTCACACTTCTAGATAAAAGTAAACATTTAATAAAGATATATTATTTTTAAAATAGATTTTTTAGAATTTTATATCATTTTTTAAATGAATAAAATATTAAAAATTTTTTTAATGAATAAGATAAAATAACAAGCAACTGACAACAGAATGCAAAATATTTATTCGAATGTACTTAATGTGAAAGTTGCTTATCCATATACTCCGATAAATAAACACACTTGATGTAAGTTTTTATTAACTAAGGTTATCGAACAACTGCTTGTAAAAATATTATTTGTTATCAGAAATATGTTCATTGCAAACCTACTGACCCATTGACGCAGTGAGCTGCAGTGAGAACAGCCTTCCTGTGAATAAGAGCTCCGCCACATTGGTAAACATTTAATTTCTGGCCATTGCTGCCAATAGCCTCTTCTTTCAAAATAGCCACCATCCATGGAAATTCGCCGAACTGAGCCTCATTATCGGTTTGACCGGTGATCCTGAAACCAACTCCTTCAGCATGTCGCTGTCCACATCCTTTTCTACCGATTGGTTTAGGCGTGGCTGGTGGCTGTAGATCCGGTGGTTTGCAGCAAACATCCAAGTAATTATCGCATACCCCAAGAGCTCTAAATTTCCAAAATATGATTGTGAAAACGTGTGAGACTTTATTATTCTAAATAATTTTAAAATACAAGTAGACGTAATCGTTTATTAAACATTAATAAAAACAGACAGAGACATTAATAAAAAATAAAGATTTGAAGAATATATACTTATTATACTTGAGAAAGATTAATGATATCTATACAGATTTTGAAACTTACCCTTTTCAACTTTAAATTTTGATAACATTTTAAGTGAAATGTTTTACTGGCAATTTATTAAATTACTTTTTTTTTAGTTTGTTAAACATTAAGAAATCGTCAATTTAAAATTCTCCTGTTAATTTGAAGTTCTTCTGCATTAAAAATTAACTAGAATATAAATTTAACGATACGATGAAAACAATTTTAATATTAAGTGATTATTAAAAAAGGAGCAATTATAATTTTTAATAATTACACATTTTTTCTCTCTTGATTTTATATTAAAAAAAATTAATAAGTATCTAAATATTAATTTTATATGTGATGTGACGATAAAGTTCGACGAATATTATAAGAAAATAAACATCAATTAATGTACAAATGACATTTATCAAAGTTCCTTAGGGACAATACACTTCTGACTTCTTTCCGTAGTTTGCGGAAACTTTGTGAAAAGTTTGAATATCGCCTTAAGTCTTGTTGTCATACGGCTCTGATTTAAAACGTGTCCACGGCAATTGTTGAGTCAGTGTTACATTATCGTTTTGAATCACTTGTACTTTTCCTATTTCTCCAATGTTGTTTCCGTTTACTTCTTTTTGTTCTAAATTAAAGAATGCTATAAAAAAGACTTGATTTATAAACATTTCAGATATTCAGAACCATGTAACAAGACAAGATGATTTTTCACCACGTTCTGCAAGCTGTGTACAAACGGCAGAATTTTATTGTCTCTGAAGATGATTATATTAAAAAATAATAAAAATCATTCATATATTAAGTAGTGTTTATTTTCTCATAACATTCGCCGAATTTTATTGTCACACTACTTACATATCAGATAAAATTGTGTTTAGAACGAAAACAATATATATTATCCAGAGGAATTTCATTGTCCAAAGATAGTCTCATGCGGCGAGAATAGTAAAGTAGCATGCTAAAAACAATAAATCTACAAATTGAAAACCATCAAAGAAAATATTTATTAAATTTAATTTTAACAAGACAAAATATCTATATACATAATAATGTATATATATATTTTATATAATAGATTTTGCCATGCACGGAGAGCATTTTTAGCGGAAGCTAATCACAAATCGCACCTACTTCCGATTCCGCGCGGTAATTAATTTTGATCGTGATATACGTTCCTAGTATTGCGATTTCCCAATTTGTTCTGCACTTTAATTGCAACGATTATTCTATTTCACTATTATATATCAATTGAAACATAACTTTTTGGAATACTGTAACACGATACCTTCGATAAAAATGTCAATCGTTATATAAAATTTAATTACATTTAATTTAATTATTTTATATAATTATTTAATTATATTATTTATGAGAGTGCTGTATTGTGTCGAGAGTCAAGCACCGCATAACAAAAGGAATTACCAACTCTTTCCTGGTTTCAACATCGGTACAGCAATGCTTCCGTTTCCCTTTTAACACAGTCACTCTCCGTGTATGGTTTAAATTTTAAATTATACTTTGTAACTATATATCATGCCATTATCATATTTGACGACATTATTATTTATTGTACAATACGAAGACTTAAATTAAGTGATAAATAATATTGAAGTCTCATATTATATATATATATATATATATATAT
>NW_017278857.1:622074-648659 GCF_001594065.2 Cyphomyrmex costatus | reverse complement strand
TTTCATAATATTTTATAAGAATTATATTCTATAAAAAACACCTTCACAATAATAAATAAAAATATCTTTAAAAAATACGTTATTTATTAAAGAATCGAAAAAATATCATGCATTTACTATTAAGAAGAGATTACAGTATTATTTCAAAAAAATAATTATAAATATTATAAAATAGAAAGAATGTGTGTGTGGAATATTTACATATTTTTATAATCTAACAGTGTGTATTTAAATGAGAAATCATATTAATTATCACTATGCATATATTGGTAATAAAAAATAGAATCATGCATATTGGATACCAGTACCAATTTAGTAATTTAGTTAAAACAAGAAAATTTATGTAAGTAGATTCTAGAAAGCTACTCATCGCATACGATTTGCACCGAAACCAACCGTGGTTAAAGTCTTTCCTTGATTTTAAGATTCCAAAGGAAGTTAATCGTTCGCGTTTATATACGAACGAAAATTTCACAGCATGCTGTGATCCATCGCCATCCGGTAAATTGTAGAAAACCAGTCGAGACTCCGATCTTTGGTCAATAAACTCACCCCGAAGGCTTCTCATCCTTATCACCAAAATCGGACCTGATATCGATGATGCCGATTCCGTTATCCAAGATCTTGCCTTCTTTGCACTGATAATAAGGCACACATTCGCAGTCGTCAGGTTTCAAAGGTGTTTGATTCGCGATGCCGAGGGTGACATTTGAAGAAGTAGTGTTGGGGTTGCCGAAGACGTCTTTGATGATGCTATCGACGTCGCTGCCCTGAGGGGTCGCTGTAGCATTTGTGGGGAACACCTGATCGATGAGGTCGTCGAGACTACCTTTTTCTTGCGGGAACGCCGTAACCAAAGTCGTGCCGACCAAGGTCAATGCAAAAACCAGTCGTCGCATGGTTTGCGCCAAGGATTCTTGGCTGAAACAAACACGAAAATGGTGTAATATCTCAGAGGCAGTATTGCGGAATGATCATATCTAAATCGATTTTACGACGGCTCCGTAAAATCTCGTAATGGCAAACGTGTAAAGAAGAAACACCTTTTTTTGAAGCTATAAATAGCGATGACGTACCGATGCCTCACTCTAAGGTAAAAAAGAAAAAAAAAAATGCAAACTAAGTAGCTCGAGAAATCTTTAATCACATTTGTCTTTCGTACGATCATTAACATGAAGCAATTTAGTCTTCGGTAAATCTCGGATATCATCGAGAAGCGTTATTGAATAAAATGCACTTTAATGTGTGCAGATGATAACGTGTTTACATGCTGCGTCAACAGAATAGAGGATATGTAATAAATGTGTGTATGAAAATAATTTTGACATCACTAGTGAATTGTTTAAAGAACATTTGAAACAGCATTGTGAAATGAGCTTGCTATTTTATATTTTATCTTATTACAGTCAAACTTATCTCTACGAATAAACATCTTTTTATATTACAAATAAAGTTAGATTTCACAGTTATTACAGAATATTTATCATAAATATAATAAATATTTCTAAATATTTTTTACTTGGATTCTAATGTTTTAGAATGTTTAGAAATATCAGCAATATAATACATATACATGTCCTACATATGTGTTTCTGTAATCTATCTAATTTTTCTACTTGTCGGGAATCTCCCGGTTGTCGGAAACAAGATTAAATCAAATTATATTCGTTCTAATGATCCTAGTAATTCGTGATAAACGTAATGAGTCATAAAAAAATTTGTTGTTTAATCAGAACAAAGAAAAGCAACTTTTAATACAGATTAGACAAAATTGCATGTTGAAATTTAGTTGGAATTTTTACAATTATCTAACAGATAATTATCATAGATAACTGCGACAAAAGATGATATATTAACGACTTTTACGTATTTATGAATTATTTTAAAATTAATTAATATCCTCTAATCTGATGTATTATATATTACGAATTCTTTTTCATAAAAATATTAATGTGTGTACGTACAATACAAATTGTACTTTTTATGCAATGAAATTCATAATGTATATAAATTATATAATATATATGTAGATCAGATTAAAGGATATTAATTAATTTGAAGTAATTGATGAGTATACTTATTGTACATTTTGCTACTCCGATTTTATACTATCTCTCCTTATTTCTATATATTTTACTATTACATCTAAGGTATTTTTCTAATTATAACAATAAGATTATTTCAAAATTTCAATTCAATGCTAAATCCAAAAGAAAGAACTGAATCCTTCAAACAACTTATAATTTTTCCTAAAATAAGTATGACCATGAAATACA
Source organism: Cyphomyrmex costatus (assembly GCF_001594065.2). Taxonomy (NCBI): domain Eukaryota; kingdom Metazoa; phylum Arthropoda; class Insecta; order Hymenoptera; family Formicidae; genus Cyphomyrmex; species Cyphomyrmex costatus. The sequence goes on along the minus strand of NW_017278857.1, from coordinate 646,383 downwards.
CGCAATAATTTGACCAAGTAATTATTCAAAATACTTGATACCTTTAGATAATTAACATTCTGCAATAAAAATACATATAAATATTCGTCATCATTTATATAAATATTTGTTAACATTAATTTCTATATTTTATTTGTACATAAATGCACTCTGATAAATCATAGATGTATCGCGAAAGTATGTTTTGTCACTTATTCCGAGCATTCAACATTTTTTTACCACATGGATCTGATTAATTTCATAATTGATACGTTAATAATTACACACGATAATGCCGTAGTAAGTTATGTAATATTTCTGTTACAAAATCTTCTTACAGAACGTTTATTTAAAATTACTTGCCACTGACCTTTCAGCGTCGAATTTTTCGTAAAACCGGTATCAGTTTCCAGCTACTTATAACTTAGAAATTACAAGAATTTTATATCAAGAAGTTATAAAAGGAAATTATATACGATAGGATAATTTCAAGAATTTTACATGTCAAAATTATATAATCATTATATGATCATAACTATACATTACCTAATAATCGCGGTCATATGTTAAGGCAGAAAAATAGATTCGATATTATCATTATTATTGAAGCACAATCAAATATAATTTAAATTATGATTCTCTCTCTTTCTCTCTCTCCTCTCTCTCAAATAAACAACAAATCTTATCATTGAACATTCAGAAAACTTGAACGAAATAAGTTTATATTATTATCAAATTTGACACAGTACTCACCAGAAAGAAATACCAAAATACAATGAACAACAAACGAGCACCTTCCACTCGAAGCAGCGAATAGTTCTGAGTTAAGATCGTGAATTCTTCTGTGTGCATCAAGAAATCCCTACTCCAAGCACGTTTATCATGTATTCTCCCCACTTTCCTTCTGTCATTGCTACTCCAAGACTTGGAGAACCGGCATTTCCCACTCATACATCGACCCTGAGATTCGACGTTGTTTTCCTGGAAGTTCCAGTAGAGAAACTCATGCGTTCCCTTAATTAATGCAAAATTCCCCTTTTTCGTGACGCACAACACTGAAAAATTCATCGGAAAAAAAAATATAAATATCTGTTGACCCAAACTGATCTTAGATCAATAATAATCAAGCGAGTCCTTCAGATACTGATATGCAGAAAATCTTCGACATACTTAAATAAGTTTTTTGAAAAATGTCAATTATGGTCGTACTTTGTCAAATAATTATTTTTGTCCAGATTCTTACAAATCATAACGTGGCAATAATTTATTTAAGTACACGGAAAGAATAATTTTACTGAAATATCTAAAAGTGTATAGCTAGATACAGACCTGAAAATAATTTGTTGGATCACCAAAGTAATTATGTAAAACTCTCAAGCATGATAAACAATGCTGCAAAAAAGTTTTGATATTCTCACACAATAAGCAACCAGCTTATTGTGTGAGCGTCCATAATTATATTAGTTACTTTGAATAATTTAATAAAATTATTTTCAGACTTGTATCTAGATGAATTTTAAATACAGTAAAACTATTTTTTGTGCACAATATAATTTTAATATTAAAATCTGACAATCACATTACTTTCTAAAAAACTCGATAAAGGTATACGCAATCGGTCTCGTCGCTTCGCGTACCTTAGAGCTACTATGTCTCTTGATTCTTGCGAAAGCTTCAAGCGCGAATGTACATGATAAATTGATATCTTTTACGTCTTTGCTTGGCAATTGTATTTGTTGTGGAACAATGTATTCTGCAATACTAGTTTCGATTTTTATCCAGGTTTTCTTCAATGGAATGGCTCTGAATAAAGTTTTATCAAAAAGCCAAACCATATAAAAAGTTTATTCATTTCGTGTAATTAGTTGAAATTTAAATGTTGCAATAAAAACTTTGAATAGAATTATTTAGCTAATGTTTGTGAACTTAACGCAAATTTAAAATTACATTTTATCCCTTTTTAAGTTGAAAGAAATTTCAATTTTTTTCTAATGAATAATAAATCATCAATCTCGTTTGATTCTTTTCCGCGTAGCTTACCGCAAAAAGAGAGATGGACAAAAAACAATAAAATATCTTAATAAAATATAACAAATAAGTACGCAAATTTTAATGTCATCTAAAAAATTATAAAGAACAACAGTTGCAGATCACTGATATTTATATCAATATGAAAACTAAATTATTCTCTTTCTGTTTCTACATCAATACGTAATATTTGTCGTTTGAGTTTCCTTAAAGCTTATAGGAATATGATAAATAAGTATAATGTTGGTAGGCTACTTACCCCGATTTGTCCCCACATCGTTAAAGGAAAAGCATGTTAAAAAATAAACAGTCGAGTATGTCCCACTTCGTCATTAATGACGCACGTCAATATAGAAAGAGATTGTTGAGATTGTCAAGCTTCGATCACCGTTTAGTTGCATGCGATTCAGGTGACACGTAATATCATCAGACATTGTCCGCAGGTGTCGCAATATCACATTTTATTCAATATTATATCTGATCGGAAATGCCGCTTAACATCCCCATTTTATCGAACGCGAGAAACATAAATAAAACTATTTATTAGCTCGCAAGCAAACTCTGTAAAAGTATTAAATTATTAAATTAAAGAAAAATTTATCGTGAAATTAAGGAATCATAATCTTTAAAATTAGCTGAGCAATTGAAAAAACAAATTTTCTCATAATTCTTTCATAAAAAAGACTAATGAAGTTATGATTTGTATATTTTCTTTGTTGTTTATAATAACACAATTATACCACAACTTGGAATAGAACTGAAAACGTTAAAATATTCTGTAGTAATACAATAGATTCATCATTGCTGATAATTACGATTAATTGTTAGCAGGAAGTCATAAATACACATCTAGCTGCTTAACTAAATGGTTGCGTCTTCATTTAAAACATGTTTTTACGTCAGTAGAATGTTAAGTATTCTTAAATGCGTAATTAAGATATTTTCATAATGCTCGGACATTGGTTAATCTAAGATTGTATTTGTCGAATTGTTTCAAAACAAGTAATTCAGATTGTGATTCTTTTGAATTAATCAAAATTTACATTTTCAAATATAAAATAAAAAACTGTATGTGATAGCAAAGTTCAGTGTGATGAGATAAATGCTGCGCTTTTTATGAATGTAAATATCGTGTTTATATTATCATCAGATTTCGAACTTGGCGAAATTGCGCTAAGAAAGAAAGCGCAAATAGAGTAAATGTAAAAAATATACGTACAGAGAAGATATCTTTTTAAAAAACTATTTTTACAAAGTTAATATTAATTAACAATTTATTATAATATAAAGAATACAATAGGTTGTACATTTTTTAAATTATTTTATACTTAAAAAAGTCTGGGTATAACAAATAATAATTAAAATATATTATCTTCAAAATAAGTGAAAAAAACGAAAAAAATGTAATATTTTAAATGTACTAAAAATACAAGTTGATAAATTTAGATAAATTCTGTAATATATGATCATGAACATGCGTAACTCTTTTGTTTATGTTTATTTAGGATAAAATAATGTACTATGTACTTACTACATAAAATTGCTAATTAATTTTCTACATATAAGGTCTTTTTTAAATAAAAATTGATCCTGTATGAATACTTTTTGCACTCACTGTAAAACATAATAATTACAGATATAATTTTTTCAATTTAATATATAGATATTTTTTTTTAAACGAGTATTTATGCAAAGAAAATATTAATTCTTATTTTTAAAATCTTACATTATTTTCAATGCATAAAATTATTTTAGTACAACTAATTTAATATATTATATAATATTTATTACGCAATTAGACAAATATATATTTAATTATTAAAAGATTATACCGTGGTAGAACTCTTCTACTAGATTCTCCAGTTCTGGAATCAGTTCTTCCAGTAGCCGTGATCGTCTAGTGGTTAGGACCCTACGTTGTGGCCGTAGTAACCCAGGTTCGAATCCTGGTCACGGCAATGTGGATAACATTGTCACGGTGGAAGCTTTTTTTTAGTTGATTTTCAAATTACGCTATTTTAGAATTGTAGTTATATCAAATTATGTGCTTATATAAAAATAAAATGCATAATTTTAAAAAAATTTCTTGATTTTTTATTCGGATATATGTGTTTTGAAAACACGTGTCATCAGTACTTCTAGAATTTCTTAAATTGATATGATAGAAAAAATAGAGAAATAAAGAAATATTTAATATACATATATAATGTAACAAAAATATCGACTTTTGCAAAATTGTTTAACTATATCTTTTATTATATATATTTATCTTATTACTAATAATGTTACATTGATTATTATAGTCTTCTCAGTCGAAATATATATGTAATTATTTAGAATTTTTTTATTTATCGGCGAACAAAGTTTAATTCCGAATCTTCACTCAATTCTTCCAGTAGCCGTGATCGTCTAGTGGTTAGGACCCTACGTTGTGGCCGTAGTAACCCAGGTTCGAATCCTGGTCACGGCAATGTGTAAACATTGTCACGGTGGAAGTCTTTTTTGTAAATTTTTTGATTATTCATATTCAGATAATATAGTTAACAAAATTTTGTCATATTTCGATAATTTGAATTTTTTTAGAGCTTTCTTAAAGAATGTTTGCAGATCACCTTATTATATCATGGAATAAAATGTGCTTAACTTTACAGCGAATAATTTTTCGATGCCTTATAATTCGAAAGATGTACGAGAAACATTTTGCCTCGAAACTGGGACAAATATACGCTTAACCTCAGAGTCTTTCCCACGCTATGATAAGATTTATGATGTTACATAAATATAGATATATAGCTAAAACAAATATAATCACAGTTATTCGTTTTCGGAGAATGCATTTATGACGCACTTATTATTATTCATTGCATAACAAGAAGACTAAACGAAATACGAATTACTTGAATAAACTAAAATAAATAACAAAGTATGAAGTATATAAAGTATGCAAAGTTATTTAAAAAGACTCAAGTGTTATTAAAATACTACACTTTATTATTATTATTATTATTTTCATAAGTTATGAATAATATTTTACGTACACAGCACATCGTAGTCACGCGTGTTGAAATATTAAACTATAATACATATAACACATTATTATATGCCATAAGTCGTAAACTGTTGATCTATCCATTGACGATGTTGCGGTACGCTGGCATATACTGCAGGCACATTAGAAGCTCCACAACCAATACCCCACGATACAATACCAGCCTAAAGTAAGAATTTTTATCCCAGTTCATTTCTTTTATTCAATAGAAAAATGAATATTGCATTCAATTTATATTATAAACTCAAAATGCTTATGAACTGAATTGAAAAAAATAGCAATTAATATAAATAAATAAGAATTAAAAGAATAAATTTTACTGATTGGAACAGTATAATTACGATATAACAACGCGGATGTTTAAAACAAAGATATTTAAAGAAAGATTAAAAAGAAAGCATTAAGTTTATTCATTCCTTTCTGTTCACTGCGCTAAATTCTTTTTGGTATATAAAAATATTATTTTTATTATAATGTTTTTCACCTGAAAAAATTGTCCTGAAGCTGCTTGACAAACCAACGGTCCACCGCCGTCGCCGCGGCACGTATCTTTATTCGCTTCACCGCCGGCGCACATAAACGATCCATGCAATTGAAAGTACTGGCCTAATTTCGTGCTTCGTAAACGCGTTTGACAATCTTCTCGATTAACGATAGGAAGATTCACCTTTCGAAGCTCGACCTGATATTGCCCTTCCGATCCTAAAACAAGATTGTGTGAATTAGTGCTAATTTTGATGAACAAATAGTAAACAAAAATCTGTAATCTCAATTCGAGCTCACCGAATGAATTGCTGCTCCATCCTATTCCGTAGCATCTGGTCCCGGCCAAGAAGACTTTACCTTGTTTGGGAAGGCAAATTGGTAAGACATTCGCGCTATAACTGATTGGTTTTGCCAAAATGAGAACAGCAACATCATGGAAAAGTCCGTCGTTATAATACGACGGATGTATAGCTATTGCGACAATTTTCGCTTCTTGAATAGGCAATGGTTGAATATTACTTCCTATGTTCCACTGGCCAAAGCGTGCAATCAAATTTTCAGGTTTTCGGCTGTTAAAAAATTAAGATGAAAAAAAAATAAAACGAATAAAATCAATGAGATTATGAGAGATGTTTTAAAAAGTCTTGTTTTTTTTAAGTTGTTCGAAAAGTTCGTTACAAATTTTCTAACTCGAAATAGTATATTGTACATTTAAAAAATTAGCGATTATACTATTTAATAGAGTAAAGTTTCAGTTTTAGGAATCTGATTTCTTAATTGCGGTACAATGAAACTTTCCGAACAACCTAATATTGTAGCAATTTCTTGCGTCTTTTGTACACACGCACATACTTTACAACGCAGTGAGCGGCAGTGAGGATGGCCCCATTACTGATCACCGAAGCACCGCAATGAAAACTGTAAGAACCGTCGGTCGTAGATTGTAGGAAAAGTGCGACCATCCATGGAAATTCAGCGAAATAGGTTTTCCCAGAATCAGAGGGAAAAGGTTGCGCTGTAAGCGATTGCTGTTATTATCACTCGAACAATTAATATCCCTGAATAAGCTAGATATACTATATTGAATTTAGGCGACTTTAACCAAACTCGATCAAATTCCGATTAACTTAATCGACGGATAATTTAACCAGAAACTCTTAAAACAAAAAATCTACAATACACAATTCGTTGTTCTTATATAATATCTGTTTTTGATAAGCACATAATTCCATTAATTAATTAAATTCTATTAAATAAACCTAATTATATTAATTTATTTGTATTACTTACACTTTTACTATATAAATGTACAGTTTAATTTTAATCTCTTTCCAACTAACTCTTGTTCTTCTAGTTACATGAATTAGAGAAAAATGAAGAGTAAGATGAACCGAGAAGTTAATCTATAAAAAAAGTGTTGATTGGAGTTTGATTAAAGTTGTTCCTAGATATAGTTTTGCACTGCATCATTAATACGTACCTATATATAAATATATAGCTTATACTTACATGGTGCGTAACCATTGTTTTGTATACCACAAGTGATTTGCGAAGTCGAACGATTGGATGATCCATTCGCAACAACACTGGATGAGGAGACGCTTTGAAGATTGATCCCTATGAGCCGACAGCATACCTGGTCCGCCGAAGAGCACAATGTGAACCTCGAATCAATTATACCAAGACCATCCGGATTGACCGCGTTCCCTTCAGAGCACAGCCAGGTTTTAACGCAGTAACATTCTTGTGATGTACCAGGATTTTTCAATTGGCCCAGGTCCGTATTCGGCGTGACTGACATGTTTATACAAGACGGTATGTTTGTCGACGTGCAGATATTTCCATCTGCCAAGATCCGAGAAACTCTGGGGTCTATCATGGCACCACCGCCGGATGTAATGACGGCCATGCAAGTCAAACATAAAGTGACGTTATCGCATACGAAACACATTTGCTGACCATGAGATACCATAGTGACTGTGGGTGGTACTATGGTCGTCGTAACAGCTGTGAGTGGTACTATGGTAATCGTGAGCGAAGAACTTATTTTTTGCTGCGCCAATATCCTGCAGCAAATCAGGTCGTCGGGGCACAATCCGTACCGCGGAATTATTACCCCCTCTCCGAACATGGTGACTATTCCATTAGGATCACATAACGATATCATAACACACGTACAGTTCAATGCGGTTATAGGAGAAGTCGTCGGTGCTGCAGTTGGAGTAGGTGTTGATGGTGGCATAGTTGGTGTTGCCATTGAAGGCATTGTCATTGATGACGAAGTTGGAGATGTAGCTGGAGGTGTCATAGGAGTTACATTTGTTGAAGATGTAGCTGGAGGTGTCATAGGAGTTACATTTGTTGAAGATCTAGCTGGAGTTGTCATACTAGTTACACTTGGAAATGTAACTAAAGGTGTCACATTTGTGCGAACTGTATCTGGCAGATAGCAGCAGACCTCCAAGTCTCCGGTACAAGGCCGATTAGTGCCAGCACTGCACAAAATTAATTGAAGTAATCATATAATTAAACATTCTAGAGATTGACTTTACCATTATCAATTAATTGAAAACTTAATTTGATCAGCAAATTAAACATAACGCTTAAAGAGAACTTAAAAGGGAAAATAAAAATTAATCAGTTTTAGGATTTTAAAAATCGATGTGGTAAAATCGAATCAATATTAGATAAAATTAAAATAACAAAGTTATAATGTAAGATTAAAATTTGATACACATGAAAAGTAACGTTAAAATTAATCGATATCAATAGCAGCATACGCAATACTAATTGATTATCGAACTTCGATTAATTAATTGAATTAACTCACCGCTCGTCGAATATTCCGGACCCATCGGTGATGATAGTCTGGTTCCTGTCGCATAAATAGAAAGGTACGCAGATACAATCTCTTACTGGAGTGGCGGTGGTGGAGAAAATCTTGTCTAGCTTCTGATACCGCGTTTTGCACTTAAGCAGATGTAAAAAGAATACAGACGACGAATCGGTAAACGGCACATCCTGATTTTGATAATTAACTGTGCCTTTCCGAATCATTGATTTGTCAATCTGATCGAGTTCATGTTTCACCCTTTCTAAAGTAATCGAAACATTAATCGTCATTGTGACGACAGCTACCAGCACGTAAAGCCGTGACATGACGATGTGTCGTTACTATTCGGTAGAACGCTGTCTATTGAACGATTTTTTAACACGAGCATGCGTTTATGTATACAGGATGTACTAGTATTTCCCGGGTTTATGGGAACAGATGCAGATATGACGCTAATAGCGTATTATCTTTTGTCATAACGACCAATTTTCGAAGGCAAAATATAATAGCTACGCGTCATACATCAGCATGCGTTTAAAAATACAAAGAGTGCAGGGATTTTTGTAGAAAAGTAAAATACAAACTAAGCAAAATATTTTTAAAAATACGAAAAATTACTAAATTTTTATCCGCTATATACGGAATAAAGACAAATTAAATCAATAATTTATTAACAAGTTTTTTTTATATAAAATTAAACAAAAATACATGCTTAAGAGTAATATAATAATACAATTATAGATATTATTTAAAGTAAAAAATAACAGTATAAATACAAAAAAATTTATCCGATAGTAGATTTTAAATAAGTGTAATATTAATATTAATAATTTTTCGTTTAAACAATTTAATTATAATTCTGCAGTAATTTAGCAGTATATACAATCACAATATGTGAAGGACAATCCGTTTAACTGGTCAAATATAAAGGATGTGACCTACTTATTCAATAGCCATTATCGAAATAATCAGATGGAATTTTAAGCTGGTGTGTGTGTGTGTGAGCGCGCGCGCGCGCGTGGGTGTATCAGTTCACCTTTAAATAATACAGTTATTAAATTACGTAATGAGAACAATAGTAAAATTGAATTTTATAAAACACTGTGTAATAATTGTTAATTATGTCAATTACGGTACGCAATGGTATTTCTTTTTATATTAATGCAGATTGATTCATAAAGAAAGCGAATTTTTAAACTGCTTTAGTTGAAAAATAATAAAGTGATATAAAAGAAATAGGTTACTGCTGTATGAATTATCAAACTGATCTTATGTGCAATTATTGCAGATATCGCAAAAGACGCAGTCACGCAATATTTAACGATTTATTTTGATCTATATGTAAGGGCGGAAAGTATTACATATAGATTTTTAATAAATTTTATTGTATCACAAATACATCGTTAGTAATGAATAAAACTTAATAAAGGGCGACATAATATTAAGAGAAAAATACATTTTTAATTCAAATGCATATATTCTATGAATCATTATTAAACATAATACAATTTTGTACAAATACATTTAAATAATATATTAATATGGCGGAAGTAATAATAGTATAATTATCCTTGGTACAAATATTTGGAATGGCGAGATTATTATTATGACGATTATGCGTAAGAATATAATCTTAAAATACAAACGAGTACAAAAAAGGAAAAGCGTGTCCAGAATGCACGAGACTAATTCCGAATAGGCGGAAATCTAATACAGCGAATAGAGGAAATACAAAAAAAATAAAAATCCAAAAAGTTTGATCGCGCGAGTACGTTTGCGTTTTGGATAAGTATATAATAAAGTTTTCTTGGGTTCTGCGTAAAATATTAATCGGTTGGACGAATTCCAACACACGCAGACAGGAAACGCGTAAATTGGGTAAACTTCGATCGACATCGAAGGCAGTGATTGCGACAAAATAAATATTTATACAATTCTGTAAAACGTGCAACTGGACATGCTATACATTATCGTGAATCTGTGCGGACTGAAATTTGCTCATTTCTCTCTTTTCAAATTTCTGCCTATGTTATAACATGAAATTTGGTTCTTACATACTCCTAAATCGTTATCACCTGCTGCTGCTCTTAATCGCTACTGCACGGTCGGATTACTGTAACGTCATCTCGCGCCTCAGTATGAATCAGTCCGGTATAATATGACAGCACTGTGTGTGAACGGCGTAATTCTAAACTTCGGCCACGTATGCCATTAAGGTATGAGACGTGCATCTTACAGAGCTTAAGCACTTATTCGCATTATTAAGTGGGTAAGTCTCGTAATACAAATTACAAGAACACTACATTTCAATATCTTAGAAAGAAACGTAACAAACACTTGGCACGCTATAGTCTTAATTTCTAGTAGGAACATTTTGTAATATTTTCATATACTATTTAACATCTTGTAAAAATGGCTGTACAAAACTAAGATATTTATCGTACTGTCTTTTGTGATATTCGAATATATATATTTTCCTTTCTTTCGAGATCGATATAAAACTTTTAAAACATTTCAATTCCTAAGAGAAACTAAGAGGGTATGCTATGAAACTAATTTCATAGTAAGATTGAAGAACACTGAATCGATTTTTTTTCAGCGTTCCTAAATTCTTAAGGATTAAATACACATGTTGAAATATATTTATCTCTGTAGAGCTAAAAATATTATTACAATACAATTTAGTTGTTAGTTACAAGTAAGAGACATTAGATGCCTTTTCCGTATTCGAGAAATCACATTTACACATTTTTGAAAATCACATATACAATTACGGAGATGAAATTATTGCTTAGATTATTATTTATTAAAATTTATGAACAAAAAATTAATTTTTAATTTTTTTTAAGAAAGAATTGAAATGTTTTAAAGATTGTGTAATTTAATAATTATTCGTTGATGTAATCTGTTAAATGTCGCAAATAAATTTATGAAAATTTTACTTAAATATTAGTTGCTTTAATCTGATTATCGAAATTGTAGGAATTGTTGAATCAAAACGTACAACGTTGAATTAAGTTATCTTATACTATGTGTGTCTTATATCCTACAGTTAAACTTTAAACATTTTATATCGCACAGATAGTGGAAAAATTGAAAAAAGTTTCTAAATTTCACTGAAATTTCAATGTTAAGTTAACCTGTAACAATAAGTGGAACACTTCAAACTTATCTAACTAAGAGTGATCGACAGTTTTGAAAGGAGAAAAAACTACACATTTTTTGTTTAAAACTTACACACTTATACGAAATTATCTCTTTGTAATTTGCATAATTTGATAAACTTTCAAAACAATTAAAAAAAAAATTATATTTATTGAGGAAGCTCTTTGGTAGTTTAATTCGCACGTTCTCTTTTGAAAACAAAACTATACTCGACTAAACGAGATATATTACCTCTCTCTTCTACTGTCTTCACCGTCAACGAATATAATATAATCTTTATAATGTACATATTTACTTTTATTTTAATATATATACAACATGGTAACAATATGAAAACGAAACGTGTCCTTTAGTGAATCTTAAGGAACACCAGAAAGAAGAGTGTCAACTGAGAAAAAACAATGTGTCTTCCACGAACTGTCAAATCCATGAGGCAAAAGCTAGCTACGTATATAAACATGAGGAAGCGTGATCTTAGCAGTAGCTTCTGTTTCGACGGCCTTGACAATATCGTAGTGAAACTGACAGTGACAATACCTCGTATCTAATGTTCCGTCTAAATTATGATAATAATGTGAAATGTACAGAATTGAGAATAGGTCATTTTATATCCAATGGATGGGATGGTTGGAAGGAATAGCTAAAAGGATGAAAAAGGAAGAGGAGATGGAATAAATAAAATGTTCATGGAAACGTATAAAAATTATAAGTACAATTATTATGGGTTAAGAACTTGTGATAAAAGGCACAGGTTTTTACGTAAAGGACACGCTTCCACGAACAAAATATTGACATACAGACGATAATTCATGCGCACATAACATTTTATACATCTTATAACAATAAGATGTTTAAATAAATATCACTGCTCAAATAAGAGCATCGAGATCCAAAATAGTCACTTTTATATCCTTCAGTCAAGTTCAATATCAGCAGATAGACTCACGTTCAGACAATGCGGATTTCAAACTTGCAAAAGTGCACGGATTTAAATGGTATGCGCATAGTTATCTCTTGTACATTAGTGTAACTCTTATATAAACTATACTTTATACTATATTATATATATATATCATAAAATATAAAAACTGAACATTTCGACACGTTAAGGCACATGTTATCATCACAACTTTTATTTTCAAAACTAATAATATATGTATATATATATATATATATAGAAAATTAATAATTTTAATAACAATTCGCGAAGATGCAATCATGACGTAAATAACATAATTGTCGAAACGTTCCGCTGAACGTTACAATGAAAAAATAAATTAAAATAAATTAAAATAAAGATGTGCGTGTGTCTTGATTGCAAAAATTTAGTGTTAACTGTATACTACGAGGAAATACGTTTTCAAATAGAAAATAAGAGACTAATGCTGATAAATACATTACTAAAATGTCTAGGCAAGGCTCTAAGATTTTTCCTTAAAAAATCGTTATTTCGAAGTCAAGGCGAATTAAGAAACGTGATTATTTTCCTTATTTGTATGCGTGCAATGAATAAACTTTATACACGATTTTTATTCTCAAATACGTCTCTGAAGTCAAGCTGTCGATATTTATAAATGTTGCATTGTACAAAGCAATGCAATATCTACTTCTTGATAATTTATATATCCGGTAAAATACACGGTCAAAAAATCAAGTTCTTCAAAAATTAAAGAAAGCGCCAAACCTTGACATATTTTTATATACATCCAAAATACGAGTTCTAACTTCCTTTATATGCTAGGTTATACCATCGTCATATTCTCGATTATTAAACAATTAAAATCCAACAGTAGGACACGAACAGCAAAAATAGTTTTGCTAAAGTATCTAAAAATTAAGCTAAGATACAGATTTGAAAATTATTTTGACAGTTCAACAAAATTATTTGCAAATCTACATCTAGCTCAATTTCTAGATACATCAGCAAAATCATTCCTCTTTTCGTATATCTGGTATAAATGGAATATAACTGTAAATCCATGATATCAAAAACGTAATACGTTCGCAAAGTGTAATTCAAATATAAATCCATAAATGGATCTGGCGAATTATGTGGATTTATTTCGGTTTTTTCGTTGACTATTCAGATTTGTGTTGAAAATCTTTGAATTGCAATCTCATTATCTAAGAAATGAATGTGCTGTTCATTTCGAAATATACCGTTTTTTCTAAAATCGTCTAACATTCGGTTTCGGCCTTTCATAATTAAGATATCAAATAAATATCTTAAAAAAACTATTGCCTGTCGAGAATATAATATCTAAATTGAGTAAGTCTAAAATTTCCCTCTCTAATTGTTTACATTCTTTCATGTTTGTAAACAAAAATTACGATTAGCTCTACAGATGTGATAATAAACAATGTGTACATACTGTTGAATCAACTTAATCGTACGACTCTCGAAATACGCATAAACCAGATTTCATTTTAAATCGACGCGTTTTCAATTTATCAGTATAATTTCGCATTATAAATTAAATTACAAATAGAATGAATGCAAGAGGTAGAATAGATTATATTATAGGTATAGCTATATTAAAGATATAAATATAAAAGAATGCGAGAGGTCAGCGAAACTGATAAGTTAAATTTCTCGATCTCGAGTTGCTGGTATTACAGCGCATTCGTGAAGATGTCAGATTATATGTCGGTTGTCAATATTTACGTTTACAAATTAATGTAAATGTACGAAGAAAAACATTGTACACATTAACCTAGGGAACTAGATTGTCTAACTCGGTACTTGGACGTATGCGGGGATAGCCTGTCAGCAGTTGATGTCGATATGCACTCAAAACGTTGCTTGCTTCTTACTCCTTCCTGTTAAAAATCTCACTTAGAAGATATTGTTATCGATTAAAGATTTTTTTATATTTATTCTTATTAAATAAAACAGAAACAATAGAAACATATATCAAGAGAAGAAAGAAATGTATAACATAAATTTTTAGAATAATATTCACTAATACCATAAAATAACTTTTAACATATATGACCTAATAAATTATTAATAGAAGATATTTATTTTCATCTTTTTGTACTACGTATTATCCATACATTAATCCACGAAACTAATTCCCTGAATAGTGTGCTATTATAACGATAATTTTTTCAAATTCACTATTTTTCTTAAGCTATAGTATAATAATAACACTAGTTTCACAAAATTAGTTGTCCAGATATAAATATAAACTGTTAATAGTTAATGCGTTCATAAAACAACGATTTTCAATACTCATACCCTAATTTTATAACTCTTAAAAACAATCAACAATGTTGATATCATTATATTATTGTGCAAAGTTTTATATATGATAAAAAAAACTAAACGATATCGTGTAATGTTACCAAACTATTATGAATTAACAAAATCAAAGTACTTGATAATAATTAAAAGACATTATCAATATAATGGTGCACTATCCGAACAAGTGAGTTTCGTGACTATATTATGTGGATATAATATAAATATATAAAAAAATAATAACTTTAAATCTAATCTTTCTTTCTTTATAATATTTGAGCTATTTTTTCAAAAATATATGATAAAAAGAAAATCTAATATGATAATACAGGAGTATTCACAAAATAATTTTATGCATTTCAATTTTTAAATTTAAATGCCATTGACATTTTTCTTTAACAAATTTTTTTTTTAGAAATGGGAGAGCTAACTTCACGCGTGTTTGTCTTTTTTTGATATTTCTCGTTATAGCTTTGGGTACCAAACGTCCGGAGTAGACTACCAAACGACCACCAAACAAATAGTAATGATTACTTTTAGATTTTTAATAGTTTTAGTCTTAAAATGCTCTAACAGAATGTAAATAAAAACAACATATCATTCCATTTAAAAAAAAAGACAGATTTGACCTTTGTCTATCCTTTATGCCTCCACCTACAAAACAATTATTGACATCACATTATGTGTCCCTCAAAAAAAAACAAGCAATTTTTGTTTGATACTTTTCTTTCTATTGTTAAGAACAAGCCAGTTATTCAAGTGACCTGTTTCAAATGCCTTACCCTGTATAATAAATATTAATATACTTAAAAGAATACGAAAATGTAAAAATTCTAATGACAAAGTTTAATTTTGTTAGAGGCTGTTTTATTCACTTAATCTATAAAACTTACATTAATTTCTAATTTATTGGAACATTTTCTATTCATTTACAATTCGTTCATTATTCATTTATAATTTATTCATTAATCATTTATAATTTAATAATAATTTAAAATTTGTTCACTATTTTGATTTATAATTTGTACATATTTATTTACATTTGTACACTGAGAAAAAAATATACAATATTAAAATTTAAATAAATATTTGTTTAAATAATACTAGCTAAATATTATTAAATGTAAATATATGTTTATTAGAACAAGAATTATTAATTTAATATAACTTATTTTCTTATTTACTAAACATTTATTTATACATTAAACTTAAAATTTATTATAAGTATGTAATTTAACTTAATGTAAATATATTAAGTTAATTATTATTTATAAACAAACATTTATTAAAATTTAGTACCTTCTTCAGTGCACATGTGACTAAAATACACTAACGTGTATTTACATTCACCTATAAATTACAAATTTATACTATTATTATTATTATCCTAGAGAAAGAAAATGTTCCACATCCACGTGGAAAGTGTCAAAACTTCTTACTTGCTATTTTGCCCGTGGAGTTCCTCGCGAGCTTAAAGACATTTGCTGTGCTTATGATATTAGGATTATATGGACCCTTCGGACAGTATTTAACCGTGTGTGCCTCATCGCCAGTTGCGCCGCAGATCGGGCACGTATAAGCCCTATCAATCAAAAATATCATTTTTTAAATATGTATAATATATGAACAAAAATTAAAAAGAAAACAATTCTTAATGTTATGTTTCGTACGAAAATATTTGCCAAAGAAAATTTTAAATATTATTAAAAAAAAAATGAAGAATTATTTGTGAGATAATGCAGGCTTTTATTTTTTACTTCTTCAATTAAAATTAAATAACATTGTATTTAAAAAATTATTATATTTTATAATAAATATTGTAAAACATTTAGAAAATGATTTTTCTTTTTACACTTTAGACTTTATCTTATTTTTACGTAATATACATTTATTTAGATCGTTATTATTTCGTAATGGTAACTGTATTTTAATCGTATTACCATTTATATGTGTATATATTCTTGCAACATAATCGCACTTAACCAGATACTAATCAGATCTAAACGTAAGAGATATTTCAATTGATAAAATGCCTAATGTATATTTTATCAAATAGCACAATAAAATGTATTAAGAATGTATTCGCGGTTTGCTTTGTTTCTATTTTTTTAATTAAACATACATCTTTACGTTGATTTATGTACAAATCTTGATACAAATTTAAAATGCATTATTAAGTCTGCACTAGTTCCGCCAATGGCTACGTTTACACCGTGCATTTAGGTCGCGGCCTAAACAATAGATGTCTTTGTTTATCCTGTAGGTTAAACAAAGACACCTATCGTATAGGTCGCGAACTAAGAGCACGGTATAAACGTAGCCATTGAAAAACGTTATTAGTCAAAATTATAAAAAGAAAGACTTCCTTTTTTATACATATAATAATATCATACAGTACACTTTATCCGAGAGATATTCTGAGAACGTCCTCAAGACATTCAGAAGATATAGGAACGTCTTCTGAAGATCGTCAAGATATCCATTGGAGGTTTGTGTTGTACGAATAAAGTACATCTATAATGCATAGATCATAGTGTATTAACCCATTATGCACGACTCCATTATTTTACAAATCCACACGAACTTACTATTAGTATGTAAGATACCAGACTGTGTCCTGTGCGTGAGCATATAATGGAAAGGTGAAATAAAAAAAATTTCTTTACACTAATCTGTTTTTTTCCCATACTTTTTACTAAAATACGTAGACATCTATACTAAGACGTCTAGTTTAGAGGAAAGACATTTAAGTTCTATTATATCTAAGAGAGAAGAGAATCTATTTTTAAAATAAAATATGAAGAACTACGAAACTGTACGAAAACTGAAGCAAAAAATTGCTTTGTCAGTAAGGAGTACTTTTGACCTTCAACTTAAATATTTGAGTTCTTGAGGCCGATTGCACCAACTTGAGTTACTTGATTTTTAAGCGTCATTTAAAGATAAAATAACGTTGATGCAATCGAGCCTCAGTCTATAGTTTCATTATTTTTCTGTAGTCATATATATATATATATATATATACATATTTTTTTTAACAGATTGACACGCCATAGATACTTTATGGATATTTCCTCCAACTAGATGTTCTAGTACAGCCGTCCACATCTTTTAGTAAAAAAAAAATACATAATCTATATTTTGTTTCCTACATATTTTATTTGTATAATAGTTACCCCATAGATATTTTCTACAATTAGATATTCTGGTATAAACGTATACATATTTTAATACAAAATATAAAAAACAAAATTAAGTAGCGTAAAAAATTTATTTATATTTTGCCTCTTTGTTGTATTAAATCATTTGTAGATCCCATATTATGTTCTGCGTTAGTTACAATCACGAAACTCTCTCTCTCTCTCCTCCCTCCCTCTCTCTCTAATATATATATATATATACATATTGATAGACTTAGGTAAATATTAAAAATCTTTTAATATTTACCTGAGGACAGGACATTCAACGCGTCCATCGACGTCTTTTAGTAAGTGCTGCCGATAGTACGTTTCCTCTTCCCCGTTATTTCTGCAGAAAACGCACTCCGTTGGTAAGGGTTTTTTATTTTTCTTTCGCCGTGATGCACTCTGTTTTGATAAGTCTGTATCCGCATCTGGACAATATTCGAAGTCGCGACCATTGTGTCGAAAATCTTCCATTACCTCATCAACTGTAATAAAGTATAAACGAGATCGTTTGAAAAATTTATTAAATAAAAAAGAAATAGGAGAAACAAACCAAAAAATCTTTAGAAATAGAATTTCTATTTAAGATTTAAAAAACTTTTCCTCCTACAGCTGTAACATAAATTAAAATCGAACGCGATAATTAGAAGAGAGACGCGGCGAAATATAATACTATTTATATTTTAAGTATGAAATATTTAGAAGATTAAATTTTTTTCTTTCAGAGTTTAAAAGTTTTTCTTTCACATTTAAAATTACAGTACCGAAAATCCATGTTTTCGAGATGCACGCAGAGGCGAACGTAATTCGATAGACCGCAGTTTGTAAACAAACACACAGCCGTTTTCGAGCCAGGCGGCTTCGAGTGTTTATCGGACACGATTATCATCATCGTCGTTGTCACGTCGGCAATCGGAACCATGGAATAAACATATCCTTGCAAGTATCTCAATAGGCTTTTGTCCCTCTTTGTCGATAAAATACGCTGCTCGCGGTGTGTGGCGGACAATCGGTCGCGTTCACAAAGATGTGCGGCAGTTAGGATGCACACGTGCAAGATGCGAGAGAGATTACAGGACGAATTGGTGTGTATTGTGGGAAACAAATTGACAGACAAACGCGGTTTTCTCTTTAGTGTAGGGTTCGGTTTATTGATGTGAGCAATAAATGATCTCGGAATTCTTACCTACGCCGAAAAATCCTGAGAAAATACTCGGACGTTAACAAGACGAAAATAAATCGACAGTAGAGATAGCAGAGTAATTAATATACGCTTTTACGTTTGTTATGATTCGTGTATCTCTTATACGTTTCTTTAACGAACAAGCCACGCGCATTTAAATCTCCAAAAAATCGACCGGTTACGCTGATACGATTAAATCTCAATTCAACAAGTATAATAATAAATATTCTAATAACGCATTAGTTGCAAATGAAAACAGTTAAGTTTTACATTTTATACATTACGCTGTAAATTGTTACCAACAATACAAGAGACTTAATTCGTGTACATTTGATTTTTATATGAGAAATTTGATTATATTATTCATATAATTTTAATTTTATTCACTACTATTATCTAAAAGGAGGAAAAGTTAAGAAAAATTCCCGATTTACTCGGATGGCTTCTTAAATTATACTTTTGTTTTCTTTGAGGTTTGCCAAGTGAGTCTTCTTTTAGTTTTAGTTTTCTTTACTTTCTAAGAAAATTTTGTAACGTGGAATGTGTCTTACAGTTTTTTTGAACAGTACTAAATAGTTTTTAGTTCGTGACGATGAAAATTTCCAAGAATTGCTCGACACTCTTTAAAAAATCACTTAAAGGAAAAAGGAATAAAATCACAAGAGATCCTTCGAGTTTTTTACATACTAATAATTGAAACCGCTTTAGATATCTTTTAATCATATTTTTCTGTCAAAAATTAATCCTTTTTCCTAAAGCATTTTTAGGTAAATTTTCTATATTTTCTTTTTACTTTTGCATTAAAAATGAAGTAGGCATATATCTAATTTAAAAAGCTGGTATCTTTCTTAAGGCAAAAAATATGTAAAAAGACATAGAACAAAGGATAAATTTAAAACTAGCTAATTTAAAAAACTAATTTATAAAACAATAAAAAATTCAATAAGAATGCAAACAGACGTAAGGCTTTTTTTCTCTACATTTTTCGAATTTTATACAGGTAGCTGCAAGATTGATTTGAAAATCGTTTTTACTGTCCCAAGGTGTTTAATAGTCAAAATCCTTTAAATCCAAATGTGTCAAGTTTCCTAGAGAATTTGAAAGTATGAACCTGAATACACATAACTTGGTAATGTCCATCTATATCAATGTAGTTTAATTTTAATCTGGTTTAATTTACTTTTTATCTTGTTCTAGTTTTAAGAATTAGAAAAAGATAAGAATAAATTAAACTGAGATACTAAAATTAATCTATATTGGCATCAGACGAAAGTTTCCATTTACAAAAAATAACAAAGCGTGAAAGCTGGATCGTAGAAGTATAAAATCAACATAATAATTAATAATTACAGCACAAAAGTGGATATAGTCTAAAAGAATACTAATTACGATTTGCAAGTGTGATCGCTACGACGGAGGACGAGCTTTCGGACGGCGTTAGTCCACAACACCGTGAAGTATCGCGATTACTGTTCCGTAGAACGCAGCATGAATTCCCAGTAATCGCATAAATATTTATAAATTCGAATCGGTAGAATAAAGAGTGCGGCGAACGTACCGGTTGGCAGTGGCCTCTTATTGAGAGGGACGTCGAACAGCCGCTGGATCTCATCGTTCAGACTGGGGTTGAACGGAAACAGAGAATTTTCCTCCAGCATTGGTAACATGCCGCACATGATCCGCCGGACGACGCTATTGAGAAACTCGTAGCAGGACTCGACGCAAGGCTTCGGCACGAGATTCAGGTAGCTTTAGGTAATTGCATGAA
Organism: Cyphomyrmex costatus; assembly: GCF_001594065.2. Lineage (NCBI taxonomy): Eukaryota > Metazoa > Arthropoda > Insecta > Hymenoptera > Formicidae > Cyphomyrmex > Cyphomyrmex costatus. Next base: position 625,463 of record NW_017278857.1, on the reverse strand, counting down.
CGCACGTGTCGCACGTCGCTCTTGAGGAACAGACCACTACTGACTGCGGACCGTCAGAGAACACGTCAGAATTACTGCGTGCGACTATCGGCGCTGTTGCGGTTGTTGACTGTTGAGGCACGACACGACCACGAGAAGACCTCTTACCTTACCCTTACATTTCAAGAGGAGGGGGGTTGCTCCCAGTCTCTCTCTCTCTCTCTCTCTCTGTCTCGTTCGGCTTGACCGGTGACGTTTTAGAAGAGTCTTTCGTAGCGCACGTGAAAAAAAAAGGGGGAGTGGGGAGACAAAGCGACACCGCGTCGCGCCGCTTCAAAACGAAGCCGCCGACGCCGCCGTATTCGTATGTTTACACGACCTCGGCGATCAGAGGGGCTGCGGATTTCGACGTTCAGCGTCGTTTCTCGGAAAATCTGACGCCGACTCGCATGTATGTCCATTGTATCAGGATGTACTCTGGATCAGTGTATGTTCAATAATAACGCGATCGGTCGATGAAACGAAAGAGACAGGAAACGAGTGTCCACGTCAAACATCTTGATCGTGCTTTAATTCTACGCGACGAGGTCGACCGAGTTTTTCAATACCGATCTAGACATGTGTGGATTATTTTATGCATTTTTTAATACTCTTTTATACACAATCATGTCAAACGTTATTCAACAATACATCGTTATCAATCTGTCGCTTTTATTTTTGCCGAGAAACTTCGCTCACGTTCTTTCACAATTTTGTAAATATATTGTATTTGAAATTTTTAATTCAATTTTTCTACGTTTTTCGTTATGAAAAAAAATACATTTTAAACTAAAAGTTTAAAATGTAAAATAAATAAAAAAATTAATTATTCTGAAAATAAAAGACTAAAAAATTTTTTGTATGTATATAATTTATGTACTATACAGGGTGTCTGAAAAATCGAGGTCAATACTTAGGGAAGCGATTCGGGAGGAAAAAAAGCTATATAAATATAGATCCAGAAATAAGTCTTTTCCGAGTTATAACCACTTTTATATTAAAAAATTGAAATTTATTTTTTATAATTACAATCATAATTTATTTCACAGTGTTTCAACATAAATAATTACATGTTTTATTTAAAAATTTGTTTACTTTTTATTTTTTAATTTTCCGGTATTTGTAAATGTGGTTACTGCATTATTTTTAGATAAACATGAACAGGTTGAATAGAATTAAATAAAATGTAACAGATTAAATGAAATGTTCAAAATGCGACCACCTTCAGCACGCGAATGCAGGCCCTTATTCTTCTATCAAAAGAATTCCGAACTCTTTGAAAAACAGTTGGATCCCTTCTTATTTCTTCGAATATATTATTGGGCGCATTTCTGTAAACTAGTGACTTTACGTGACCTTATAGATAAAAATCAAGTGTATTCATTTAAAAATAATGCGGTAACCATATTTACAAAAATACTGGAAAATTAAAAAATAAAAGTAAAAAATTTAAAAATAAAACATGTAGTTATTTATGTTGAAACACTGTGAATTAAATTACAATTGTAATTATGAAACATAAATATCAATTTTTTAACATAAAAGTAGTTATAACTCGGAAACAATTTATTTCCGAACTTATTATATTTTATATGGCTTTTTTCCTCCTCTTTTCGACTCCTGAAATATTGATTTTCGGACATCCTGTATAATCTGACGATATTACATTCATTTCATCTTATATTTTCAAGTTATCATATATTTTTCATTTATCATATATCGCATTTTATAATCAGTCTGTAAATGTAAAGTCTATATTAAACAAAGTCTCTTTCACCGTGATTTGTGAATATACAATACTAAGAAATGAAAATCTATTTACAATCAAGCTGTATCTTTTGATTTTTAGGGCTTGCGAATCATTCGGTGTGAATTTATATACATATATTCAATTCTGCAAACTATTTGAATTTAATTTTCAAAGGTTTCAGGATAGTAATAGCATAAATTAAATTGACAAGCAATAATTTAATGATACTGATACTCATAAGCATTTTAGAAGGATATTCACAATCTGATGCTAATAATGTACCTTAAAATATGACGATTGCCAGGTCCCGAACACTGCACGGCTGAACCCGAAGATCCGTACGCTGGAGATTTCGTATTTCGACTGAAGGTCGGTCGATTATTTCTAAAAGAAAAAAAGAGGGCGCCACATACCAATATACAGTGTCAACATAATCATGCAACCATTTTCATTTTTAGAAGATTACAATAAGATTACAATATGATAAATGAAAAATATATGATATTTAGAAGATTACGTACAATGCGAGTTACATATCACAGTACACGATAGCAAACTTTTTTATCATTCGTAAAATAGCATAATTCGTGTAAAATAACATAAATTTCGAACATAATCACAGACTTTTCACATAATTTTAATATTGTACCATACAGTGCGTTATGCAGAATATATCTCCATTGATAATTTATCTTCATTGACAGTTAAATTAAGATGCACTGCAACTTTTAAAATATTTCCGTAATCAAAGTTATCACTTTTTAAGTCAAGACCTCCCATTTCTTTGTAAATTTGTTGCATCATAGTCGTACCATTTTTTAAGAATACTGGAACACGATTGGACGATATACTCACGATCTTACGATTACGATTGGAACTTTTTTATGCTAATGAACCTTTAGGATTGCTGCACAAACTTTTCGTAACAGTATCGTAAGACGTACCATAAGAATTAGCCAATCATAGTCAAGAATTTGCAAAACCCTTCAGCTCTGATTGGTTAACTATCTCTCTTACGGTATATCTTATAATTACTGTCATAGAAAATTTGTGTAGTCCTCTACTTGCTTGGCGTATATTGATCAGTTTAATCAAATTCGATGATTCCGCCATGTCGTTCTCTCGTTAAATATTAATTTATTACATGCGCAATATTTATAAATATTTCGAAATCTTATAAAAGGAATTTTTTTTTTTCTATTATTATAGTAAGGTCATGTGGAAAATTGGCGGGCAGGGATCCTAGATTGAAGCAAGAAGCCAGGTGATTTCACTAATCTTCATCTTTATTATTACTGTGTAAATATGTAGGCACTGAACAAATAATTTCATAATTTGTTTACAAACATTTACACTTACTGATCTTCCACTTTTGTTCAATCAATGAATATTCTCCGCGAAGAGCGCAGTCCGCGGCTGGCCTTCATCAAAGCCAACCAAGACTGCTCTATATGTGTATGTACGTGTGTATATTTCGCCGTCTATACCCGAGCCTTAATAATTCTTAAACGGTAAATATACCAGTTGTGTGTCGTCCTTACAGCATTGTATGCGCTTGACCTCAACTTCTATAAATTTGCGACCTCAATAATTATTTTATCAATATATATATATATATATT
>NW_017278857.1:620120-622030 GCF_001594065.2 Cyphomyrmex costatus | reverse complement strand
ATATATATATGTATATATATATATATATATATATACATATATATACATCTTTCTATCTATCCTCAGAGAAATTATATAATTAAAATTAATAGTAATCATGAAATGTGTCAAATATATACGTCGTGTGGGGAGGGGGCCCGAGGAAAAAAAGAGGAAAAAGGATAAAGGAGGGATAGAGGAGAGAAGGTACTAACAATAAGAGATAAAAACGCAAATTCTAGCTTTGGCTAAGAGACTGACATTTCACATTTTAAGAGCGCGACATCGAAACTCCCCCTCGTGCATGATCTGCATATGTATCCGCTATCGCGCTCTCCAGTTTCGAAATGTCGGACTAAGTGAAGAGAGAATTGGTACAAAGTCTTAATAGATAAATGAGCTCGAGAAAACGCGTGTATGTTATTCGCGAATATATGGTTGGTGTGTATGTATGTGTGTGTGCGCGCGCGCGCGCGCGCTCGACTCGCGTGGCTGTGTATGTACGTACATGAATGTGCGTATGTATGTATGTATATGTATACAATGATCGCGTTCATCGGTGAATGTAACTTTACATAGGATCAAGGTCGTTCGAAGTATCATCGGCTGATTTGTCAGCCTTTTCTGTGTCTCAAGTATAAAACTAAAGGATGCGGCCGGCGAAGCCTTTTTGTAAAACTATACATTTGTTCTCTCTCTTTCTTTATCTTTATCTTTCTCTCTCTCTCTCTCTCTCTTTCTCTATTGCGTTCAAGTGTGTTTGTTAAAAACGTTCATTTTTTTTTTTTTTTTTACACTGCAGGCAGGTCGACAGGTTTGACTATTCGTGCGTGTTATACGTGAGACACTCCGTAATTGGGCGTATGTTATCCAATATGCGAAATACGCGAATGCTTTAACGTGATGTTATCACCGATGATGATAATGATAATGATGATGATGATGATTATAATGATGATGATATTGATAGCGATTAATGCGCGCGTGAGTGTCGTCGATGAATTTCTCTTGCATTAATTTAATGATCATCCGTAAACGTCGATGTCGCGGTGGTCCGTTTTTGGAATAGCTATAATAATTATTATAAATATATATATTTATATGTATATTTATATGTATATAATAGGTCCATGCGTTTTTCTTCTCCTTTATGCGCGTGTAATGCAACGTGTATGACAGTGAAGAGCGTGTATACTAGGAATGTACATAGTGTACGTAGAGATATTTAATTAGGTTGTGTATAAAACGATGATACATACTATTTACTCGTTACTCGTTTATATCAAACGACACATAGTTATGATATCGATTTTTTTAGTCTCATGGTACGACGTTCCAGGGCACACGGCGCGTCGTTTGCCAATAGGCTAATATAGTCTTGTCCTGTCTTCTCGCACAATATGATCGCGCGGTCACGCATCCACGCTGACTCGCACTCTCTCTTTCGCCCCTTTCACGACAAAAAACGATCACGTGGTTATGATACAAGAATCTCCTCCAAATGAATGGTCATCAGTTGAGCACACAATTTGGCATAACGCGCGTTTTTAAAATGGCACGCTGTAACTTGGATTCGAGTTGTATTTGAATGTATTTGCGTTAAAAAAGATAACAAAATTTACATTCCAGATAGATTCAGAAAGTTGTAAATGTTTCAGACAAATATATTCATATTTCATGTAATAATATAATAAAATAATGTATATAATAATATAGTATAGATATTGACTTTTTACGTCTATAATGTAATTGTCAGATATAAGAATAAAAAGAAATATACGAATAATTTGAAAATTTGTACAATTCTAAAACATATACAAGTTTTCGAATTTATCTAATTTTTTCTTTTATATGTATACAAATTAAGATATAAATAATACACATTAATATATATATACACCATATATATAATATGTATATATATATATTAC
>NW_017278857.1:618481-619637 GCF_001594065.2 Cyphomyrmex costatus | reverse complement strand
ATTTTTTTTTTTTTTTTTACACTGCAGGCAGGTCGACAGGTTTGACTATTCGTGCGTGTTATACGTGAGACACTCCGTAATTGGGCGTATGTTATCCAATATGCGAAATACGCGAATGCTTTAACGTGATGTTATCACCGATGATGATAATGATAATGATGATGATGATGATTATAATGATGATGATATTGATAGCGATTAATGCGCGCGTGAGTGTCGTCGATGAATTTCTCTTGCATTAATTTAATGATCATCCGTAAACGTCGATGTCGCGGTGGTCCGTTTTTGGAATAGCTATAATAATTATTATAAATATATATATTTATATGTATATTTATATGTATATAATAGGTCCATGCGTTTTTCTTCTCCTTTATGCGCGTGTAATGCAACGTGTATGACAGTGAAGAGCGTGTATACTAGGAATGTACATAGTGTACGTAGAGATATTTAATTAGGTTGTGTATAAAACGATGATACATACTATTTACTCGTTACTCGTTTATATCAAACGACACATAGTTATGATATCGATTTTTTTAGTCTCATGGTACGACGTTCCAGGGCACACGGCGCGTCGTTTGCCAATAGGCTAATATAGTCTTGTCCTGTCTTCTCGCACAATATGATCGCGCGGTCACGCATCCACGCTGACTCGCACTCTCTCTTTCGCCCCTTTCACGACAAAAAACGATCACGTGGTTATGATACAAGAATCTCCTCCAAATGAATGGTCATCAATTGAGCACACAATTTGGCATAACGCGCGTTTTTAAAATGGCACGCTGTAACTTGGATTCGAGTTGTATTTGAATGTATTTGCGTTAAAAAAGATAACAAAATTTACATTCCAGATAGATTCAGAAAGTTGTAAATGTTTCAGACAAATATATTCATATTTCATGTAATAATATAATAAAATAATGTATATAATAATATAGTATAGATATTGACTTTTTACGTCTATAATGTAATTGTCAGATATAAGAATAAAAAGAAATATACGAATAATTTGAAAATTTGTACAATTCTAAAACATATACAAGTTTTCGAATTTATCTAATTTTTTCTTTTATATGTATACAAATTAAGATATAAATAATACACATTAATATATATATACACCATATATATAATATGTATATATATATATTAC
>NW_017278857.1:553357-618325 GCF_001594065.2 Cyphomyrmex costatus | reverse complement strand
AAATTCTTGTTGAAATCCTCATGGATTTTTTATAACAAACTTAAAATACTTTATAATAAATATTATAACAGTATATAAAAATAATAAAAATTGAACATTAATAATAATAAAAATAAAATTAAAATAATCCCAAAATTTGATAAATATTATTCCTTATTTGTTCCATGGCTCGATGCTCGAAAACGTGACCATTCATTTGTAAATCAATATACATATATATATATATATATATATATATATATACACTTATATTTATATATATATACATATATTGATCATTATTATTAAATATTAATACTTCTAGTCGTATACTCTTGCTAGAGTAAAAGTGGTCTCGCGCGTCCCAGATATAAACATACCCGAACGCCATAGGCAAATACAGTGTGTATCAGCGCATGTATTTTTGTTTCCATGATATGCGATAGATACTAACCTAACGAAACTTGTCCTTACATTTCTCATTTGGTATATCTTAGTCTTATTTTATCGTATTTTTTTTTAAAAAAAGAAAAGTAAATAAAAGAGAAAAAGGGAGAAGTTACTCCTTTACTTAATAATAATGTTTCGGTGAGAAGATACAATGAATCTGACAAAAGTCTTAAATTAAATAGTGACGATGAACAGATCTATCTTTTTTCTTTATCTTTTCCTCCCTTATAGTTTAAGAGTTAAAAGTAAAATTATCTTAAATCGGGCAATATTATTTGCGCATGATATAAAATTATACATATGATAAAAATAATCAATCTGGAGTACTTAAAATAATCGAATAGACTACATCTTTACTCCGTAAAGTAATCGAAAAACTTCATTCTCTTGTCAAAATTCAAGAAAAGATATTTCATATTAAATATTCAAAGTAGACTAAAAGAAAGTACTTAATTTGTCGGATAAAGTCTTCGGCGCGCATTCGCCGGAAATACTTTCTCTTCGCAGAATCCACAACTGTGTGTTTGCACGTACATGCCTGTGTGTATCTCGTATCTGAGTGCGCCGCACACTTAATCGAGTCTCGCTTATCGTTACGCTTTTTTTTTTTATATTTTTTGTGATTTTCTTTTTCTTCGTTTACTTTAGTCAGTCGACTTTGGGGTCCGTTTAGAAAGAGAGAGGTACATACATACTCGCATTCAAAGAATACGTTTCTTGATTTTTTTTCGTTTCTAGTAAATATCGTACAACGCTATATTTACACACCTCACGATACTTTTCATTTTTTCGCTTCTACTTGTCACAATGAAATCTCCGAAAGGGAAGCCGTTCTCTTTCTTTCGTTTCACGTACTTCGTACGGTATTACGCCGCTCCGTTCGGATTACTTTACAAGTACCCTTCGCGGTAATGATCTCTCCTCTTTCATGCAACTAAGTCTTATATCATCGAAAAATATCATCAGAGATACCTCTATTATATCATACTACTAATTCGTACTTAGTTTTTTACCTTCAGCGAACAGGAATACTCATTTCCAGTCAATATCTCATGGAGTATGATTATTGTATATATTTATATATATATATATAGCAGTTGTCTGGGGATTTTCTATTTCTTTACCTAACTTAACGTAAACATCGCGTCTGAAAGCTTACAAAAGAAATTAAATTACAGAATCGCGAATCAAGTATAAATAGGGGGAACAACGATACAGTGCGTAACACAGCATTACCGTAACCACCGTTGCAAATATCGACATCGCCTTGATCCTTGATAAATCCAAGCATAATTGCACCGGCATATTTTTCTTTCTTTTTTAATTCCCTTTAATCGATATTTTATCGCCAAATAATACTATGTTGTATTTTCAAATATTGCACTTGTACATTTGTCAAACAAATCATTTGATATTAGTCGACGATTATTATTTTTCAATAAAAGTCGGTAAAAATATTTCCTTTCGTAAAAGAAAAAAATAAAAAAATCATCTTGTGTGTATATATACAAGTAATAAAGATTGTTTATAAAAATCACTCCTATGCACAGCTTTACGTACCGGTATAAAAGAGAAACAAAATAGAATGGTATATATCGTCATTATCATGTTATGTGCGCAACGGACTATTTCAGTAACATTGCGAATACTCGAAAAAAGGCAATTGCCGCGATTCTCGTACGACGCATAAAAATCGCTAACCGATCGCAATGCCTTCACTTTATTTGCATGAAATTTACGTTCCTAAAACTTAACCGTTCTACACAATGTCTTCCAAAAATATAGGTAACACATGTAAAACTGTACACGCATAAATTTTGTTAGCGAATCGATAACGTAGACAAAACAGTTTCTAATGTTAAGGCTTGCATCACGAAAATACATTTAAATCATAAACGATTTACTATTGGATACGCAGCCTGAAGTGATTTTTTTTTCTCGCTCCCGTTTCATCTTTCGCTCTCACTCTCTTTCTCTCATTCTCTCTCTATCTATCTTTTTAAATACTTTCCTAAATACAAATAGCTGAGAATACTATCTACAATCTCCTCCTTTTTCAGGTTTTTTTTGCTTCATATGTGTATTTCTTTGTGTGTCGTGTATCGCAAATCGCATATGGACTTCTTTTCCAATAGTACAAGCTTTATGATTTAAATTCTCGAATTTATATACGGACATTAACTGAAACGTGATCCTAACGCGATCCTAACGACGATCGCACGAGGAACATATCTACGTCGAGAGACCGTTATTTAGTTTTATTTTTTTTTCTCTACTTCTCTCTCTCTTTCTGTTTTCCCCTTTCCCTCCTCTCATTCCTTTTCCTCTGTGGTGTATATTACTATGATGGATCTACTTGTGGTGAATATATTGTCGCTCTTTACCATACAGACACATGCGGCAGAAAATAGGCATTCTTTGTTGCGATAATACACTCTACATCGTTATTCAAAAGGAACTTCGATTGAACTTTTTATTATACGCTTTATCCCTTTTGTTGCTTCTTTTGCTTTTACATTTTTTGAAAATGTGCCTCACAAAGGCCAAGGTCGTATGCAATGTGTACACTACTGGCCAATGTGGATAGAAAACGAGCCGAATTCGAAGTTAAAACGAGAGAAATTTCGTGTCAACTCGCCTAGGGTACTAATTCCTAGGACAAAATTCGCGACATTAATATTCTTCTTTAACGGAGAAAAATATAAATACGACGGTAAGCTGTGATTGTGCGGGAATCCATTCGAAGGCGTCTTGTCAAAAGAGTCGTCAAAATTTTCTCTTTGTCCGTCCCGACGTAACCACGGCTCGCCGTCAATCGCGAACGATTGCACGCGAGATTGTCTGAAGCTACTCTTGTAGAATCGGGAGTGCGCAGAACAGCGGTGTTCAGCGCCGCTCCTCTTCTACTTCGTCTATTTTAAATGAAAATTCGTGAGAAAGCGAGTAAACACGTTGGAATAAAAACTGCGCGGGCACTGCAGGTCGGATCTATAACTGGCTCCGCTTGGCGCTACGCTGCGCGGATGGTGGTGATTCGCCGTAGGTGTCAAGTAGGGTCTGAATAGTTAGGGTTTGCTGTTGTCATTATTTAATGACAACGGGTCGGCGAGTTTCTGCTGTTGTTGTTGCTGCTGCTGCTGTTGCTGCTGCTGCTGTTGTTGTTGTTGACTGACCTCACTAACGGCACCGCCACTCATCAGCTTCGCATTATTGTTCTCTGTGCTGGGCATTTTCGTATATTCGCGTTTACGTAGCATGTTTTCCGTCTTAACAATCGTGATGTCCGGATTGTTCTCCAGCACTGACGTGGTGGAACACTTCGACACTGCCGTTGGCACCTCGATGTAGCCACCGCCCTCACGTTTGATCGACGTCGTGGTCGCAACGTTCGCGTTGATCTTCTGCAAGATGTCGTTCACAGACTCGTTGTTTTCCGTCGTCGTCGATTCTGTTGCATTGTTGTTGCTGCCGCTGTCGATGCTACCGCTGGACGCCACGCTGAGGTCACCGGCCAACGAGATTCTATCCGGACCCTGCAGCGTTGAGAGATAAGTTGCAAGTGTGTGGACGGTGACATTGAGGAACTCGGCGGCCCGGAACAATGTTATCTCCTTCCGCCGTAATTTCGCCAACACTTCTGCGGGGCCTGGTTCAGACCAAAAATCTCTTACTCTGAAAATATATATCACGTCGATATTATTATCCCGGTTTAGTGGAACTCTACCTTTTTTTTTTAAGTCGTGTTCGTACTCTATTTTAACTTGGGTTAACATTATTATATATGCTATGTTTTCTTCAATTGCATTTAAGAATGTTAATTCCATTAAGAATTAACATTCTTAAATGCAATTTCCAAATTTTTGTATGCATGCGTCCATTACCTGTACGGATGTTTAAGGCAACCATAACTGTCGCGGTATCTGCCGTAGAGAGTGCCGTACGAGACACCGAGGATTTCGGCGGCAGTCTTCATCTCTAGCTCTTTGCTCTTGATAGCGTCCATAACGCGGCGCGTGAAGGGTTCCTCCCAGAACTCTTGTCGACGACCCGTCGTCAGGTAATCGTTCATCTTTATAACGTCTCGGAATTGTTCGGGAATCGACAGATTTGTAGCGTTAGAATTTGACGGAGTACTAGCGGCTGCAATCGATAAACAGTCAATATTTACAATAACTATTAGAATAAACAAATCATGAACACTACTTTATAAAAAATAATATGTTACTGTTATTTTTTGTAAAAAGTTATTTGTTATTCATTGTAAAAAGCAACGCGTTACTGTTACCGTTATTAGAAAGTTCGTTACTTTTTTGTAATGCTAGAGCAATATATTAGATTGTAAAATAATTTGATTTAATAATCAATATTAAATGTTAAAATTCTAAACTAGTCTCTGTGTGATAAGATTTTTTTTATATGTACACTACGGAAAAAAATTAGGGGAGCACTTTAAAATCTGCAAATTTTGTTTGCAGTTGAAGTTTTTGCTGAGAATAAATAAAAAATGTATTGCTCCCTAAAATATTTTTTAAATTTCTAAGTCCTTTCCTTCAAAAAACCGAATGTTACAACGACAAAAATAAATAAAATTCATTTTTTTATTTAAAAGACATCAAAGTGCCGGTTATAATTAACGATTGCTTATTGGAGCTCTCTTTCTTTTTCAGTTTACCTATATTTTGTTTGAATAGATATGAACACTCGTTAAATATTCATAGTTTTTTTGTGAATAAATATTTTTTGAAAATCCAAAAATTTTGAATGAATATATGATTACATTTTCTTTTACGTGAAAAATTTGAATAAATACAATTTGGAGTAAACTCCAAAAACAATTTGGAATAAACTCAATTACAAATTTTTGTATTCATCGGGTACACTAACCGCCGGCTTTCGCGTTATCCGATGTACATCACGAGAAGGTTGCTCGGTTGAAGTTTGCACATCATGGTGCGTGTGCGTGTGTCTCAGCAGACATAAGGACCCCACGATTCGTCACTCCCGTGGTATTTAATGACTCCAAACTCTCTCTGTGGTATTTAACCAAAATTTTACAAAAATTGGGTCTACTTTGTAACCCGATAACTCAGTTCCTAGGCAAGCTGGAATAATTTTCATAATCTAATTTTAAAGGAAATGTTCTCGGCTTCAAAACTGATGTGGTTTTTCGTCGTTGCTTTGCCCGTAAAATATTATGACATTTGCTGTAATATCATGACATTTTCAAGACTCTTAACACTTTCTGCTTTTGGTTTTCACGACAAAAAACAATTTAATGGGATGAAAAATTTCACTTAAGCCATTTTTAAGTAGAGAGTACTTTACCCTTTACAACTCGCTAAGGAACAATGTTCTACGATTCGTGAAAGCCGAGATATTAGTTTCTCAAAATTGACGAAATTTGCAGGTTGTAAAGTGCTTCCCTAATTTTTTTGCGTAGTGTACTTGTTTTTAGGAAATTAGATTGTAATTAAAAAATTTTATTAAAAATTAAAACGCAAATCTTATTAAAAATTTTTATTAAATATTGTTTAAACATTAAATATTAATATTACTATTTCGAGGACATTCCAATATTCACTGCCAGTACTGTGTGTAAAAATTTGTAGTTGACGTTACATACATATACTACAACAGATTTTCGTTGGTATTAGCAGCGACTATCGAAGTGCAGCCTAGCATATAAAATACAAAATATTTCAATATTTATATTTCTATTTAAATAAATTTCTATCCAATCAAAAATAATGCGATCCATTGAATAGATATGAAGATAATAAAGAATTAAAATAATGGTTGAATTCGTTATCGTTGCTATCAAAATGTAACAATATTACTGTTGCAAATAGAAAAGAGTCATAAAAACAGTAACGATAATGTAATATTATAACGGTGTTACAAATAATGCGTTACTTCCCAATTTTAAGAAAGGATACTGACGTACTTACAACCGGCGTAGAAAAAAGTTTCCAAAGAAAAAATCTTTTCGGAAGACAAAAATATCATTAATTTTCCTCGAAAGCGATTAACTAAATTCATAAAAAGAATTCAGAATTATCGAAAAAACAGTATTCCAATCCTTTTTACGCCGATTATATTGTGACAAGAGACATTTAGAACAAGACAGTTTAGTAATATTTGTTACGCGCTTAAGCCATTTATTTTAAGAAAAAATAATATTCTTTAATATATATTACATTATGCATTTTTCATCATTTTAAATGCAAAATATAAATAAAATAAGAACTCTAAATCGGTAATATAAAAGATTTCTCAATAATACAAAATAAATGTTTATTTTTTTTAATCTTAACATTTTCTTCAGGTTGGTTTTATATATATCAAATATTTTATTTTTCCCTCTTGTACGGGACAAGTAAAATAATAAAATATGCATTCGTATATGAAAATTATAACGACAATAATAATGTTAATAAAATGTAAAAATAATTATAAAACTAGAATATATATAATTGAAGAAATAAAGGACTCTTTTTATAAACAATAATTAATACGTTGAGAATGGTGAATAAGAGTCAATCTAAATCTGATAATATATTCTAATATTCTATATTGCGAAGAATATCACGTAATGTTTGGCGTTTCGTCCCGGCTTCCACTACTGGACTCATCAGTAAGGTATTGTAGTGGAAGCCTACCTTAGACGCCGGTGTAAGTTATTAAATCGAGATTCTATATAAAGAGATATACGCGTGTCTCAGCACTTGCGAGAATTTGCGAATATCGATAGACCTCTGATGGCGGGTCGACGTAGTAATATTCTTCGCAATATTTATCCAAAGTGAGAAATAACGTTCTAATTATATATAGTCCCCCCAAATAATCTGATTTTTAAATGTCCCCCCCTTCTTAATTGTTGCGCGCCGAAAGATTTTTCGGTCTTGCAACGCAACTCTAATAATCTGAAATATCCCCCCTCCTAAATATTTGCGCGCCGATGGATTTTCGGTCTTGAAACGCAATTAATCTAGAAACTGTAAATTTTTACTTAATGAACAAAATTGCAAAGTATTATCCGCGTTATTACAACCTGCGGTTTTGAAAACAAATAATTGAAGAAATAAAAGTCTAGAGGTCTAGAGGTCTATCGATATTCGCAAATTCTCGCAAGTGCTGAGACACGCGTATATCTCTTTATATAGAATCTCGATTTAATAACTTACACCGGCGTCTAAGGTAGGCTTCCACTACAATACCTTACTGATGAGTCCAGTAGTGGAAGCCGGGACGAAACGCCAAACATTACGTGATATTCTTCGCAATATAGAATATTAGAATATATTATCAGATTTAGATTGACTCTTATTCACCATTCTCAACGTATTAATTAGAATATATATATTTAGAAACGTAAAATATATAGATTTAGAAACAAGCATTAGACATACACTAAGCAAAACTTTCTGAGAGTGGAGAAAGGCTACACATCAAGATGTAATTGCAGAACGATCATGTATACCTTTCTTTTCTTCAGATGCGTCGTCCTTGGGTAGGTAGGACAGCTAGAAAAATCACACAGTAGTCAAAATTGTTGAATAGATTATTCGCACAAGGAATAGTCTAACCCGACGGTTGATGCGAGAGAAAGTAGAGCGACGCCTCTTTTAATAGACTCAATTTAATTATGTGTGCGCACTCACGTCAGCAAGTGAAGAGGAACAGAGGGAATCTAACGATAATTGGCCTTACCACCGGCAGTGGCGTTTCGTTATTCTCGTTCATCATCATCTCGTCGTCCCAACTCTCATGGTCGCCGCCCTCGCTCATCATTTCCTCCTGAGAAAAGATTCAACGTGACACATTAGAGTCGTGCGTGGGTATCCCCACGTATGTGCGGTACTTGCCGCTGCGAGTCTTGACAAAATTATCGTATTTTTACATTCACAACAGATCGTAAATTGCTCGTCTTAAATATTCCGTGTAAGGCTCGGTATCCGTTGCAGTGCAGATACACTTTTCTTTCACCTTTTTATAATATTTTTTAATTCCTTGTTCTACGTTCAACGTCACATCTCTACGTAGAAATATAAACACTATGTGAAATTTGAAAATCCGAAAACTTTTAATCGCAATGCAATTGTTAGGTTTCTAAATTTTCACTTCGAATTAGAAGATTGAAAAACGTGTAACTGAATAATCAAGACGATAGTGTACAAAAATATATATTTTGATTTTGTGAATTTATACTTTATAACGATAGTACGAACTTTTGTTCGAACAACAGGATAAAAGTTTTTTAATTGATATCCATTAAGATATGAAAATATGTATCTATGTGTGTGTAAAATATTTGTTACTCGTCACACAAAAATTACTATAATTACAGCATTTATAATACAATTATAATGTGAAATATTTTTATAAAGCAATATCAGGTAGAATACTTAGACTTTTTACGAACAAATTTGCGAAATGCTGCTGCAACAATTTAACCACACAGAAAGGAAAGATTAGCCGGTGCAGCAATTTAGATGGTAAAATATGGTATAGCATTTCTAATTGACTGTAGCAGCCAATTTTTGATTGCAGCAGTCAATTTTTGGTTGCGTTAGCCACTCGCAATGTCAATATACAATTTCGATCGATAGGTTAACGCAATCAAAAATTGGCTGCTGCAGCCAATTAAAAATGCTATGCCATACCTATTCAGCCATTCTTTTCTTTCATTGCACACCAAGCTTTACACAGACTGGGTTTAGCCTGTGATAATGATAAAAGATACGTACGTTCCCGGTGATGCAAGTGATTTTGGGTGTGAAAACGTCGTGTGCCGATGGTGGATCGTCCAGAGGCGGACGACCTCTGCGTCTCTGTTTGGGGGGTGGTGGCTCGTCGGTTTCACCTTCCCGCAAAACCGTTTCGACACCGGGGGTTCCGGTGCCGGGACTGTGGCCGGTGTTGTTCAAGTCGTTTTGCGTGGAATCGCTGCGCCAGCTTACCTCGGCGAGCCCCTTGATGTGTAAATCCTCAGCGGTTTTCAGCAACGACGACAACCTCGTCTATAAAACGAAACGGACGAATATAATAATTCATTTCTAATATCAACGTTTTTGTGTTTCAGTTATTAATCAACCTTCTTGTACGTAATTATTTTCAAAATTATTATAGTAATTTCTATACTTGTATAGTATTACACGTTAACATAATTCTCACTATGTAAAATATTGTTATATATAACATTATTAAAATATTATTTTGTAACGTATCGACGAACAGAAATGGAGGAACGCGAGTGAGATTAAAGGTCAGAATTCAGAAAAAATATGGATGTATAGATAAATATGACTTGTGTAACTGCGAAATTTGCTAAATCCGCTGTAAGCTTCGTCGAGGAAAATTGAATACTCGATTGCTTATTTATAAATAAGCAGATTGCAGAAATATCTACTGAGTTGTTTATAAACGAGGCTGCATCATTATGACATGTAAACTGAATGCTTCAATATTAAAATTTTGAGATACTATAGTTAGTGAGCGCATTCTATTATATATAAACCCCACTGATTTTCTCTTCTATAATTATATTAAATTAATACCTGCATATATATATATATATATATATCGCGTATGTGAGACTCTATCAAAATATTTTATCATAGAGGACATCATGCAGAAATAAATTGACAACTCTTTCTCAATTTATTTATTACGGAACATATTTTTCTACGTCTGAGAGAAGTCAATCAAAGTTAAAAATTATTAATTATCCCGTAATTATAAAAACTTAATGCATTTAGACAGGATGTTTTTTAAAGCTTGAAATACTGCGAAAGGGGAAAATATAAAAATGAAAGACAAGCCCATTACTTTCGGGTCGCTGACACAGACCGCTTATTTATTTTCATCAGCATTATTTTCCCTCGCAAATATCCTTCGGATCTCTCCCCTAGAAAAAATACCCCTCTATACGTTGTATTCTCGCGCGTACGGGAGCGGAGAAACTCACGTGACGTGAGAGAGTTTCGCGACAACGGGCCTCAATTATTATTTGCTAATTTTCACCAGCGCGGCGGTGATGGTGTACGGGTATACGTTCGCCGTTCACGGCGCGCGGCCGAATGCTAAATAATATAGCAACTTTCTACGAACGGCCGCATGCGGCTTTCTATCGGCCACGGCTGGAATTGGAAAAATGTCTATGTGGGTCAGCGTCGACGCCGCGCGCGCGCGCGCGCGCCGAGGAATAATGTATTTCAGAAATATCGCCGCTTTCGTTTCTTGCTTGCGCGCGGTAGCAAGACGGAGAAAGAGGAGGGGGTCACGCGTAAGAAAAGGGATCGTGGGAAAAAAGGACGACGTGCCCCGCGTGACGCAAAGCCCGATCTAAAACCGCGTTTGCAGATCTCCCTCCTCCCCGTGCCGTTCAACTGACATTCCGTTCTGATCACCAAGGGGAGCTTAAATCACGCCGATCTCCAATCCGGGATCGGGGCCCTGACGATTTTCACTCGGCCGATTTTTCGCGGGCCCGATCGGGGGGCCCGCGCGACACAAAACGTGCCGGAGAAAGCTCTTGCACGGCGACTGCCTCATCACGACTAGAAATCAGGAAGAATTCGCTCTCCTCGGAAGGAGATATAGGTACCATTGAAGATTCGCGCGAAGAAAGATCGCCAGTTTTCGCGAAAGAAACTGATGTGAAGTATCAGTTTGTCAGACGTTAAGCGGGCGAAAGATGTTCAACTAAATAAAAATGTAACCCATTTTATCGGTAAATGAGATATTTATACTCGAACAATCAAGACACGTCTAAGAAAGTCAAGGAAGAAATGTATTAATATTTAAGGAAAAACTTTAGGTTTATAAGAATAATTTATTAAAACAAAATATTATAAAGTTGGACATAATGGATATATACTGCGGAGAGATATATCTCAAGAGAATACATGAATCTTAAGTGTACTCGCGGAAATTTCAATATTGAAGACGTATTGTCGAGTTATTGTAGTCTAATGGAAAACAGACAAGTGAAATGTTTCGGATATTTCGAAAAAATCTCGGGGGAGCGTGATTTCCTTAAATGTATTTCATGCAATCTCGAAAAATTGAAAACATAATAACAAGATGCTGGAACGGTTTGCTCCGTTCTCATTAATAAAACCAGATGCGAGGAACAGTGCAATTGTATAGATATACCTAAATGGACTTTTCCGGATTATCCCGCAGGTTTATTATTATATTCTCCAAGCGCAGGCTCTCTTTAATCCACGACTAAAAAGTCTCAAGGATTACGAGAAAACAATTAGCGAAAGATATGATACAAACTGTGTGATTACCGACTCTTGTCATTTTATAAGTATATCTAAATAATACGCACGGAAATATAATACATATACCTATTACTATTGTATTTTAATGACATGTCCGCACAACTGATTTTTCTCAGCAAAAATAACGTCTTTGGCGATGTTTTAATCTTTACTATTAAATATTTTAATAACCATCGAAAACATTTCTATTAAAATAGGAAAAAGCTGGTCTATCTTGAATTCATTAAAAATACAATTTTACATTAAGTATCTCTATGTATAATTTATCTACTTCGAAATTTTTTAAAACGAAGGTCAATTTTTTGAATTTATCAAAGTGTCGGACATAATTGCGTGTGTTCTTATTGATTTCCTGCCTTAATATCACCTTATTTTTTATTTTCAGACTAGAAATTTACCCTGACCGAGATCGATATTTCTGACATGTTATATACGACAGTCTTGTCATAACACATTTCGCGGTGTATTCGAACTTACGTACGATTGTCGTCAGTGCGAATGAGAAACGTTAGTTTTTTGCAAGATAATAGGCACCGTAAAGTTCTCTCGTTAACCATGGCTGTCACAGAGCGCGGCGGCTGTTATCTACGCGAAATTGTTGTTATTGGAAAACTGAGGAAGGCGGGGATTTATTGTCTGAAGAATGGCGGGGTTTTACTGCTTAACTTTATTTCACAGCGACGTAATAAAACGTCCGCCACAAATAGCAACATTAATGAGCACGAAGTGAAAATATATCTAAGATATGACTTAGAGAGAGAGAGAGATTATCACGGTCGATAATATTTAATTCGCGTTTTATATGCAATGAGCGTTACATTTCACGTCAGTCTTCTTTGCCAATATCTCTCAGGAATTTCATTGTAATTTTTGTACGAGTATATTCGCATGATTTATTTTGGGATATATAATTGTTTCAGGGTATAATTCAAACTTTATATCGGGATAAAATTGCTTACAAATCAAATTTTTCATATTTCTGTATGATTTTTATTGCTTTCCAATAAGGTTGCAAGACTTTCGCGGCACATTCGCTTATTTCTATTTACAATCTAGTTTATCCTACTTTATATCTACACAAAAAGAACGGTTTTGCTGAAGTACTTAAAAATTTAGCTAGAAATCTGAAAATAAATTTTGTTGGATTATCAGAATAATTATGTATAAAAAATTCAAGCATGATAAGCAAAAATTTTTGACATTCTAACAATCAGCTTGAGTATTCTACATAATTATTTTAATAATCTAACAAAATTATTTTTAGATTTGTGTATCTACATTAATTTTTGTACAGATATTTCAGTAAAATCTTTCCACGTATATACATTCGCACTTATCTAACTTAATAATTTAGAACACTCAAGATAAAAATATCTTTCTTTCGTTCTATTATCCTAATCAGACTTTCGTTTTCGCGCCCTTTTCTATCTTATCTTCTACTCTCTCTCTCTTTCTCTCTCTCTCTCTCACGCACTTTTCATATTACCACACGGAAAGAATTACTTCTTAAAATTTACTCTGAAAATATAGTATCGTTATGATACAACACAATATTTTAAAGATTTGTATGATACACTTCAGTAAAATTAATCAAATTTATTATATATATAATTTTTTTTTTTATTATAGTTTTAATAATGAATGTGAGAGATTTATATAAAAATTTTTCGAAATATAATGTTGTCCCACTTCATATTTCCAGGGTAAATTTTAACAAATAATTCTTTTTCCATGCATTAAATATGATAATTTAAGAAATGATTTCGTCTTGAATTTTTCCATAAATTTTTCAAGTGCTCATTAGAATAAATAACGATACGAAAATTAGACGTGAAAAAGAAAGACATTTACAGGAAGTTGTAATACTCACGTGATCGATGTTGATCTCTCCCTTGTACATGAACTCGACCAGCACCTTGATGTCCGAGAATTTGACGTCACGCATGATGACGATGGGGTCCTTCTCCTCGTACTGCGATAGGATCGTGTCGAAGT
Source organism: Cyphomyrmex costatus (assembly GCF_001594065.2). Taxonomy (NCBI): domain Eukaryota; kingdom Metazoa; phylum Arthropoda; class Insecta; order Hymenoptera; family Formicidae; genus Cyphomyrmex; species Cyphomyrmex costatus. Next base: position 604,610 of record NW_017278857.1, on the reverse strand, counting down.
ATGTGCTACACGCCGACAGTACAACCTGTGAACATGCGAGTCGGCGCAATTGTTAATCATTTATGCGGCGATTTTATCTGTGGGAGCGCGAAAAAAGTCGTGTAAATAACGCGCGTATAAGTAAAAGAATCACGATTTAAATTCTACATATGTTATGAGTAATTGCAATTGTTGTTACATGTCGTGATGTCGGACATATCGATAACGCGCGGGTTAATTGCGACAAAGTTAAATCTAAATCTGACGAAGATAAGGCGTCGCACGGAACGCCGGGAAAAGATACTGCATCGTGCGTACCTTCCTTTTTTTTTTTTCTCTCTAACATTCTATGAAACCACATGGAAAGAACGATTTTGTTGAAGTATCTAAAAATTTAACTATAGCAGATTTTTGAAAATAAATAATTTTGTTGGACCATTATATAGGAATCTCAAATTGACAGAAAAATATTAAGAAATTGAAAATTAATAAATTACAAATGAAGATACATTCTGGCAAGACACGATTCTCCTTAATACATGAACGCTCTTATTCTTAAACAGTTTTATAGTTGGTAAGAGCAATTTTACTAAGAAAGGTGCACCTTAGTAAAACTGTTCCTACCAGCCATAAAATTGTTCAAGAAGAAGCGTTCACGTATTAAAAAATGGAGAATCACTCATGCTTTGTTGGAATGTTCCTTCATTTGCAATTTATTAATGTCTTTGTCGATTTCCTATAATTTTCTGTAATTTTTATATTTATGATCTTGAAGATGGCTTGAAAAAAAGCAGCCGAAACGTTGATGATAATGTGTAGAGTAATAATAAAAAATAATTGAATCAAAAACATGCATAAATAAGAATCGTATAATAGCTCTCATTTACCCGTTACGTTCGAATATATGATGATGAACAATGTTGTAAAAAGTTCTTTGACATTCTAGCATCGCAGTTTCAGCGTTCTATGTTATTATTTTGATGGTCCAACAAAATTATTATCAGATCTATATCTAGCTAAATTTTTAGATATTTCAGTAAAACCGTCCTTTCCGTGCAGTTAATGAAAAATGCATTTGCTTTCCAATCTACATTCTACAATATTATTATGCCATTTATTTACCGAGGTCAAACTGATTCCGCCGTAGTTACGTTATCCAAATTTAATCATAGTGGTCGACGATTGATTGTAGCGTGCTGCACAATGTACAATAAAACTATAAACGACATTTCGTAGAGGACTTTGAGTTACCGTGCTCTCTGCCGCAAACACCCTGCCACGCGCGTACGGAATTGCGTCGGAATTTCACCGACGGAAGTGACTTCGTCACCGCAGTGCGCGTAAATGTTGCGGTATCGTTTATTAATCAGAAAAGTCGTCGTATACAAGCTACAGTTTCAATGTTCCCTGATTAATTTGCATTAATTGACACTGGACGTGACACCGCAGGAATTGGAATCACGGGCAATTTGTCGAATTTATAATTAGCACAGAGAAAACATGTAACACTATCTGTTTTTTTTCCCCCTTTAATTTTTCCCGCAACTCCCGGTAAACGTCACTTTAGTTTCACGTTACGTAACACGATCCAATTTATTCGCTTCGGCAAGTATAAGGACACGCGCGCGCAAGCCGAGACTGCCGAGAGCCGCACAACGACGGCGGTGGCGGCGCGGCCGCGACGCGTCGATCATTATTAATTACCGGCGAAATGGAATTGTCCGGGAAGTCGTATTGACGCGCGTAACGAGCGTACTAACGTAATGTATGGATCGAGCGCGCGTCACCCGATAAAATATGAATTCCTGTCTGCACATTCAGGGGATTTTTGCAAGACCGTCTCCCCCGGCCTCCTTCTTTCGACGTAAATATCTGGCATGAAAGTCAATGAGGTGTCCCTCATACTCCTTTAAGAATTCTTCGTTCGCGACGTGGCATATCGTTTATAAACCCTCCCTCCTCGCCCGCCTCTGATGAAAATTTATACAAAGTGGTAGTACGTCTTTGTGATCGATGGATTTGTAATGCTTTCGATTCTAGAACGGCGCGTCATGAGACCGTTAATTTTCCAAGTATCTATAATTTCCGTCATTTTTTCAGATCGCTCTGGATTATCTGTCGACAGAATATCGAACTTTTTACCGAGACCGTTTTACAGATTCAAGTCTTCTACTAGAGTGATCTATGTACCGTAGATTTTTCCATATTTATATCGACCGATTTTTTTTGCGTTACTCACGCTCCAGGCAATCATATGTTGTTGTTGTCGTCGCAACCTTCGATTAATTGCACCTCTTTTGTATGCTAATTGGTCGACGTCGCATATTGCCGTGTGTGTGTAACATGGAAGGAGAATAGGTACTCGTAAATTGGTACGGAACCCTGCGCGCAAACGAATGTCGTGGGAATTTCCGGACAGTTGCGCGAGTTTCTTTCGCGACGTCCCACTAATAGCACCGCCGCGTCGTTAGAGAGGAAAAATATAACGGCACCAAGAGTTTTTTTTAAGCCGAGGCGAAATTCCCAACTACGCCAATTTTGGAGAACACGTACGTAATCATTATCATAATCGAGGGGGTATTCTCTGTAAATTTCCTTTTAAGTTTCAACCCGAGGGAAAAATCCTCCCTTCATTCTTTTCAATTTCTTAACGCTCCCTTATTCCCCAACTTGATAACGATCTCGATTATAACAATAGACACATTAGCGATTCCATTTGATCTTTTTTCTATAGACAGCGGTTTTTCTTTATTACAACGTCTTCCAACTCGTATTAGCACATGAATTTTTTTTCCACGTTTCGGTCATATCTCACCCTTTTATTTTCTCCCGCGTTCTTCATTCGCGAATACGACATTAAATCGAGCCTGCAAAATGTTAAACAGCTATAGGGCATTGTATACGCAGGTATAGAGAAACCCACAAATTCTATGCGTGATGAACGTAATCGCTTCTCATTCCAGACTCCACGTACTACTATTGCAACGGAGACACGTCCACTCATACGTCGCAGCAGGGCGGCGGCGGCGGCGGCGGCGGCGGGGGAGGGGGAGGAAAGAGAGACGCATAGACGCGTTACTTTTCAGTGCCAGCTATATAACGCTTTTTATTATGCCGGGGCGCTTTTATGGGGAAATACTGCGATGAAAAAAGAGGAAGACGTCGAGACGAGCGGGGGCGGGAGGAAAGGGCAGAAGAAGAAAGAAATTGCACTGCCCGGGTTTCATATCGAGTCATTACGATCCTCGGGCACTTTCACCCCCTCCCCCTCCTCCCTTTCCTCGTCACCGGCTTCCTCCCTCCCATCCGCCCGTTCAACCCCCCCGCCGTCCGCGACGTCTTCTGACATTAAACTTTTTATCGTGCATAACGGCGCTTCGTCTTTCGTCAAGAGTAAAAAAAAAAAAAGAAATATAAATGGAAGAAACCAGCGGAGAGAACGATTTCTCCCCTGCCTGCGCGGAAAAGGGGTGCTTCGTCAAATTTGTCGATCTCTCTCGTCGGTCTCTTCCCCTAGTCGCCCTCTTGTCCCCGTCGCTTCTTTCTTGTTTTTCCTTTTTTTTTTACGGAGGACGCGGAAGCATGACAGGCGCGCGCGATCGATCCCAAGACGCTTTACGGTGAAATGCGGCAGCGAAACGCGGAATACCGACGGAAATTTACATTCGTAATGGCGTGCAATAAATATTTATTCGACCGGACATTATTCCAGTTATTTATATGAATCGATATAAAAGCGTATCGCGGGAGGATGGACGGGGGCAGGCGGGGTCGTAATGACGAGTATTGCCCGCGGCGCAAACGTCGATGCGAGGCGAATCGGTATTTACGAAAAATCACGCTGATACTCTGAAATTTTAATCTTTACGATTTTTACAATTAAGCGACTTTTGCATAAAAACAACATTTTTACCATTTTATATCGGAAATCTTGATATAAAAAAAAAAAAATGATAACTGTAACTATTTCGTGTTGAGAGAAAGAATATTTTTATATTATCCATATTTTATACTTTAGATTACATTATCTGTCTCAGACATCGAATAAGTAATGTTCCATTATTTTGCATATTCCGGGAAATCGACTTTATAATGTGTGGAGTAAAAAGTCAAGCGGAATTATTTATCGCGTAGAGCGGGGGTTTGCGGAATTTCCATCTTTTCCGAAGATTATGCCAATCGTCGAGAATCGGCAAGTGTGAGTTTCGGAAAACTCGGAAAGTGTGTGTTTTTCGAAAGCGCGTGTAAGATAAGCGAAACACGATGTGTTATCGCAACGGGAAATTCCGCGCGTGGAGCGAAGAATGGAGGTATTGATATAAAAATCTATCAATATATCAATTAATATCGATGGTGTAAGAAAAATAACAATCTCGGAATGTAAAAGAGTATACAACTATACTCATTCTCCGTTGTAAAATTTTCGATTGTAAAATGTGAAGTGACTACGAAACAATATATTTAAAAAAAAAAAAAAATGTAATAATATTTAATAAAAGGAGAAACTATGCAAGAGCGCGACTAAAACAGATACGTAAATTCAATATATAAACTCTGTATGAACTTGCAGCGAAAAACTTATTTTTTTAATTGATAGTAAAATAGGAAAAAATACAATAATTTAGCACACACCATATATTATTCAAGTACTAATTCTCATAAGTCAAGATCTCTGATATCATTGTAATTACCGATTGTAATTACTTGTCGGGTATTCAGTATTGACATCAACACTCCGTGCTAAAAGCCGCGCTCTCGAGCGTTCAGAAAAGCCATAATTCATAACGTCTATAACGTTCCCAGGGACATTTCACTTGCGCGGCGAAGTTCGTTATAAAAACGAGATTACTGGCCCCCGCTTGCAGTTACGTAATTCGATCGATAGTTTAGGCGTTTCCCGTTTCTAGCGAATGAACGACAGTGCCAGTGGAAGGAAGAAAAAGGAAAGAAGCGAAGAGAGAGAGAGAGAGAGAGAGAGAGAGAGAGAGAGAGAGAGAGAGACAGAGAAGCAAAGAATAGAAGAAAGGTAGGATGGAAGAAAAAGAGATACCCTTTTTATGTCTGACGTTCGGGTAGGATCGAGACAAGAAACTTAACGAACCTGCTTTTTTTTAAGGCGCCGAGATCCTCCCAGAGCTCGTCTCGGAGCCTCGCAAAAATCGTTTTCGTGAGCGATTGTCTAACCTCGTGTCACTTTATACAGTATGCTCTTATTGTTTTCTTCCAGTACGGATTGTCCGCGCGAGTTTGCAATCGATTCTTTCTACGTGAAAGTGTCACAGCAATAGCAAGAAATAGAATAATTTCATATCGGATTATAATCGAGTCGAGATAAGATATTTTTCGAAAATTAAGTTTTAAAGATGAGAAAAAATAGTGCGATAAAATCTTAAATTTAATTCTAGATGTTTCTTTACATTTTATTTTGACCTTTTTTCACACTTGCTTATACGCTCAAATGGAATGTTTTACCGCACCCGCCGAACATTGCTCCTTCTGATTACTAGTTGTTCCGAAGGATGCAGCACGATTTGGCAAGTCACCGGTTCACTTCTTTCGCAGAAATCGAAAATTGACTCCAAAATTGGATCGCCTCCAAAGACGAATCATTTTTTTCGAGATGGAATTCGAAAATTGCTTGAGAGATGGGAAAAAGTAGTAGCCAACGACGGATACAATACTTTAATTAATCTGTTCATTTATTTTGTTTTGAAATAAATGCATTTTTGAACACAAAAAAACGGACCGAACTAATTTGTACTGCCAATAAACTATTGGTAATTAATATTGACACTTAGAACACTGTTGAGAAACACTTCAACTTTTAATACAAAAATATTAAATTATAATTAAAAAAATAATATATGTATAGGAATTTTCTACCTAATATTAAGTAATTTCAATTCGCATTGTATTATATGTAAAGTTCAACTATATCATCGTCGAACAGAAATAAGAGGACCTAAGATTCGAACGGGAATGGTAGGTATTGTTTAATGACGACGATAGATTGGCGATGAAAATTAAAGATAAAGAAACAGAGAGAAAGATCCCGCATTTATACGGTCGTAAATCGGTCCAGAGTAAAAAAAGCGGTAGGTATATTACGAGGAAAAATCAATAAGTACTGGTGTTAGTAATGAAGACGCAGGTTCTTCATAAAAAAATTTTTTTATTTTTTAACGTAATCCCCTTTTAGGAGGATACGCTTTTCCCAATGCCTCTCTGCCATTTTTTTAACCTCTCCGAGAAATACGATTTGTCGAACTTCTGCAAAATAGGCTTCCGTTTCGGCGATGACCTCCTCATTAGACAGGAATCTCTTTTCACCGAGCTATTTTGACAAGTTTGAAAACAGGACGAAGTCGCAGGGGGCTAAATTCGGAGAGTACGGTGGATAGCACAATTCGACCAATTTGGCAGTGGCGATTGCGGAGAAGTGAGCCGGTGCATTGTCGTGGTGAAACAGCACTTTTTTTTGCCAAATGAGGCCGTTTTTTCTTCAATTCAACATCGAGTCGGCCCAATAAATCAGTATAGTACTACCTCGTGAGTTTTTTCCTTCTCCAATAAATAATCGATGAAGATCACGTCTTATGCATATTCCAAAAAAACAGTGGCCATCATCAACTTTCCGGCCGATGGAACTGGCCGTCTTCGGAGCACGTTCGCAGGATAAAGTCCACTGTTTTGACTATTCCTTGGTCTCCGATATGTAGTGATGAATCAATTGTTTCATCAACGGTTACGACTCGACGCAAAAGCTCTTGTGAATTGCACTCGAACAGCTCCAAACACTGCTTTGAAATTGATAGCCGTATCCGCTTGTTGTCCATCGTGAGCAATCGCGGTACTTGACAGCTTTTTCATTCCCGAGTTATCATGCAAAATATCCCATGTAACACGGCCTGACTATATGTGCGCTGCGACAGCAAAAATGTAGCTAGTATAACGTCCTGCCAATTTTAATTACAGCTATTTGGCAGCCAAAGGCTATTTTCGTTGTATTGATAGTTGCGTAATCATTATGACAGCTAATAGAAAACTCAGCCACAGCTATTTTGGCTGTACTGGTAGCCGTAATTTGTATGTCACAGCAAAAGTAAAGGTTACATAACATTATGTAGCCTTTGCTTTCGCTGTGTGAATGGCTGCGACATCGTCTTCAAAGCCCAAAATTGTCCCACTTTTGCTGCTACAATTTTGTCACAATGTCATAATGAGCTTATGGCAGTGACTGTCATAGACAAAAATGCTGCGATTTAAGCTGAGATAACGTTATCGCAGACGTTTTGAAGCTTCATGTGTTACTTGGGATTGAATGCCGTTTCGTTCGACAATCAACGAGAATCGTACCGTGGATCTTTTCAACGATTTCCTCAGTATAACCACGTCTGCCGGGCGGCCTGGGCGCGCGCTCCTCATTAAAAACAGATGAACGATCACGTTTGAATTTATTGAACCAATATCTGATGGTTGTCATAGATGGTGAAGAGTTTCTATAGACGTCATCCAACTTTGTTTTTATTTGCTCACACGATTTTCCATCCAAAAATAAAAAACAAATCACAGATCGATATTGCTCTTTTTCCATTGTATTGAAAAACACCGAACACGCTCCCTACGACATGCTGTCAAATTGAAATTATCACATGAATCACTCTGAAATTTTGTTTGACGTCGTTTGGAAAGTGGTAAGTACACACGATGGTAATATGCCAACTTGCATCAGCAACGTCGCTTGTCTTTAAATACGGGTACTTATTGATTTGCCTTCGTATACATGATTCTGTTAATAATGTATACGACTTTTATTAAAGAAAAACCGACCGGTATCTTTCTTGTGAAAAGTCGTCGTACTCTGCGTCACTATAACGTGACGAAAAGCGAAATTAAAATTAACGAAAACCAGCAAACAGGGTTGCTCGACTTTTCAGCGAGATCCACGTCTGGATAAGAAATGACACTTTTCAAGAGATCTCACATTTGTCACTGGGAAAAATTTACGTGGCGAAAACAGGTGCTGATAAAAAGCTGATAAAAAGAAAAGGCCGTTAATGAATGTCTTCCGTGTTAACAATGTAACTTAGAAAAAAGAAAAGATAAAAAATAACAGACGCGTGACTGCAAAAATGAGTCGAGTCGTCGGCAGGTTTCAACCCTTATCCTATGTATGCTTCGGTTTTATAAAAGGTTGATGAGAATTGTGAAAAATAGGGAGAATTGCGAAATGAATTCGTTTCGGGAATACTCATATTTCAAATAACAAAATAAAGATGATATAGAAGAAGCTTTTTCAATCGAACGAGGAATTCCAGAATTTCTGTGTGCGTGTCTGCAATTTTGGTTTCCAAATTTATCTCTCCCTGTAATTCCGCGGGAGAAGGAAGGAAAGACGGAAAGCGACCGCCACGATGATATTTCCGCATGCACAAAATTGCTGGATCGATACGCGGTAAATCGTTTTAAGGAATTTCGGCTCCGAAGTCGCGAAATCGCGTTTGCGGAAGGCTGTTAGACGGCATCTCGAACTTCAATTTCCCGGAATTATATAATAACATTTATACGCGATATATTTTTATCCCGGGAGTTTTGAGACGCGAGAAACGAGTTCTCGTGCACCGAGGGTCGGATTCCGGTCTTGGCAAACATAACCGTTGTACAACTTCTCGGTTCTCCGATTTAAAAATTCGCGACAGCATTGTGTAACGTAATAGCTATCAGTGTGATTGGCACTCAAGGATTTCTAAGAGACCCGAAGGTCATGGCCATGAAAAGCCATGGCGAAAAGTAGGGACCAATATTTTTAAATATTTTGTTATACTTTAGGAAACAAATCAATCATTAAGAAAGGAAGAACAAAAGAGAAGATTAGAATGAAGGCAGGGAAGAAACCGGAAATGTAGAAAGTAAAGAATACGCAATATATTATGTTATATATACACCCATATATACGTATATACTTGAATAGAAAGCCACATACGCGCGTATGTATTGTATTACATTTGTTTGTATCGTGTGTTCTCTCTCTGCAAAATAAAATATATTTTAAGTGTATCTTCATATTTTTACAATTTAACTTTCGTACCTTATCAATTTCGTTATTAGTTTTCGATTACACAGGTCCGCAACATTTTTTTCGTGATGTTTGAAAAAGAAGAGTGTAATTTTCCATAATTTTTAATCCGTTGAATTCGAACCCGTAAGTGAAAAGCCCTGTTCTACCAGGCTTTTGAGGAAAATGAGATCGAAATGGTCGAAAAACGTGTTTTTGAAAATTCGTACGAATGTGCGAGAGATTTCAAAAAGAGTAAATTAATAATTGGATATTGCATTTTAATATAAAAATATCGAATCTTTTACAGTCAGCGCTGATCCTCTGATGCGCTTTGTTTTTAGAGAATTTGTGAGTGTAGTCGTACAGTGTCAAGTAAAACGATTGCCCCATATCGTTCCAATGTGAAATATAATACCACTACAAAGAATAAAAATTTCAATAGTGGATTTAATGGGACTGAAAATGTTTTTTTATAATAAAATGTTTTTTTCTCATTTATTTAAACAATTTTTGAAACACAATAATTTTCTAAAAAACTGGCTTCGTAATTCTATTGTACCAAAAAATTATGTAGTTGCATGTATTGTAAATTCTTTTATTAAATATAAAATTTTAAACAACTGTATGCAAATTTTATACGGTAATTGCATGGAGCAGTCTATGTACTTGATACTGTTCAACTGCACTCTTAAAAAAAGCGATTTAATGCTGGCTGTAAAAGATATATATATATATATACACTATATATATATATATATTAGAGTACAATGTTCAAGATTAATTTTGCTCTTTTAAAATGCCTCGCCTCGCGAGTTCATCAGTTACGAATTTTCAAAAATAGTCAAAAAACATTTTCATTTATAAATTCGGATTCAGTACATGAAAAATTATGAGAAATTAGTATATTTTTTTCAAACAGCGAAGACCAAGTAGACTTGTGTTATTAATATGCATATTTCTTAATCACATAATTAAAATATTATTATTAAAATAGTTGCGATAATTGTAAAAAAAACCGCACATTTTTTAATACGTTAAATAACATAATAAAAATATATACAGTATTTATATGTATAAAACATAATAAAAGATCTAAAGATAAAAATAAAATTAAGTAATATATTAGAGCAGAAATAAGACCGTATCTGAAATCAAGTGTCGTTCTTCAAGTCATACAGCTTTTATTAAGTTTATTTATTAAGTTTCCTTTAAGAATTTATCAGTAATCACTACTTTCAATTAAGAAGGTTGCATGCCTTTACATCAAGTCGTCAGCGTTATCAGCGTGACGATCTCCGATCACGTTCTTATACCGCTTTAATCTCATGAGGACGGGATAAATCTCTTTCGTCTTGCGCGCGTAATTCGTTCGCGATGGCGTAAGAAAGTCTTATCTGCCGCGCGTAAGTCACGCGCGGATTTTCTAATAATGCACGCGGATCTCGCTGTTTTGCCGCGCGTCACGCCCGACGAGTTTAACGAGCAAGAAATCGCACCGTCAAGTCTTGCGCTGGGTATGCGTTTTAGAGCGAACGAACTCTGAAGTATGCGTAAATACCGATGCTTCGGACATCCGGTGCATGCGTTCACGCACTTCCCGTCTATGCGTGCAAGAAAATGGTTCTTTCATATTTTCCGAAATTTCTATCTGTCGTCTCTCCACGAAAATGTTTGAGTGGATTCTCAAAATATCACGATAAGCTTATAAATATACCTAATCGCATAGATAACCTAAAATTATGGATTTTAATTTTAACGAATTTTCGTCGATGAGTTTGCAATTGATCTCTTTTTTCTTTGTACTCGAGGTTCATTATTTGGTAATTTATAATTGCCCCGGTAATTGAAGCTACGACATTAAAGTTAGAAAACTGTGCGGAGCCGGATTATAAAATTATGTAACCGCAAGAAATTTTTATAATCCTTTATACTTCACATTTACATTTTGCATGTGTTTTAAAATAACCTACTTCCTGTGTACACAACACGCTATTCTATCTTTCATCTCCTTTTAATTCCTATACACATTTATAACTTTGTACTGTATTTTTTTTTTTTTATTGCATGAGAGAAGCAGAACTCATTCTATTCTCTAATTACATGCAGTAGAGTCAGTGCATTTTGTTTATATTTTATCGTGTACTACTTCCAGGTAAAAAATATATGTATAGTAGAAATAACATTTAGCATTCCTTAAACTTTAAAATCCAGCCAATTTAATTAAATTTACATATCCAAGAGATATTTTCGACTTCACGATAGATTCGGCAGAGCGTGAAATTTGTTTTTATACCACGTTTGCATGCAGTGTCTCCTGGTATATTTGAATTTTCGATTGTTTATTTTCCTTTTTTGAAACTTGCAGCGTGCGCAACGCTCTACTTTCGGTTTATGATTTTCGCGGTGTACCTTTTTTCGCGTACTAATGGCCCAACCCCATTTTTGCATCGGTGGCATCACGGCGAAACAAAACGTCGCGAACTGGACGCACACGTGTCGCGTATAATGTAAATGAACGTTGATACGAGCGGGGCCGTGGCGCAAGTGGGACATGTGCGCGAAACGGGCGCTGGTCACTAATGTAAAATATTAAGCCCCGATAAATATTAGCGTGCATATACGAGTAAAACAAATTAATCTCTTACGCTGCACATTGTCAGCGCACAGCGTGGAGGGAGAAGAGAGGGTGTGTTCGTGCTTATACGTGGATACAGGGGTGGAACAGGATGATTCACGTGGTAGACCTTAAAAGGTAGATAGGATGAGAGAGGAAGAGATATACTTCATCAGCGGGTCGAGTAAAATAGTCGAATAGAGACGAGGGAGATAAAGAAGTGAAATGAATGTCGTGAATGAGGAGTGAGTCAGCGAGTGAGTGAGAAACGACGAGTGTCGGTATACGTGTGTGAGTAAATGTGTAACGAGGGAAGGGGGAAAGGGTGGAGAGAGAGAGAGAGAGAGAGAGACCGCGGGGAAAAGTACTCGTGCCCGTACGAAAATATCGATTATACTTTTTTACGAGTTCACTCGCTCCGACGAGTGTTAATTTCGCGAAACGATCTCTCCTTCGCCACGCGTCGCTCGTAAAATCCTATTAGCGCACGTGTGTGGGAGCTGCTCGGCACCGCTTGTTCGGTTTCGAATGAAAATTCAGACAGCCGCAGAATCTCATTATTGCCCATCTTGCGCATTGTCTCTCTTCAAAAACATCCTAATCCCTCATAACGTCTAGAAAAGGATTCTCGCAAATTATTTCAAGGAGTTACGTCAGAAAATTTATTCTTCGATTCGTGTCAAATGGACTTTAACAGAATTGTAATTTAAAGCTTAGTTTATTATAAAAAAAAAAGAATGCTTCACCGAGAAAACTCGAGTTTCGATTCCGCAAAGAACGTCTTTAATTCACGGTTTTGATATCGTCAGATGATACCTGCATTTCGCAGGTCGATTCCCATGCAAGCAACCGGCTTCAAATTCGAGACCGCGTCGCGAGAGCGGGAACGTCAAATCGTATTATTACTTGTGCAATTAGAGAGAGGCCTGTCGCGTTTTTAGAACGCAGGATGTCCGGGTTTAACGACCTTAGCACCTGGCAGCCCCTCTGTGCGCCGGCACATAATTACCCGCAACGCACCGGGGTAATACCCGGTGTGCATCTTGAGAACGAGACGTGGATATCGTTACGGTCGAGAACGCGTGGAATCCCACTGTCGTTTTTTCTTGTTCTCTTTTCACGCCGCGTGACTTAGACGATAGCGTGTACCTAACTAACGTTAATACACGTATTTCGGTTAATACTGGCACAATTCCTTTCCGCTTCGAATGCCTGAATATATCGGCTCGTCATCAGAGGTTCGAAGAACTCCGCCCTACACGTCGAAACACGATCATCATTTTAGGTATAATACCCTGCTTTATGACGTCAATCGACTAGCTGGATGAATAAAAAAAAAACTTATGCTTTGTGGGGGGCTCACTTTGAAGATATTAATACGTTTATATGCTTCAAACGTATGTCGTTATACAGAAGATATTTTTACATTTACGCACTGCTTAAAATTTCTTCTTAAATAATACGAAAATAATTTTCTAAATACATAACGTACGTTAACTTTGTAACGTAAGTAGAAAAATCGGTATATACTTGAAACGCGCGCCTTGTATAACGGAAAAATATCTCATACACATAATTTATATTTTATGTTATGGTATACATATATATATTATTAAGTGTATAATTTTATGGTATCTGTAAGAGTACGGTTCTTTGATAGCGATGTGGATAAATATACGTCTTTTTAAAACATAAAATGATTTTAATTTAGATTTAATATAACTTCATGTATGAATGTATATCTCCGTTTTGATAAAATATGAGTTGTTGGTTTTTCGCGGATGGTAATCAATTCAATCTAGGATATTTCGAGCTCTTTGACATCGCGACGTAATATTTATAAGCTGGAATTAATTTCCGTGTCTGTCGCGATGGTATGATCAGGTCGAAAACTGTTCCCACAATGCTATCATAATAAATTAGTTCTTTCTCGCAACCGTTTGTTTCGCGCTTCAATTGCGTATCAAAAGGAGAGCAATTAAATTGTAATAAACCTGCGGTTAGCAGCAGGCAAATAAAAGTTTACGCTGTGGAAATTATATATCGTATATTTTCGCATTATTTAAAATTAAACATCGCGTATTTATACGCGAAGGACGGTTATAAAGTTCTCTAATTTTTACGCTTTAAAGCGAAGAATAACCGCGTTATTCCAAATAAATATATTTAGTAGTAATGCGCGCGCGCCTGATAAAATCTTATTCCATCTCTTTTCTTCCTGCAACTACACGCTTAAAAAAAGGATTCCTCATTATACGCAGAAATAACCGGTTCCACTTATAGCTACTTCTAGTGGAAAAGAAACTGGAAAAACATGTCTAGTTAAACGGTTACTTTTAATAGAAAATGGACTCGCGAGCGTCGTGAAATCTACAAAAGCACAGCTTAAAAATAGGTTGATTTAAAAAGAAAATTCATGCAATTTTAGGATACTCAATGCTAATCACGAATCCAATAATCATATAGGTACTGATTCGCTTAATTAATTATCTATGGCGCGTGTTTAAAGACAAATTCGTTGAACAGAAAAGTTCATTTGTGTCAGTTCTTTCATTTTCTCTCTCTCTCTCTCTCTCTCTCTCTCTCTCTCTTTCTCTCTTAGACATTGAATGATTTAATCAGTCCTAATTTTGGACGTTTGCACAAAAAAAAAAAGAATCCCGGAAAGCATTATCGCGCTAAACAACCGCGAGTGCAAAACGAGCGATTAACGAGATGTGGTTTTATCAGAAAAAAAGCAATGTGTTATACAGTCGAAATGATAATTCATATTTTTATGCTATCGAAATTCTTGACTTAGAAAGGAAAGTGATTGAGCGATAGCCTCTTTCGATGACACTGCATTTCGCAATGTAATAACGATAATTAATGATGTGATAAAATGTGTGCATCGTTTTATAATCGAATGATTATTTCAGTACTGCTTGTAGAGAAGCTAATGCGAATTTAGTCTCTCGTATATTCAATGATTTTTTTTATTAAATTGTGACGTAGGTCTTTGACATGCAATAAGATCTTTTATTGGCTTATAGATATTATTGTGTTAATCAAAATTAAAATTTAATATTAAAAATTAATATAATTTCATAGAAGGAAAATTAAATTTAATCAGCTAGATAATTATATTTAATTATGTATATTTTATGTATATATTTAAATTTAATAATAAGAGTTAATTATTGTTCAATGCGCCGTAATTCTATATAGCGACAAAGAGATATTACGATGATACTTTATTTTACATTACGTTATACTTAACAACCAATAATTTAATTTGAAGGAAAAATTATTTTCCACGTGTACAACAAATGCAGTTATTCTTATCGAGCTCGAATGTTCTTTGCATGAATAATTAACGGGACAAATTGTTTAAATAGAGCGCAATGAGTCGTAGTAAAGCTTATAAGAATATGGTATTGTACTTTTATCAAATATAATATAATATTATCAGTCAAACATCTAATAAATAAAACCAACACGAATTTTCCAATCGCAACAACCAAGCGACAGGAGATTCATTTATTTTCCTATGCCGAGGAGAGATTCTAAATCCCCAGGTCGAGAAGAGCAAAATTAATTATTCTCACTGAATGTATCTCATTCCGTGTTTCACGTACATCATTGCAGATACTTGCAGTACGCGGTATCAGCGCGAGGAAATCAAGAGAAGACACGCGAGAGAGTCATTGCGAGCGAATATAGGATTTTCTTGTTCCCGTGCGCGCCGCCTTCCTCTTTTTCACATTCAGAATGTCGCTTTAAAGCATCTCAAAAGTTTCATCTCTTCCTCTATCCCTTCCACACTCTAACTCCCTTTCTCTTTTTCTCTTCTGCCAGGCAATCATGCGGGATAGAAATTTCCCGAGAGCTCGGTCCGGCGGGAATACAGTGGGGGGGGGGGCGATAACCATCGGCGTGCAAAGTATATATCTCTCTTGTTCTCGCCGAAAGATACATGGGAGTTTTTGCTGTATGGAGGTTTTGTAATCGTATCGAGAGGAGTCGACGCGCAAACGGACGAATCTTCGCCTTTCGAAAGTTCTGGATCGCTCGATATTACGAAAGTTTCACGGCGAACCTTTTTTCGTGCCACTCGAAAATAAGGCGAGCGTCTACGATAACGGCCATAGTTTCGCCCGTGTATATATCGTTCTTCTGAAATGCGAGTCTTTTTCCTCGAATGATCTACAGCTATGTCGAGTTTATTCGTCTCACCGCATACTTGTTAACAAGTAAAAACCGGTCGATAATGGATGCACTAAATCTTTTTTCCTCCGCTCATGTAGCTTGAGTCGCGAGTAACAGGAAATAACTGAGCGAGATTGGTAATAACTAATCTTAACAAAGTGGGTAATAAACAGACAAATATATATGAGTAATAAATAATATGTAGTAACATTTGTAATTGGCATAAAAATAAAGTTATATACACACGTGTGTGTATGAGTATATATTATTATAGATCTACAACTTAATTCTCAACCTTTTTTTTTTTTCAAATTTCGATACAAAATTATAATGTTCAAAGTAATCCCTATTATATGTTATTTTGAAGCTTTAGAATGACGCTTCAAAACGATCGTATGGCGAGAAAAGGATTTAAATTTGAATAAGTACTGTAGTCGATCGAATACAGGGGCCGAGAATTAGGTTGCAGACGTAATATATAAAACATATAATAAATAATACATTGTATAAATTATATAATTATCACAAATATTATAAATTTATATATTTAATATGAAAGTAATAGTTAAATAGTGTTATATGTAGAGAGTATTCGAGTTAATCTGTCCTCATCAATGAGGAAATAATCTTGAAATTATCAAAGATAAATGAAAAATTAACAAGAAGTCTTTAATGAGAGATTATACCTCGAGATCATTTTCAGCGCGACGAAACTTATTCTTCCGTACTGTATTTTGAGGGGTAGAAAAGAGCAGTCAAATTCTTTTAATAGATTACCTCCACAAAAATAAAATCTATCCATATAGAGCTCGTCTATCTTTGATAGTTTCCGAGATATCGGCGAGAATAGAGTAAATCGAACATTCCGTATATATGTATATGGCATTGAGAAACTGACTGAATTTCTTCCCTTCTTAAATTACAACGAAAATCGCGATCCCCAAAAGTAAAACTGTTTTAGTCAATTAAAACTGTCGATGCGCAACAGACGGTTCTCCGAATTCTCAGTTAGATGGTTGAACGGAATTCTCTTTCTATACTGCTACACAGTTGTTTACCAGGAAAGAGTAAAGTAATCGCTGACCGAAGTTAGTTAAATGAGGTTATCGACCTAAATAGTTCGCAAGTCCTAGAGATAGAGGGGAAAGGACCTTAAAAAAGCCACGTCATCGAGGGTCGTGCTGCGGCCATCCCTTTCTTTTCATGGAATGTGTCTCGCACGCACAACCAAGCTGGGTGCAGGTGATGCTAGACGAGGAAACAGCTGTCCACAAAGCCTCCCGCCCGTTCGTTCGCATTTCCCTTTCCCTTTCCCTTTCCCTTTCCTTTTCCCTTTCCCTTCGACGCTTGCCACGCTGAACTTCTGTCGCCTCGACGGTCCCTTTCATTTTCGTCGCTGTCGTCATCGCCCGACATCTTGAAAAGTAGCTCCACGCAATATACTTTAGTATTCGTACTTTAACTGTCACGTATTCATATCGAGTTAATTTCGATTCAAGTGAGTTTTTTCTTTCATATATTTCCTGTTTTATACAAGGTAATTTATGTTTCTTTGAATAACCTCTCTCGTGATTCGCATATCGTTGCAATTTTCGCATATTTAAAATAGTAAAAAAGTATGAAAGCACTTTCATACTTTTTTTCTTATAGGGTCTACCAATTCAAAGAAAAATGTGGAAGGGAGTGTCTTATATTCTCAAGTATCCTGAGTTATGAATTGGATGTAAAAAGGTATTTAAATTTTATCTAAAAATATAAGTATTTTTATATATAACTATACAATACTTATGTATACATATAAGTATTTTATATTACTCCAAATATTAAAACTTACGGTATAAAATGTTTATCTTTCTACTGGATATTGCTCGCGTTTTAATAAATTACTAAAAGATGCACCACAGAGGATGCAAAATTTCTAGTAATTTACAAAAACGCAAGCAATTCAGCAGAAAAACAAGCATCGTGTCCCGCAGACTTAATACTTCAATTAAAAAGTTATCGCAATGACTGGCAACAGCCGGCACGGCATCGTCGAAGGCGCAGCGGGAGCCGGCCGGTCAGCCGGTCAGCTTTTGCCGGCAGCGGGAACAGGGGACGAGACGCAAATGAACACTGGGAGTTAGGCGAGCTGTCGCGACACGCGCCTACGGGGGAAAGAAATGAAAAAAGCCCGCGCGTTGTACCGCCGGCGGCATCGACGGCGACGGCGTCGGCCGGCGTCGGCAGCATTCTAAATTTAGGAGGAAGTATTGATTTTACAATTTGGACCCCTCCCAAAGTAAAAAATAAACCAAGCCGAACGTACTCTACTTTGATAGAGTGCCTCTCCTCTGCGCGGCTCGTTTCGACGCACAGGCCGTCGGAAAGAGAGAGAGAGAGAGAGAGAGAGAGAGAGAGAGAGAAAAAAAGAGGGAGACGCGAGGAACGAAACAGAGCATGAGGAGACGGAGGAGAAGGTGGTGGTGGAGGAGGTGGAGGAAGGCAGGGAACGAGGAAGAGGGAACTGGCGAGGGGAAGAAACAGGGTGGAAGCGCGCGCGGGAGCGGCAGAGGAAGGGGGTAATAAAGAGGAGGAAGGGAGGCCGACAGGCAAGGGGAACGGGGGAGAAAGAGAGTGGCGAAATGCCGTAGTTCCACCCTGGTAAGAAACAAAGAACAGAAAATTGATCGTTTGTTAAGTTTTATGTTTCTACGAGGCAGGCAGCGAGGTTCGTCCATCCGTTCGTCCCCTCTCTCGTTCTTTCTCCTCCAACTGCATCTCTTCCTCCCCCCCTCTCTTTTTATTTCTCGATCCTTGTCCTTCATATAGTAGACATATATATATATCTATCTCTCTCTCTCTCTCTCTCTCGTCGCGACGTACAATAAGACGAATCGAGGAAATTCTGCGCGGCGCGCTATGGGAAAAGAACCACGGGGCACACGCAGAAAAACGCGAAAGAGACTGGGAAGAGAGAAGGACAGAGGGGGGAAGAGGGAAGCGCAGGTACGGAGCTGGCAGGAAAGATATAGGGGAGCGGGAGCGAACGAGAGACACGTGTATACGCGAAAAAAAGGACAAGAGACCGGGTCCGTGAAAACCGGACGGGATTGCATTCGTCGTCTGCTACAGATCGTCCGGGTTTTTTGGCTGGGAATAGAATCCAATTATCAGGAGTCGGGTCGTCTCCATCGGGTCGGGCAGGAAGGAAAGAGGGGAATGATGGTGATATGGCGATGGTGGTGCTACCCTTGCCACAGTTCCTCGGGTTTTCGCATTTTACCTATACACGCACGGGGATACCCGTCACGCGTCAACTTAACTTTCGATGATCTCATCACTCGAGCGATTCACCACCATCCGATTACACATCTATAATTATAGTGACGGTGAGATAACGGGGCAATCTCTCATTTGAGGGGACAGGAGATGCAGATTGTTGTGGACGGTGACCGTGATTCCCATCGATGCGAGCGAGTCATCGAGGTTCCTGAACCGTAATTCGGATGACTGATTCCAATAGTGGGCGTATATCATTTATATCAGACGAATGTGAAGCACGAATCGTACCATTGGAAACAATTGAACATGGTTATGCAACATGGAGCAATTCTATTATTGTAAAACGTAATCTACGAGTAAATAACCTCAGAGAGACATTTATGAGAGATAGAGTCTAATAGTATGCCTCTATGATTTAAGAACGTTATTCACAGAGTACAATATTATATAAGCTCGTCTTAAATCATATCTTAAAAATCCATTCAATAATCCATACCGTATAGTATCTTGAGATCGTATTCTTAGATCATAAATATTGGCCTACAAAATTTGAAAAAAGGAAGAGTTGGAAGACTATAAATAAAAGACGAACAATGATGATGTATTATTAGGATCAGTATTGAACCTAGGGACATATTATATTGATTCGCGGATTATATATATTACTGCTATTGAAGCAACTTTTAATTTAACGATTATAAAGTTGGACAAGAGAATAAGAACTTCAAATTATGTCTCTTTTTTTTCGAATTTTCTTTCACCATAATCAAAGAATATTGCGATTGAAAAGAATCATACTGGGGAGCTGTATAGAGGATAGGTACCCTCTACATCAAAGACATTCCAGAAACGATGCGATTTGTTAGGAGGGAAATGCTCGGGGGAACATTCGGTTGAGTTGGGGAAAATTCCACTTTTCGAAATTGTGGTCTTTTTGAGACAGAGCTTGATATACCGCGATATATTTGGCTGAGCAGTATTTTGGAAATAGTTTCGGTAATTTCAAGAAGTGCTGTCTTCTCCGCGGGGGAACATAACAGAGGACGGACGACTAGCGAGTCGCCCAGTGTACGTACACGTATGTATGTGTACGTATATGATGAAAACGTCATTTTGCGGTGCGCTTGAAATGGAATTCCGAGTAGAAACAGGATTTCGAGACGGTGTTGGCAGCGCGTGGTTACAATTTAGCCTCTCTCTCCCCCATGTTGTACCGAAAACTGAGTTAGGCATTTCGTCACGATAAACCGTGTTTTGACAAAAGAGACGAAGTCACAAGGACGAAGCTCTAATTAGCGACGACCAAGTTCGTTTCGGTCGCGTACACACGCAAGTACCATGGCCGCGGAGCTTATATCGACTCGATTATTTTAATTGAAAATTGACAAGATAACTCTCGCAATGCAAGCGAGGGACTGAGCTCGTTTCGAGCCGGATTCGAGATGAAATATCGAGGAAAATGGCAATTTTATTATATATTTCCCGTAAATCGAATTGTGAAATTCCACTTATCGAGTTTCAGTCATAAATCCAATTTCACGTTACAGCGAAATTCCGGAAATCGAGTTTCCGCGTATCCTGAATCACTCGCGACTAATTTCTCTATTTCGCGATAGAACTTCTTATATCGTCGACTTTCATATCAAGTGTGGTTCTGTGCTACAGGTTTCCGATTGATGCTTATCGTCACGGCGAATCACTAATCGCCGTACTAATGCCTATCTATTATACAGCAATCTAGCACGCGTGCGTTATCAAGTTATCTATTACGTGGTAATCTTAATAGAGGCGATTAAATTATTGAAAGATTACACAAACTCGCATATCTTAAAAGTATAGAATAGCTTCACACAATACGGGTTCAAATCTATACTACAAAAAAACTGTTATGTCAATTTTGAAGTTAACAGAGGCTCTTATTAAACCACGCGATGATTTTTCTTTACTACTCACGATGGTGTCCTCTATAAATTACTTTTCATCACTTTAACAAATACACAACAGTATACCAAATGATTCTTAAATATTCTTTAATATATTTAAAAAGTATTTGTAAGATTGTGTATTTAAAAAAATTGCATATAAACACATTATACTAATTTACTTAATGCTCCTAGATTTTTGAAGAAAAGCAATGTCTAGAACGCGAATAACCGATCGTATGTATTAAGGATTAATACGATAATGAAGAATATAAAAAGAAGATGGGAGATCACTCGTAGCTGTCGATTTGATCTCCTCATTTTCAATCTAGCTTGTTTTTCAAATAAGCGCGTAACAAGTTTAATAAAAAAGTTAATTTCAAGTGATGACTGTTACGACTTTTCGAGCAGTGCACGCAAGATATGAGAGCGCGTCATCGACGCCGCGTCATTATCGTGATGATCTCTGATCTGTTTACCTTGTGCGCTCGCAACGTTTTGCCTTCGCAAGCGAGCGTGACGTCGCAGTAGGCCTGCCGTTCGAGCAACTGCGAAAACATAGTCTGCAGGTTGCTGTGATGGTATTTCCATCTCAGGCAGTACTGTTGTGGGAACATGTTGGATGATGAAGATGATGCTGAGCCGGTCGTCGTAGCGAGTACGGGTGTCGTTGCTGTTGCTATACAGCCTCGTTGTTGAAGCATGCGCGGCCCTGGCGCCGCCGCGAACTCCTCCTCGACCGAGCCGGCCACCGTCGCGTTCGCTTCCGGTTCACCGTACTCTCGTCGCCCACCCTCTCTTCCTCCTGCGCCCCGCCAATGTCTGCAACATCGAAAGAACTCTTGTCAAGGGATCGTCATGGGAACACCTTAATATTGGTTTTTACGAAATTTCGAGAAAGAGCGATAAATCATTGCTTTTGGAATACACACGGCCTTCTAAGAACACCTCGTTAAAGTTTACAAAGTTTATCACTATTTATCTGGTTATCACATAAGTAACAC
Source organism: Cyphomyrmex costatus (assembly GCF_001594065.2). Lineage (NCBI taxonomy): Eukaryota > Metazoa > Arthropoda > Insecta > Hymenoptera > Formicidae > Cyphomyrmex > Cyphomyrmex costatus. The sequence continues at coordinate 582,581 of NW_017278857.1, read as the reverse complement.
GTAGGAGGGAACAAAATTTCTTTATCAAATATGTTTGTGTTTTGATAAAAATTTGTGGAACCAAATTTGTAACATACGAATTATTATTACCGTCAGAAAAAATTATATGGAAGCATGTAATAATCAAACAATTTAAATGACTATAGTAGTTTATAGCGAAAATTATTATACTTTAAACCAAACGAGGTGTTCCTTATAAATTTTTAGATGCCGAAAACGATACTGAAAAACTAAATTTTTAACAGCACGGCAGATTTTTGAAATAATTAATATTCAATGTCAATGTGTCAAAAATTGCTTTTTGCAATACTTGATATATTTTTTTAAAAGGTTAACATAAAAATCTGATCAGAAGACGTAACTGTATTGTTTAGCCTCTATATTAACATATATATTGTTTTAAAATAATTTTTAAGTTTTAATATTATCTTTTGCTTTTTAGTTGTGTTATAAAGCTCTATTAACTATGTTATGATAAAATAAGATAAAATAATAATTTAAATACAGAATTTTTCTAAGATAGCAAATTTTCCTCCTACGACGATGAAGTCATATATATTTATAATGTCTAATATCGTACACAGTGTAATTTATCATGATAACTTCCGCTAAATGTACTATACATATGGATATATAATACATATTTGGGTCAGAATAGAGGTTCGTAACACTACGAACTTCACAATTCATGCAGCTGTAACTTCATTACAAACCAAATTTAAATTTACAAAAAAACTTTAAAGCTTTAAATCTCTACTTTTGAAAGGTCACTATGTCTTTTTAACTTTCTATGAGTTTGGTAATTTTTACATAAGGAAAATTACGAGCTAGACAAAATTGCTTTTTACTTCATAGACCTGTTACAAAAAATTTACAAAATTTTTGACCGTAAAAGCTTAAAAATTTTTCTAAAAAATCGTATTTTAAAGATATTCTTACGATTTTTGCTACTGAATTATCATTGATTATATAAAAGAGCATTGAATGCTTTTTGAATGCTAAGGCTCGTATTTATAGTCGTTTCTCAAATCTCATCTCAAGAGCGTATCAAGCGAGATACTCAGAATGGAATCGATATTGAAGATATCGATTAAAACTATGTTTTTCACATATTTAAAAGTAACCTTTCTGAAATCAAGTTACACATCAATATGACACATGTATATAATATAAAAATATAACAAGCTATTAATATAATTTCACTACTTTTCACTACTTTTCACAAAAGTTTATTAATACGTGTTACACGAGATCTTATTTCAAAACTTGACTATTGAATCGTTGAAAAGAGTATTCAAGTTGTATCTCGAGACAAATTTCATTTGAGTTCCTCATTTGAGTCATAATTACAAATGTGAAGTAAACTCTCAAGATTCATCTATTGAATTGTTCCACGACTCAAAATTAGTTTTAGTTGATAAAAGATATTCGTAGTAGAACGTAGAGTGAGGTTTATTTGTCTTAGAAATTTTTATTGTTAGCTTTTCATAGATATTTGTAGTGAGAGTGGCGTTGTTTGAGAACGCGGGAAGCTTTCTTGTTTTTTCAAACAAACAATGCCAATCTACGTCCCACTACAAGAATATCTATAAAAAACTAAGAATTTCTAAAATCTTATCTCAATCTATACACATAATTTTTCGAAAAAATGTTTCCACCAAGAATGGCTAAAAAGTTATATATGTATATATATAAATACATTTTATAGAAAATGAACAATATATTCATGAGTAATTTTATCAATCAGAATTTTAAAATATTCTTATATCTTATTCTAACCTATGTTAAAATGCGTAAATGTTTTACAAAAAAATATCGCAAAAAAGCTATAACTTTTTGCACATTAAATGTCAAGTTTATTCTGAAAACTTGATGTGCTAGTAAAATTTGACTTACGGCATCATTTTCATCAAAGTTTAAAAATCTATAAGAAACATCTCGTTTGGTTCAAAGTGATTAAAAAAAAAAAAAAAAAACCATTTTTGTAAACTAGTATAATGGAACAATCTAAATGTTTTGCATAAATTCATGCAAACACGCGCTCGCTGCAGATATAGCCCAACCGGTCATTGTCACACCGGTATCGGGCTGGCAGGAAGTTTACCGTCACTGAAGGAAGGAAAGAAGCCTCATCGCGTATCGGATAGAATAACCATGCGTGAACGTTTATCGCACTATCGTTCTTTCTTTATTCTTCATTCTGATAGAATGTTTACGCTCAAGAGCGTATCACTTTTCGTACCGTTACTGATATTCTAATACGGAGAACGCTGAACTTTACAGCGAAACTTTTTGCGCTCGACTAATGAAGAAAGCACATGTTGTGACTTTCATTCAGTTTAAAGTTTTAATTAGTTTAATTAATGAAATGCAAAATGTTTTAAGTAAAAGTTCTACAAATTTTAACTTACGGTTTATATAATTTCTAAATAACTTTAGGATTTTTAAACTTTTAATGTTATTCAACAGGAAATTTAAAGTAAGATATATAAGAGGCTTTTTTCCGCTCCTCCTTAATTTTACTTGACAGATTTTGACGTAATCTCATATATAAATTTTCGAAATCTTGACGGACGATTGCTCGTTTTTACTACTTACTAAGTAAGTCTTCGACTTCGAACTCACGATTAGACTTGAGGGTCGGTTTGTTCTTCCCTCTGTAATACCCCTGCATAAACTAAGTTCTCGGGGACGATTTCCTCTTATGGACAGCGACTCACCTCACCTGAAATACAAAGACAAAAAAACCTTTTATTATACACACTCAGGAGTGACATAATGTCGATTAGCACGCGATCAAGATTGACGTGTGATACGACTAGTCGCATGATCAAACAGCGATGACTGTCAGCGGTATATTAGAGAGCAGTATATTAGATAGTACGATTGTAGCTGAACAAATTAGTTTACTTTGAATCGCGCGATGATAGAAATAATAGCCGATGCTCGCGAGGGACATTCGCATTAGTCTCGAGTATGGCATATTAAAAACGAGGATTTGAAACTGCTAAGATTTCAGAATTTTCGATGAGATATGAGGAAGGTCGCATTTCGTTTATATGTTCCCACAGCAACCGTACGAACTCAACAAAATTATAATCAGAGAATTGACATAAAGACCGGTGATTTCAAGAACATTCGAGCTTTTTTAATTTTCATTTGCATCGATTATCGTTACCATTCTTTATTTACCATCCGTATGAAAATAATCCCTTTCTCTGAAAAGTCACGATTTATTTTATCGTTTGTATATATAGAAACTCGGTTTTGCTTGCTCACGCAATAAATAATTCTCTTGTTAATTAATCCGATGTTATTAAAACGGATAAACTAGATAATATAATATAGTTTTATTTTCACAATTGCCAGTGTCTTTGTAATAATGTTTTATTAATAATTTTTAATTATTCCATATATATAATTTGATTGCCAATTTTAATAAAAATCAAAACAATTTAAGCTTACAAATTAATTCGGATTTAAATTCCATTAATAAATTGTTATATGTATATACATATATATATCATATTTTATCTTGTAAGTAATGCTCACAAGTTTCCAAATTCGGAAAAAAGGTGTAAAGAATTTAGATGATTTGATCGGCGCAAGCGAGGTAACTGGATGAATCCTTTCTGCCGTGTCAACGTATGTACGTCGATTACGAGGATAACGGCGTAGCGCGCCGGATAACGACGCCCGGCAATTACAGTTAAATCGATTTCTATCCGCGTGGCAGCTTGTCGATCACGCTATATACGCCGCACGCGCTGTGTTCTCTCCACTTCACTTTTTTGCATAGAGGGATCCGCATTTGCTATAATAATACTAACCGGAGAAACTACCCGGCGGCGAGAAACCTTGGCAAATAATTCGCCGAGAAGCTTTCACTGCCGCGTTTTCTACGAGAATTTTCGATAGTTCCTTTTTCCTCTGTTTGACGCGGCGAACTTTCACGGCAAGGACGAGAATAAATCCTTTATTCGCGTCAATGCGTCAAAACTAAGGGCCAAACACGGGTTCGTAGGAATTGCGCAGTCAACTGATTCGAAGTAGAAACGATTCAAGCACGAATGACTTGAACTATCCATTCAAAAAAGCAATTGCTTTTCTGTGGTCTAACAAGCTTTTTCTCTTTTCAAAATGCTTAGATTCGCATCAATCTGGCGTAGATTTGTTTAGCTTCACTGACTTACATCCTTTTTCAGATCGCAGATGTCCTATTTTTGATCGAATTTCAAGGTCGACACGTCATGATAATAATGCATTACGCGCAACAATTAGAGGATCACATTAAAATCTGCAAATTTTGTCGATATTTAAGAAACTGTATCTGCGCTTCCAGAGATCGCAGGATAATTGTTCTGGATGCGTTTTAAATGGTCAAAAATTCCACTTTGAAACATCGAATGGTCTTTTTCGCGAAGACCAGAAGCAGGTCGTGTTAAAATTTTGAAAATTTCACGAAAAAGTACGAATAGGCCGAAAAATCTCATTACATAATTTAAAGTTTGAAACTTTTCCTTCAAAATAAGATCTCGACATGCCTCTAGCATGCCAAGAATCTGAGTTATCAGGTTCCAGAGGGAACCCTACATTTTGCAAGATTTTGGGTAATTACCACCGGCATTCGCGTTATTCGATGTACACCACAGGGAGGCTGCTCGGGTGGAATTTGCACATCATGTGTGTGTGTACTTGTGTGCGCGCATGCATACTTTAGTCTTTAGTTAATGGCATCCGCCTCCAGACAGTAAAATAGGAGGTCGATCATACGCGTGAACATAGTCAGAGATAAGGACCCCCAGATTCGTCGGTCCCCCGGTATCTTACAACTCCAAATCCGCTCTACTGTGCGCGTGCGTCCATAGACTTTTAATTTAGCATAAGGTATTGCCGTCTCTTCGGCGAATAATCTCGAGCAGTCTTATTCTTCATACCGATACACCTATTAATTTTACGTTGAGAAATTTCCTGCCAAATTTTATCTAGCAGAACTGGAGAGCGTCCTCCAGTAAATTTGGAAAGAAACGGAGATACAGTTTCTTATATACAAAATTTATAGGTTTTACAATGATTACTTTGTTGTGCGTGGTGTATAAAAAAAGGTTTAAAAAAAAAAAGGAACAATAAAGAGATGATCGCATTCAGTAGAAGATAAATGCCAATACCGATATGATAATAGTTCTAGAGACTAGACTAGATTGTAATTTCGTGGAAAAAATGAGGCCAAGAGTGCCAAGACTGCCAATTTCTTTTTAAGCATTTTGTCATGTAAAAATCGCAATTGCTATGTTACTAAAGTATACATATTCCAGACAGTTACAAACTTACACAAATAATTGAAAATCTTAAATGTTACGGTATTTAAATTATATATATATATATATTTTATTATAAAAAAAGTGCCAAAGATTTTTCTTTCTTTTAAATTTTGTATTTTCATTTTATTATCAATATTATTAATTGAGCTATCCTTCTCACAAATATAGAAATTGCTTTATCTGGAACTTTGCGAGACTTTATTGAAGTTCGAAACTTTAGTAATACAGTTGTGTCGCGTCGAAGTAATCAATTAATCAGAGGCCTTGATTATAACATTGACAATATAGAAAAGTTCTGACCTGAATATTTCTCTGATACTGTATTTACCGAACCAAAACATTTCATTCGTGAGTTCTCTCTTGTAGGGAACGACGAAATGGAATTATAACGAACATCTAATTTAATTGTTAAAAAGAAAGAAAGATATTTAATTTACGTAAAAATATTCTTCTACTGTTTCAAAAAATAATATCCTTAACTCTTTATGATTAAATATCCGATAGATATACTATTGGTAAAATGCAGATGCAATGCAATACAATTCTGCGCTACGACGTTATGACATACCCTTATATGAATGACTCTTAAGTCCACTTCTCGCCATCGATTAACATAAATATCGGAAGTGAGCTGATAAGCGCAAATACTGGGAGAAATATCGACAGTCGCTGTCGCCGACGTAATCGTCATCGCGGTAATTTTCAGTCGCCTGAAAGATTTACGACACGATCGGTGTAACCGATAACGAAAACCGATTAAGGCCGATTACATTCAGAACTTGATTTCGCAAATCCGGTCCTTCGTGTTTGTCCTTGGCACTTCGTTACCGGAATGGAGTTTTAAACGCGGTCACCTTGCCGTACACGCTGTACACATGCCGCATTGAAGATCATGTTGTCTTAACACCTTGTAATGCTGTATGTATGTATATTGTACTAAAAAAACAAATACTTAAGAGAAGACTTCAATTATTGTAACAAAGATTTTAAGCATTAATACGTACGGAAAAACGTAGATATATAATTTCGTAATTCAATGTCTGAAATAATAAAGTAGGTATATTATATCAATTACAAAGAATATGGTTTCTTTTTACATTTATCTTGTAGAAACGAGAAGAAAGAAACAATCAGGAAAAAGTCAACGCGAAATTTGTTTCTTTCCAATATTAAAAAAAAACAAGGACTGCAGTTGTTTCGCATTTGGCTTGTCATTCGTGTAATTTTCTACAGCGTTTTGAAACGCGCGCGTTCCGAAAAAACGAAGAAGGAGAAGGAAAAGAAGGGAGAAAAAGAACTAATCGAGGTTGTACTCCAAAAATTAATTTCGCAGCGAGAAAAATGCGTACTTTACATCTCACCGGTAATCCCGACCTGTCTGGCCGGGGAAAACAGCGGCGACGTCGATCAACACGCTGACGGAGGATTGTCAGAATGTTAATTCGTGTATAGTAACGAACGATGCCGGGCGACGCATTGCATTATTGAGGTACAAGCTCGTCGCGATAATTCGTTGATTACAGCAGCGACCGCGGCGTTTGTCCAAGTACCAGGGAAACGGGAATGCGAACGCACGCTCGTAAAAAGGGGAGAGGAACGTCTTTGAAGAGAGTCCAATGCGCGTAGGCATCGTAAAAGTGTAATTGCTATGGAGGGAGAATGCATACCTCGGTAACGCATCGCTTGGAATTAAGACGCAACTTCGGTTTTCAGATAGCTCTTTTATAAGTCGTCCTTAGATAGGAACGGAAACGAATGTTACGAACGTAACTGATCGAACGATCCCCGATGGCGTATATCTCATATACTTTCTCTCGATGATGATAATAAAAACGCGTAAACATATACTTATTGCGCTTTGGAAATGTGAACACTATACCGAAGGAAATGTGAAACTAGTTTCACATTATCGTATTAGTGATATTTCATTATGTAGATTCAACATTTGTTATGTAAATTAACAATAATTACAGCGATCATTTTTCCTGATTCGTTTAAGAAGAGATTAAATGACGATAAGAATGTTATGCCGCATTTATTGTATTATTTAATAATTTTTCAAAGTTCTTAGAAGTTGAAATATATCGGCGTAAACTACGAGTGATCGGTCTTTTTATGTGATCTTTTATGTAAATTTATTTAAAATTTACAGAATATTAATTCATTATCGTTCTTGAGATCTTCATTTTATCCATATATTTATTAATATGCATGAATAAGATGAAGATTCAGCTATTCCGCTAATTATATTCTTATATATTATATTCAGCTAATGCCTTACATCAGTTTTCACTGGGAAAACTAGTGCAACACTGCTGCACGCTGAATACAATTATAAATTAATTCACATTTTTCAGTGTTAATAAATAATTCAACTTATTTAATTACATATTCTTTATTGTCACACAATAATTTCATAACTTTAAAAAGATTAAATTATTTACTAATGCTAAAAATATGTAAACTGATTTGCATTTACATAATTGCATCAGAGTTGCATTAGTTTTTATCAGTGAAAAACGTTATAGAAAACCAGAGATTTTGCTGTCTGAAGAGGTTAAATGGTGCGGTTTGATTGGCTCTCATGTAAGAAAATGGCACTGTGATCACGTGATATGGATAGCCAATCAGTATTCCAAAAGACAATCTTAAGGCGTGTTCGGATTATCACTAAGGTGCTCTTCGGGTCATATTATTCTTGTCTAACGTTCAGTGAACAACAAGGATGGAACTGTATCTGGGTAGCAATAATGTAACTTATTCTCTAGAGCGGAAACGTAAAAAATGAAAATTTTTATGTATGTATGTTTAAACACGTACACACATAATACAAAAAAAATTTTATACCTTAGGTGACGCTCAGGTAGAAATCTGAACTCAATACTAGAAAATAGTCTGGCCACTCACCGTGATTGTTTCCATTGGTTAACCCTAAACCGCCTTAAAATGATAGTACCAATCAAAGTGTAGCATACATTAAAAGAACGTACCAGATTCACCCTGTACACACACATTCATATCAGATTCATAGATACACATGCACATTCACTCCAAATTCACACATATATAGCCATTTTGTGATGCGTGGCTAAAACTCTATCTTTTAAGGTTAATAGAATAAACAACAACAAAAACAAGGCGATATAAGAGTCAAAACTTTAAAATATAAAACGTATAATTAATAAATTCTTTCTTATAAATAATTTGACACCCACAAAAACATTACTTAAAAAGTACTAAATGTACTCTTAAAGAGTATAAAATATATAAATAAGTTTCTCGTTACAAGTTTTGGCTCTTGGATCGAGCTCTCCTTGGACATATTAAACAGCAGTCAAAACAGTCGTTGAAGATCGTTCATACAAATTCTATTCAGTTAATAAAATATTTCTAATGGAGGAAAAAAGTGATGACATCGACTAACTTCTGGTTTTCTAGGACTTTATATTCAACTAATTATTTAGATGACGTTTCCTGTAATACGTAACTTCGGACATTTTTCTAGAATGGTATATAATTTTACGGAAGCTTGGTATAATATCTCTTATTGTGTAGAGATTTTTCAATTTTCCTTCATCAATATATGTATCGTACAACGGCTGAATCGACCATCTCACTATTTTAATGGTTTCTGCTTGACCAGCCGGATGTCGGAGATTTTTGTCATAATTCAAGGATTGCGCAGCGGGGGAATGCAGGCGGAAAAGAGAATAGAAAGAGGGATACCGAACGTTCGGTATTCAGGCTACAGCGCAAATGCGAAGAACACCACGAACGGGACCCTCGTTCGGTATTCTAGATTTCCTAGTATGCTTTCTATTGTATTTACGGATAGCATAAAAGCACCTTTCGTCGAGAAAATACCTTGCCCCTTCTCAACCATCACCTTCGTTCTTTGTATCTCCCTATCTTCAACTTCCCTTCATCTTCGAAGGTAAAAGACCACCAATCTTAGCACGTGATGACAACGTGCTATAGTTTTATTATAGACTTTTCGTAAATTACAACATATTTGAAATTAGAACTGTGATTCATTTATTCATCGACAGCTCTGTAACTTCGTGATTTCTATACATTTCTGCTGTTTTGAATGATAAATGATTGTGTACAATTTTCGTTTTAACTACTAACGTATTCATTAGTAATTAGATTAGCAATCAATTATTTTTCATTACATTTACGTAGTCTCTTAACAAAATTTGCTTGAATTTATATAATTAATATTAATATCATTTATAATTATCTTTGTTATAATGAAATTTAATTCGAGAAAAATCGTCAATTGCTTCCGAGTGTTTTACGGTGCATTGTTATATTTATATTTAATAAGTATAATCAATATAAATATATTTACATTAATAATTACCGTCATGAGTTTATATACATATTAATCAATATTGTCGGTGATGTACTAATATTAATCTACAGTCTCCTATTAGCGTCAGCTAACGCTATTGTAAAAATAGCAACTTGCAAATGATTAACCTTGGAACTCGTGGCGTCATCTAGAAGCTGACACCCACCCTCTTTAACTTCTCTATGAACACAAGCTCCAACATCCCGCTTCTAATCGTCCATCGTTTCTTACACGATCGACCGGATCCTTCGATTGCATTGTTGAAAGTCTGTTACGCCTGTCGTGGTGCATTAACGGTCCCAGTTCGCAAGGTACTGTTATAGTTCGTGTAATAGACGCATCTGCATACCACTAGTGCGCGATCGTAAAAATAGTCGAAGCATGGAAACCAGGTTATCGTAATTCTTAGAGCTATCGTACATAAAATAATATAAGATATGGTCAACGCGATGCTATAAAAATGCTTCAAAAAATTTATTAATTGGTCTATTCGTAAAATTCTTTCTTCTGATTGTTCATCAAATGGTTTAAAGCATTTATAGTGAGACTTTGATCACATTTAGAATTATCATATCTACATCACAACAAAAGGCATACATATGTACACATTTTGTCAACAAATTTCTTATTAGTTTATAATACGTATACCTACATATACATATATAATGAATATTTTAAATAAATTTAATGCTTGTGTGATGAACTTATGATGTGTATATTTGCATGCATATATGAACTTTTACAGAAGTTTTTACGATTTCAATAAGAGAGTAGATGTATTCTTAAAAGAGCTATAGTTACGCATAACATAAAATCTGACCATGTGGATCAACGCATGGTGGTAATAAGAAAGGTGAAACATTCCCGTGGATGCGCAGTAGTATACGGCTTCGACCAATCACGTTTGGGTCCAAATGCACCCGCAAAATTTAAATACACAAATAATAATATATAATTAAAATGTATTTCTATTTAAGATTAAATGTAAAAATATATAGAATTAATGTTGGCCTAAACAATGGCGAGGCAGGTCGTATTCAAATTTTGCGGTTGCATTTGGACCCAAATATGACCGCCATTATGCGCAATGTCTCACCTTTCTTATTACACCATGGATCAACGAACGTATTATTTAAATCAATATGGCGACTTTTGGATGCTCATTGTAAATTTACTAGAATAGAAGCTATCAGTGTCAGGGTCGTGTGGTTCAATGGTAAGATGGAAGTCTACCAACATGGAGAGAAGAAGACCAGGCCTTAGTTTAAATCCCGGAGCGTCCTGATATTTTTCTAATGTTATCGCTTATTTTTTACACCTTTATCTTCGTTACCCTCGGCTAGAGAGCTTATAATCAGAAAATCGATAACTTGACACGTGATTCGAATCGTGCGCTGATTGGTTCAGGACGCATGGAGAGCCATGATCTTGAGAGGATCACGTGTCAAGTTGTCAACTCCATGATCTCATTATAGACTTTCTTTATTCCAGGGTCTGTGAACTCCATTCATAAAACGTGCATCGGCATTTACTAGCGCCGCCTACTAGAGGGACTACAGAAGGAGTTTCGTAGCCAAAATGGCATCTTACGTGATTTTAACTTAGAGCATATATACAAAGATCACGATGCAAAAATGTGTCCAAAATGCGTATGAGAGAGAAAGGTATATGAAGGTGCGTTTAAGAAGAATAATAATATATATATATATAATATATAAAACATATATATTCATTCTTCTGCGCATGCTTAAGATACCGCACAGACAGTATTTTATGAGATGATCGTAAGAATCTATTTTATTTTTTATAGATAACTAATTATCCAGAAAACGCCTTTTACCTTCAATTTTGATAAATTTTACTCGTTCCATTATGCTTTTCAGCTTAATTTTGGTTTATACTGACTTACACTTAAGGTAAATGTCCCTGTTTGTGACCACTCTAAGACTTTTATGTAATTAATCAGAAATTTCGAGTAATTTATCTCTGAAAACAATATTTATTACATTTTTCATTAATAATCCATCATTTTGATATGTGTAGTGATATTTGGTTAACAGATAACTCATGAAAATGTGAAATAAGGTGCTCGTATCGTCATTAGTGCATAGCTGCGTTCGGAAACATCATCTGAGTATCCCCGTGCATCATCTTATCCTTGTTTAACATGGATGAACAGAAGGATAAGACGATACATGAGAGTACTCGGGTGAGGTTTCCGAACGCAGCCCAGATCGAGCACGTTGTTGTCGCCACGTTGCAGTTGGTAGAGATGGCGTTTGTCACGACAAAGTCACAGCTATGTCATATTGTCATAGACAAACGTTCATAAACAGTTTTTGTGCAAAAGTTTTAGTGAATTAATCAATAAATATTGTACTATGTGTGAATTCTGAAAAAGGTTGGTAATTTTGAGTATATAAGTGAATATGACAAATAGGTTCAATAAAACACGCATATATGTTTCTATCTGTGACTGTCTCAAGAGAACTAGCTATAACATTAAATTTCGCTGCTTTTTTCAAAAAGATAACAATTAATACTCATCTCCATATATTTCTAAACAAGTATGAGTTACATTTTGGACGAATAAACGGAAATATTCGACGTATGCTCGAAGGAACATTTTGGTGACAATGCTATCACTTTTGGTTAGGTCACTTAGTAGGACCTCGTGTGTTTTGTATCATGTGCGTCGGTCACTGAGTGATACATGGTGATACATTCGATCCAATGCACAAGTCACTAACCGCGGAGTCACAAATGGGGCAAAATTAAAATCAAGCGGTCACTAATGTCTACATTTACATAGTTTGCTATTTATTCTTTTATATTTATTAGATTATGTTTACAACCCCAGTAAAGTATGTTTCTCGATACAAAAATGATTAATCTTCAGTTCGGTATAATTGATTCCTGATTTTAATCACTCTAGAGTATTTTTCATTCGTATTAACTCATGCGATTATCTTATATGGTCACAAATTGGGACATTTACCTTATAACTTTGCATAATTCATCTGGGCTCAACCAAACACGCCTGGCTTGCTGATTTTAAACCAGGTAAGACGCCATATTGACTTCTTAGCTATAAAGTTTCTTCTGAGGTTCCTCTGTAATAGGTGCTACTAATGCCGAGGGGGTAACCACTATCTGAAATATTGTCCCACAGATTACATGATTTCATTTAATTTTATATAATTTTATTTGATGACAAATAATTTTCCTCACTATATATGCGGTCATTTGGTAAAATTAACGATTTTATCTAATATTACACAATTATTTCTTGTAATTGTCGAATTATATATCGAAATTTTGTACAAATTTTATAATGATTTCAGGGACTCTGTCCCACGATTACATTAAGTGATTACCCCCTCGACTAATGCTGATGCACATTTTATGAATGGAGTTTACAGACCCTGTTGTACTCTCGACCAATCAATTTACTACTTCGGAAGAGAAAACTATTCCGTGACTATTTCTTTCTCTTTCTATCAAGTCATCAGCTTCTCTCGTACGAATGCTCCGTTTGTTATAAGTCCAACATGTTTTAAATAGTCTTTGTGGAAGTTTCCTAATAAGAGACATCAATGACACAGTGGGTATGTTTGCTTTTGCGCTCATAGCGCTTGTAAGCATTATTTGTACTTATTTAATATTTGACAACAAGAATGAAATGATGCTTACAGCACGTGAGCGTGCAAAGCGAACACACCCAGTGTAACACAGTGAATTATTGCAATCTTTTTGTTTGTCAAACAAAGATGAAATGATCCTTGTGTTACACAGTATCGCTTGTTAGACAGTTCCCATTATGCATATGCGGTTGTCGTTTTGTGCGCGATAGCGTTGATAGTCTTTACGATGACATTATATACATATATTGTACAGTCTCTTTATATCGAAATTAACTTAGGTAGGATTCCGTTATTAAGACTCGACAAAAAGTTTAAATTTTTAATTTTAGTAAATTTTTCGCAAGTGTCGATGTCGCCAATGATACATTGGGAAATAAATATCTCTATGGGCATTCTACCTTCAAGAAATACACATCATTATCGGCCATAAATAAACATGAGATTTTACTAAAACGGTTTTATTGCAATTTTATTGAAATTCTGTTGCTTTATAATTGCAAAGATATGAAACACATACAAAATATGCTAACTTCATAGGGGTTTATCTTTTATAAGATACCGCGAATAAAAAAAAAAACACAGTTAATTGAAAATAAAATTTCAGTGTTATCCGTCAGTATTATCATTCTTTCCTAATGATTTTATGATATGCAACAATACATCCTTTCTCTAATCTTTCGTCGCGAAATATCAAGTTGTCGAGTTTACATCGCTGTCTCCTATTATCTGAACTGTCACTTATCTGTGATCGATATATGAATAAATCACTCTTATTACTCGTTAGCGTAAGTAATCTTTAACCTTCTCATTAATTACCGTTATCTTAATTAATGTTAATGCCGTGTTGGTGGTATTAGTTATACGGAATTCTTTCATGAGGAATGCTTTCCGTCACGATCGTCGCTCGACGCCGCGATTCCGATAACACGACATAATAACGGGAATGCACCAAGGTAACAGTTGCACCGACAGTCGCGAGTAGAAATCGCGCCGGAGAATGTGCGTATTTCGAAGCTCGACTCTTTTTCGAGGATTTCCGTTAAACGTTTCGTTGTATACGCTCGTCTCCTGACTAACGAACGCGAGCGAGCCTATCGTTAAGAAGACGTAGTTTATCCGGCCGCGCATGAGTCTTCCCTTCACTGATTCTTTCTCCGATGATGTTTATATGAGTAGCCTGCATATAGGAATAACGACGGTTCAACATAACGGTTTCGCGGTCGCCACGTAGTTTTCGCAAAAAACATGGGATGTATCCTATCAGTGGAGGCGCGCATCGTGCGAACCATCACACGGTTCATCACGTAAATTTATGTCTCGAGTGATATTCCACGAAAACTGACGATAAGATTAAACTTGGATAAGAGGAGCCACTTGAATTACGGAAGTACCTTCATCACTAATTTCGCAACTTGAAAAATATTCGTCGTGGAATACGAGGTTGCGCACTTTTAATTTTAACTTTACTTACCAATAAGGGGAAGAGTTAAAGGGATCTCTGTGTTCTTCAAGGATTCAATTTAATTTTAGCTCTCATTATTGATGTTGACAAGAGTAAAATAAGTGAGGTAAATCTGGTAAATATAAAACTTATGCATATCGGCGTCAATATATATGCATAATAAATGAAAAATATAAGAAAAATTAAAAATAATTTGATATTATATAAAAATTATATAATTTGCCGTGTTAACAAAGTGTGCATGCCTCGAGATTAACTTTTACTTGCATTCCGGTTTGCGAGTGTTCTGAATATAGCACGATACCAGTTGAATTATGATAAAACCAGTCGGATTGACTTTATAAAGTTTTGTATCTCTTGCAAACATTTCTTATTAGTTTAATTTTAATATCTAGGTCGTATTAGGCAACAACTTGAAATATCTCTCAATGCCATGATAAGTTAATGAAACATATTACACAGGAGTATAGCGCAATTTGCATTTACATCGTAATAAGTTTCAATAATAACACTTATGAAATTCTCTCTAGATTCTTTTAATATCTAAACTACGTTAATGTAAGACTTTATTCAGGATTAATAAAAGTGTTGAAAATATTACTCAATCTGCATTCAGATTGTGATAAAACGAACTTGTTAAGGTTTACGTAACATGATTAACATATAATGAGGACTAATGTAAGATATTTGTTCCGATATCATTATGAATGTCCCGGGGATTAATAGAAAAAAAAAAGAAATGATTAAAATATCGTTTGTGAATGCAATATTATTTGCATTCGGATTGTATAATGAGACGAGCTACTTGATTCCATATATCTCATAAATATTCAATATAGAGCATTAATGTGAGACATCTGCTCTAGTAACGCTACAAGCGTTCCAGATATTAGCAAAAAAAAAAAATATAATGTTAGAAATATCGTACTCGATTTGCATTCACGTCGCAATAAAGTCGCACTTAATACGTTTTGTATTCTCAAACGTCGGCAACTGCTCGCAACGTCGATAAATGCCACAATGTCACCGCGTTCCCATGAAATGACAAGCGTTTTTCTCTCGACGGCGTTGCAGCGTTTCCGCGAAAACAACGACGGAGGCAACACGCGAGCGGGTAAGACGTGTATCGCGATTTATCATCGCCGGTGGAGGAGATAGACACATCAAGAAGGAGAGAGACAAAAAGCAAGAGATGGGGGAGGGGGAAACACGAGTAAAATCATCATGCAATTGACGAAACGTATATATTATTCTGCCTCTCGCGACGCGAAAAATAAAAAAAAAAAAATGGAGGAAAAAGAAATGAAAAGACCTGTTTATCCGGACAATATTGTGCATGTGTCGTAATGCGAGCGTGATGTCGGAGAGATGAACGATACTCTCGAGATTAAAGTGCATGCTCGGAGAGCAAAGTATCGTAGCGACATAGTTAGCCACTTGCTATACGTTGTTTATTGTGCCGCTATATTACACCGTGAAGCTGTACCCGGGCATCCTTTCTCTTCCCTTTCTTTTTTTCCTTCACCGAACGTTGACGGAGTGAGCGACGAAAACGGCGATAGTGGCTTTATCGCGCGGAGATAAAAGTTCGGTGCGTGTGCAAGGCGTGGAGGCCACTCTTTCTCTCTTTTTCGCTCCCTTGGGCTAACTGTTTTCTCTTCCTGTATCTGTCTCTTCGTCGATTTCGTTTATTCTCTCTTTCTCTTTCGCGCATGAAGGGGCGTGCACTGACGCTTTTCCTCGAGTACGCACGTGGTACACGTTGTTGCATCCGTTGCTGTATCTCGGGAATTTATTTAACGATTACTTAGCGTACGTCGAGTCCTCAAAGTTTCCCGGGGATACAGAATTCTTCGCGGCATCGCACGAATTTCCGTAATTCGAATCAGCTGGCGTGAGACATTCTCGAATGATCGAATTACCGAATCGCAAATAAATAGACATTTAAAAGTTATCCTTTAGACGCATAGAACAAAGGAGTATTGTGCTGTAATGCTTTCTACGATACGTAGTATCTTTCCAAAGGAGGTTGTTTTCAAGCAAAAGCTGGCAATTTATGCAATCTGGTTGTCACTTCTGATAGACGCTTGCAAACAAAGACCTTGGTAGAAACTTGACCTCACTTCTTAATCGCTTAAGTGCTTGAAAAATAATTTTCATTACTGAAAATTCATTATACAAAAAGTTACGCGGTATTGCAGAAGTAAAAATAATTTAGTGTAGGAGATTCCTAAAAAGACTAAATTCTTTAGAAATCATAAACACGACAGTCTCACTTTTAGACTAATATTTCTTTAGACGGTTTTTTCAGAGATAGCAATATTTTGTTGAAAATGGCAAAATTGTTACCATTTTATAGCGATTTCTCTAAACAAAAAAAAAAGAGGTTATCAAATTTAACTCTCGTGGACACTTTTGAAAACCAAAGAAAAAGTGGAAACACAAATACAAAAAAAGGTCATCAAATTCATTTTTCTTACGAATTTCTTTTGAAAACTTGACAAAAACAGAATAGAAACAGAATAAAAAAAAAAAGCATTATAATTTTAAGCGGTTAACCGAAGACAATTTTTTCCGTCAACCGGAGAATAGGTTCGTCCAAAAAATCGAAGTCTCAATAGGCTGAAAAAACTAGAAAGTTAATAACTGCGGTCATGAAAAATCTGAACACATTATATATGACGTCCTATAAATTTAACTGTTCAAAGCGCAAGAGCCGGTAATGTTTTCATCTGCTTATATGAAGAATTAATAAATATTTAATTTAAAAAATGTATTATTGCATATTTTATTTATTTATTATATCATATAATAGTTAACGCTCGAAGGAAAGGAATTAAAAAAAATACGCTAAAAATACAAAGCAAAAAATCTTAAAACGCCAATATTTTTAGAGAGAGATAGCTTAATATACTTGTATGTTCATAATTTTGTATGAATTGCTTGAGGAGGATTAATCAGTAATCTTCTTTTGCTTCGTTGGGTCGGTTTTTTTTTTTTCTATTATATACAAATACCAACATTCAATTAACATTTCAATTTCTCGACGAGTTCACCGTATGCGAATTCCTCGCCGTAGTTGTTTTATTAATAAAGGCAGGTAAAAAGTATACCTTTGATTGAAGATTAGCGCAGTGCCGTTAGAAAAATTACGTTCAATATATATCAGTATACATCTACACATAATTCGCAGCAACAACTCAATGCGAAACACGTTTATTAGTTTTGATAACTTGCGGAACCCGCGCACATTCACACTAAATCATCAATGCGTTATCATTATTATTCAACACATCTTCCCTTTTTTTTTCAATACGAAATGTCATGATCAGCACGCCGTACATCTTGTTTATATAATTAATTGACAAGCTGTTTCTTTATCTCATGTTATCTCGGCAATGTAATCTCGTCGCACATTCTCGCGAACAACACTATCCCACCATCAGCATCAACACTGACATGGACATGGATACGATGTCCATGATATCGTCGGAAGTCCCGCACGATTTCAGTTCAACCGTAGTAGTTTGACTTTTGGCGCGTCGGAGGAACTTTACATCACTACTTCCGAGAAATGATAAACGTGTACTCTCTGGCAGCGGCACGAGAAAAATCCTGCTTTTTCTTTCGAAAGCTCAATGTTTTTGCAAAGAGACACAACGAGACTGTAAGATTAGATCGTCCACGTCGACGATTTTCGAGCTCATGTGATCGTGGAAGACATCATCCATGAAAATAAGACGAAAAGAAAAAGAGCAAGAAATTGAATTTAATCGATGAAAACGATATAATAAATTAGAAGCGAAAGGTTATTGGCTACTATTTCATTATTAAAGAAAATATTTGAAGATAATACTCCAGAAAGTTATGAATCGGAAATATATAAAAACATTTGAGATATCTGAGAGATATGTAAGATATAATACATTGTTTATTATATTAAGTAAAGGAAAAGTACGGTCAAATATCTAAATAAAATTATCTATCGATAGTGTAAAACGTTCCTCTTAGTTTTTCGTCTTTCGATTAGATACGATTAAGTGATTGCAAATAATGACATATACAGTATGCCAGTCTATGCGATATATTTCTCGCTCTTCACTCTGGCAACTTACCAGCTAAGCCAGCTAAGAAACCAGTCCGTCCCTTAAGAAAGAGAAATAAAAAGACACGAACGCGCTTTGAAAACCTCCACGATTCGCACCTTTAAGAGAACGGCCTTGGCTCGCGCAGCCAGTTTAGGGCTCTTTAGGGTTACAGGACGCATCCTTATTACGACGCATGAGTTTATTAACGGCGCGACAGTAACAACGACGGGATTACCCGTGCACGTGTGCGCTCGCACGACCGGTCGCGGAAATTAAAAAGGTTTGCTTTGCAAAACGCAGCGACCTACAATGCTACAAAATGCCGCGGAACCGCCGTGTGTCTCCTCCGACCGCTCCTCCTCGCCGTTATCCACCACCCCCGCCGCCTCCTTTTCTACCGCTCGGAACGTATCCCTCCTCCTTTCAGTTTTTTCCTCCCCTTAGCAGCCCCTTCTTAGGCCGATGGCCTCCCCTCTCTGGATCGGCCTTCGCGAACCACCACCCCCACCTCGCGCCCCCGCAGCCCCCTCGCTGAGCACTACACGCCGCCAGGAACGTACCTGAAATCTGTCGCCACTGAGAGAATCGTATATTAGATTCTTTGTTTGGTGAGTAAAGAAGTACATCACAGAAATTCTTTGATATTTAAGAAAAAATTACAAACCATTTAATGAAACTCAATTTTAGAATTACTTTCATGAATTATAGATAATTAAGAGAAGACACCTGAACGATTTGTATAACGTTCTTCGACACGAACGCATCGTTAGATTATATCTGTGTGAAATCAGAATTTATCGTATATCTAAAAAAGAAAAAAAAAGAAAAGATCGTATAATTGATAAATCCATACGGGAATCTTATAGATAAGTCTAAGTAGTTATTAGCGTTAGACACGTGTTATCGTAATTAGTAACATTAAGTTTGTTACCGCGCACGGCCTTATTATCGACTGCGCGGCGTAAGCGCGCCGGGTAAACGTAAATAAAAGCGCATGCGAAGCGGGGTCAAAGTTACAATGTACAACTCGCGTCATAAATCGCCGGTTATGTAAAAAAAAAAAAAAAAAAGAAAAAGAGACTGGCAACAAAAAAAAAGCCGTTCAGCGCAGCTTCACGCTCGGTGCTCGACCGCGGGCACCGAGAGTGGACTTCGCGATTAATGCAGGACGCTTAACTATTAATCGCGGCAGCCTGCACCGCTGAGAAAATTGTATCGCGCCCGCCCCTCCCTCCCTCCCTGATAAATTCGGAAAATATTTGTTTTTTTTACAAGAGATTGTAAATTTCGCGCGCGCAAAAAAAAAAAACACTTTTGCCTTATCGTTCGTACGCTCAATTGACGTCGAAGCACGTCTATACAGGCGCTTGAGGAATTGATAACCTCCTTCTCGTCGTTATTCGAACTCCCACTTCTTTTTCTCTCAATTTCTTTCTTCGTGCCGTATTAGAATTTCTAATATCTGATCATTTCTTGCTACCGTTGTGCCGCGCGGAGTTTTTTAAATGATTCTTTCGTAGCACAGTGCTGCGAAATTTTGAAATAACATCTCGCGAGACATTCGCTGAGCCCCACCTCTCTGCGTGATTTTAAATGCAAATTGTATTACAATCATTTATTGAATTATCCTGTATCCTACTACGGCTATTATTTGTCTGTTAGTCTATTATAATTCAACTTTACGCATTATTAGATATTCTATTGATTAATATTTATCCGTTCTATTTATATTATATATTTTTGTTTTTACTTTTGTAATTTTATTTTAAATTTAATTTTTCCAATTTTGTTGTTTACAAATTAATTTTTTAACACTTGAAAAAATTTGATTCTAGAGCGTTTAATAAATAATAATTTCCCCTCTTTCCCTCTCTCTCTATTTTCTTCTCTGTGTTCGAAGTGCACTTGATTTTTCGCAAAAACAGAGCTGACATTCTAACATCGTTAGTTTCCCCGCAAGCGATAAGAATGACTAGGCTGCATGACGTAGTGACGTGCTTAGGAACTACGTGTTTCAGGGACAATCCTCTAATCCCTGGGTATCCGAAGCTACGAGTACGGTACTGTGCACAAAGAAGGAAAAGCCGAGTCCCAGGTTCATTGAACGTAAATTCGTCGACAGCGCAAAGTAGTGATAAGAAACTCAGCGTTGCTGGTTTCTGAAGTTTTAACGCCGCCGCTTCCATAACGAGAACGAAATGCACGATAAAGAAATTTGTTTTCGAGGAAAGAAAAGAGAAAAAGATAAATAATATTTGTCGAGAGAGAGAGAGAGAGAGACGTTACGCTATGTGCCACATTGGAGATTCGCGAGCACTTGAATTCGAGACCACGGCCAATGTCCTGTTAACGCGATGCACGTAGACATTACGCGAACTCCCATCCCATCAACGCGACACAGATCTCGAGTGCTGATTACTCGCTGGATGGATTCGTGCGGGGCTCGGCCGGCGGCGGACTGTTCGTGAAACTGGCACCTCAATAGCGGACAATGCGTCACAAACTGTTAGGCGCTTCAAACTGAGAATTCCGGATAAGGAGAAACTCTCCTCGCGTGCGCGAACAATTGAGAATGTCGTCTCCAGCAGCGGGATTCGTTCCGTTCTGGGTCATCGTCACCGAGTCTCGCGAGTTGTATGATACGTTTCTGTTTACAATGACGTATTAAGTTGATCGAAAAACGCCGGCGCGATAAAGCGCGCGAGAGGAGGGAGCATGCACGGACGCTTATTTTATCGTAGCTCGTTCATGTTTGTTTTAAGAAGAGCAGTGTTCTATAGGGGGAACTTTTTTCTCGGTATAAATCAATAACGGACTCGTCGTTGCGGCCTAGATTATCAAAATTATATTACGTATTTGTAATTATTTACGCAGTGAAAAGTTTGTCATTATTAGCAAGTAACTGTAAATGGAAAACGCTTCTCATAATTGAAGAACTTCAATTTTTTCCATTATACAAATGACAAAGAAATTCCTTGAGTAGTTGTCTGTTATTAGTACAAAATGAAAGTTTAATTAGAGTTCTCGAGGTCTCTTTATTGCTACAATTTTTTTTAATCAAAAATAACCTTGCCATCGGTTTTATTAAATCGTAAGAGGTTTAGAATTGAAATTTTTTACATTAAATTTCGAGAAACGTGCAAATAGATACAATTTACTCATTTAATCGCGAATAGAGGTTTCTATTGTACAGAATTTTCTGGTTTGCAATCAGATAAAATGTTTAACTTTGAAATACTGCAGTAAATCCGTCATTTGTAAACGAGTAAAGAAACGTGAGTCGATAAAATAAGGCATGAACTGTATTCGAGGAATACAAACGGTAAGAATCGATACGTTACAATTGTCTTATCAAAGTCACATTAATCTTGAAGTGCCATTAATAATGATGCGACTGTCTTTATTGAAATCTATTTTTCCGTCCGTCTCTTAGTTACCGAGACTTTTATTTCACAAGGTGTATTTTTTAATGACATTGAACGTTCGTTATTAATGAATAATGATGTTGATAAGTCTGAAATAAAACGCTAAAAAACATTAAATATCGGAACTCTACAACAGATTGCTGAAAATATCCTGTATTTTCGAAATATTCAAATTGTGACACGCGTTAAAAAAAGATTATATTAAAAAAAAAAAAAAGAGGATAACAAGTAAAAGTAAATTATAATTAAAAAAGAAACTAAAGCTATGCTAAACTGTATTTTTGCAGGTCAAACAAGCTTTCAAGAAAGTAAGTACTAAATTTTGCAGAGAAGCGTTTCAAGCTTTAAAGTCGATTATCCAAAAATTGCATGACTCTGCACTCTAACCCAATTCCTCGAAAAAGGCGAATTAAATAGGAATAAATCAATTATTAAAAGTGTTCTTAATCCTGAACTTACCAAAGTTCATTTAAATGTTAAACGAAACATTTAAAAAATAGGTCATGAATAGTTTCTAAATGCAATTATGTTACAATATAACGCGCGTTTATAAATAGAAAATGTTAGACTGAGGTTAGAAAGAATGGCATTTCTCATTTTACTCCACGTTTTAACTACTTTTCCCAAACGAAACGCTGATTTACCTAAGTAACTATTCAAACATTTTTCTATAAGTATGTAATTGAAAATGTTAAATTAATTTTTAACGATAAAAAACTCTATCTCGGCAAAATCAAATCTCGATTGGAATTCCAGATGGTTAAATCTCGCTATATAGTGGAAAACTACTTTCGATCCCTTTGGCCGATGACCGAGCGGAACTCTCATGAAACATAAAGCACCCACCGAATTGTTTTTCTCGACTCGACCTTGCCGGTTTCGAGGTAAGTGACGATCGATCGCGCGCAGTAACGGCGCGAGAGTTTCGCAAAAATCGCGCGATTGCCGGCATTAATTTTTCAATGTTGTGACGGAATCTTTCTGTAGGACGATTAATAATCGATCCTCTCAAATCCGGGAGAAGCCGCGGCAAAGAGCGAAGGCCGAGACCCGAGACCCGCCAATCCCCTTCGCTCGTCCTAGATTCCTAAATTCGTATAAGCTCGAGTAATTTTAGTCGCGGGAATATTACAGCGATTTTGAAATAACACAACCGTAACACGTCCGCATTTAGCGGTTCCCGATAACGCTTACCGCCGTCAATGTCAATGGTGCTTACACCGATAACCGGCATGATAATTACAGCGCATCGAGCCACGGTTAATCTGACGCGACGAATACATTTTCATCACTTAGAATTCATTTTCTGCCCTCGGTAACGACGCGTTGTGATTTGTGACAATTAAATTTAACCTACTGGACGTGTCCCACTTTAAAATGCCGACCTTTATTTTAGTGTCGGATTCTTTTATCGATGAATGTTGTAGAAATACTCGCATTTCACGAATCGACGAAATCTAGCTGGATTGACCTGATCCCGCTTCGGGCCAAGGGTGCGTAATATATACGTCACTGGAAAGATACTTTTCTGGATTCTCTCGTAGTGTGTGCAAGCTAAATAATACTACGCAGCTGCTAATGGAAACCCACTTCGCGCTGGCTTCTCCCTAAGTAGGTTTCACGAAAGGGAAAAGTGTGTCATGCACAAAAGCCTTTTTCAAATCGCCTTAGAGTTTCGCCGTTGTTATCATAACAATCGCGATATCGCCGAGCATGCGAAAATAGAATGCGTTTGCTCAAAAGACAGGCATACTGGAAATATGAAATACAATGCAAAATTCTATTTTTTCGCGTTCCACTTTTTCAAACGTATTCTCAGAGAACTACTTTGCAAATTATTCTTCTATGAATATTGTTTACGAGACACTTCCAATTTTTTAATCTAGTTTTTCCAAACTTTATTTTTAGAGAAACTCGTTTTTTTTTTAATAACTCTTCGCCCACCTACTGTCGTATTATCACGAAAAAAGAAACGATCAGCTCGCGAATAAGCGCATCGCGATCTCGCGGTTGCGATTATTTCCAACAATGCTTTCCTCATTACCAAAGCGCGACATTTTCATTATTATTAAACCATTCGTCGACCGGCAAAACCGGCGACCGAAGCGGACCGAATCGCGGAATACTATTACGAGCGAGAGACAGGTAACCACGCATTATAATACCAGGACAATAATTTATCGTAATTTAAGGCGCAAAATTCTCCGAGAGATTTCCATAAAGTTACTGACAACATTTAAATGACGACGGTACATACACGTCGCTTTGTAAACATTCGCTTCCTCGAATGCGAATGTTTCAGCTTTTTCATACAGCTAATGAGACTTTCGTTAATTTGGAAATTCGTGGTCTCGATATTATGTTCAAATACAATGCTTTCCCGCGAAAACAATACTTTACTATCTAATGTAATTTCCCAAGTTGACAACAATATAATACATCGATTATACCATGATTACGTTAGAGCCACAAAAGTCGCGTGAAATGCTTCGCAAAATTTTATTCGGCGCTCTATTAACATTTTTATCGAGTCGCATTTAGTTGTACGTAAAAAATTATGCATTTATAAATTATACTTTATATTCCATAATAAAAAATTTAATTACATTATTTCAATTTCAAATGTTTGAATAATATTACAAAAAATTTTAATTATGCTCAACTGAATAAAAAATGAATTAAAAACTAAATTTAAAAAAACATGACAGCTTTATGGCTGTTCATAACTCTCGTGTTATAACGTCAAATACGACGTAATTAAAAACGTAATAAAATTAAAACTTTTAACAATCTATTTTTGACGGTAAAAATTGTCGTTCTTTTCTAAAAGAAAGTATTCGTTATTGCAAGAGGGTTAATCGGATTCGTAACGAAATTCTCGGTACGGGCCTGGAATGGTTCGCGATGAGAAGTCTACTGTTCCCTTCCTATACCTTCCCCCGACCTACCTCTCTTTCTTTCTCTCGTTTCATCGTTTCGACTCTCGGCGTAGATAAACCGGTTCCCTGCTGATCACCCGCTTTTTGAGAAAAAATTGTGAACCAGTTTGTAAGACGAAAAAAGCTCTCCTCGCCATCCGGGGGCGCCCCTCCTTCCCCGCTACATCTCTTTCTCTGGATTCTTCCCCTACCTTTTATCCTTCACCGAGGATGAGAACTACAGATATTCTCTACTCCGAACGGAATTTCGAAAGCGGAAAAGGCCATCGCGAATTTTAATTGCTAATAAAAACTAGCATTTTTTTTTTTAAATTACTCGACCGCGACATGCACGAACGAAGATCGCGGGCATAACATGATAATTGCCACTTTTTTTGCTAAGTAAAATTTGCAAAAGATTAAAATTGATTCAAAAATGGCTTTTAAGTGAATCATTGAACATCAGTAATTTCAAATTAAACAGAACAAGTACATTGTATTATACATATGTAGCAACATCACATTTATCGCCAAACAAGATCGTATCTTACTGCGATCTTAGGTTCGTCGTTTTATAAAAAAAAATTAATAAATATACAATTCATTTTATTTAAAAACATAATAAAATAGTATCAAGAGAAAGATTCCTATTGTTGGTTAAAATGGATCTGATGCCTAATAATATTAGTTTGTAAATGCATTGCAAATATACATTTTATATTAAACTGTATACTGACTTGGTTTGACTTAAAACACAATTATAATATAAACCAAAGCTATAGAAATAATATCATAAATTACACTGATCATCAATTTAATAAACACCTTAAAATACAGTGAAATCAACAATAATTTAAATCATCAATTACAAGTTATATTTGCAAATAATAATTTACATGGTTCACTAGAAACACAAAATGAAAGACTTTCTTAAGGCCGCGTTCGTTTCTCACGCTCACGCGCTGTAAGCTTCATCCTATCATTATTGCCCGATACTTGCAGAAAAAAGATAGAATAAAGCGTACAGGGCGTAAGCGTGAAAAACGAACGCAGCCTAAGTACCGCTATTTTTTTTTATTTTTTTTTATCGTCATCGTCGGAACAAAATCGGGCGAACGTCTCGTCATTGGTCGAGTGCTTCATTGTGAGTAGAGATGGAAGACGTCGCATTTTCTCAGACGCTGAAAAAGTCAAGCCTGGGAGGCGCGGCGCTCTCGCCGCGACGCAGGCCGTCTCGACGCTCTTCCCCGCGGCGGTGGCTATTGATTTTCGAATTGGTTCAAAATTTCCATAATACCGTGACGGCGGCGGACGCGAGGGTATACGCCGACTACGTTGGCGGGGTCGACGAGCGGGAAGGAAGAGAGACGAGCAAACGAGAAAGGAAGGATGAAGGGAGAAATATAGTGAGACGGAGGGGGGAAAGGGAGAACCATGCAGCGATGAGGGTGAAGTACGCGACGCGAGGGGGATGAAATCGCCATCGGCCTCGGACGGTTTCGAACTTGGCAAAGTTCAGGCGGCTCAAAAGAGACACCCCTCGACACCCACTCCTCTGTCCTTTCGACTCGCGGCACCCCTCCGTGATTCAGCCTGCTCACCCTCTCTTCCTCGCTCTTTCCCCATCATCCCTATCGCCGCTCAGCTCGCCTTTCTCCGCGGCTTGTCTCGTCGTCCGCGGCTCACCCTCGACTGTGCCTCACCCTTCCTCTGTACCAAGCGCACCTTCTACCACTGTTTTACTACCTCTCAGTAGAAATATCCTTGTAACGACGACGACACAATGTGAAGAACTCGACTTATTCCTCGTTGTAACGACATAAGAGCATTAGCAGATTACCTCTTTCTCGTTCTCTATTTTCTTTGTAATATTACTACACAAATTGATCTATATTCATATGCTTATCTAATATTATTTAAATATATTATGTGGATATATCGATTATACTAACGCTCACAATGTCCAACATTAAAATTGACATTAAAATTAACATTGAAATACGCTGATTATATTCTGATTAGTGTGTATGTGTGAACTGGCTTTAAGTGCGAAACTTGTAGCTGTTTGTCATCGTATACATTGATCTCGTCATTGCGAAGCCATAGGCTTAATGGCCAAGTTTTGAATATAGATTGAGGATACATTTTGATATTTAGGGCCAATACTGAAATTTATAGTGTATGTACATAACGTGCGGTATAGATCATGATATAAGAGGTTCGCGTCGCATATTCCAATGTAAATTCAGGAAGCACCTGGATCACAGGTAAAATGGCGGTATGAGCAGATGGGTTCGTATGCCTCAATGTTCAGTGACATGAACGGACTTAAAATAAGCGTTGCCGCGTTCTATACTGTATGCAAGAGCTATTATCCCTTCCTTCTAGTTGGCAACATGGATCAGACTAGAAGACCTTTTTTGATATTTTCTTGCTATTGAAGAATTAGCGTTTGAGGAATGTTCCATTATAATTTCCTGATCAGATTTAATTATCATTAGTTTCTGTTGCTATATACTAATAATAATAGCTAGAAAGAGATCAACAATACTTATATAATACAATATATTCATATAAAACCCAATTAGGTATTATAATAAAAATGTAAACAATTTTTCATACATAAGTATACATACATATATATGTATATAATGAGTATACACACACACACACACACACACACACACACACACACACACACACACATACAATGGCAAATCAATAAGTATCCATGTTTGAAGACAGGTGACGTTGCTGATGCAAGTTGGTATTACAATCGTGTATTACCATCTTTCAAATGACGCCATACAAAAATTCAGAATGATTCATGCCGTACTTTCGATTTGACAGCAATTCGTAGGGAGCGTGTTTGGTGTTTTTCGATACAATGGAAAAAGAGCAATATCGATCGGTGATTCGTTTTTTTATTTTTGGATGGAAAAACGTGCGAAGAGAAATAAAAACGAAGTTGGATGCCGTCTATGGGAGCCCTTCACCATCTATGACAACCATCAGATATTGATTCAACGAATTTAAACGTGGTCGTTCATCTGTTTTTGATGAGTGGCGTGCCTAGGTCGCCCGGAAGACATGGTTACTGAGGAAATCGTTTAAAAAGTCCACGACATGATTCTCACTGATCGCCGAACGAAAGTGCATGAAATAGCAGAGGCCGTAGACGTGTCGTACGGAACTGCATTCAATATTTTGCATGATAACTTGGGAATAAAAAAGCTGTCGGGTGCCGTGATTGTTCTCGATGGACAACAAGCGGATGCGGCTATCAATTTCAAAGCCGTGTTTGGAGTTGTTTCGGCGCAATTCGCAGGAGTTTTTGCATCGAGTCGTAACAGTTAATGAAACATGAATTCATCACTACACACCGGAGATCAAGGAACAGTCAAAACAGTGGACTTCACCCGGCGAATGTGTTTTGAAGAAGGTCAAGATAGTTCCATCGGCCGGAAAGTTGATGGCCACTGTTTTTTGAAATATGCACAAGGCGTGATCTGCATCGACTATTTGGAGAAGGAAAAAACTATCACGGAGCAGTACTATGTTGATTTATTGAGCCGATTCGATGTTGAATTGAAGGAAAAACGGCTTCATTTAGCGAAAAAAATGTTGTTTCATCATGACAATGAAACGGCTCACTCCTCCGCAATCGCCACAACCAAATTGGTTGAATTGCGCTATGAATTGCTGCCGCATCCACCGTACTCTCCGGATTTAGCTCCCTATGACTTCTTCCTGTTTTCAAACTTGAAAAAATGGCTCGGTGGAAAGAGATCGCGTCGAATGAGGAGATCATCGCCTAAACAGAGGTCTATTTTGCAGTGTTCGATAAACCGTATTTTTCGGAGGAGTTAAAAAAATGACCGGGGCGTTGGGAAAAGTGTATCCTTCTAAAAGAGAATTACATTAAAAGAAAATTGTGAAAAACTTGCATCTTTATTACTAAGACGGGTACTTATTGATTTGCTCTTATATATACAATATATATATATAT
>NW_017278857.1:528429-552844 GCF_001594065.2 Cyphomyrmex costatus | reverse complement strand
TCTTATTGGAAGTTGTTTTGCATATCTGCTCATAACTTCACAACTTTCTTTACGTGTGAAAGATGTACAAATAATTATAATTGTTTATAATTAATGATTTTATAATATTCATACAAATTCCTTGTTCCTTCTTTATTATTTTAATAAAGATTATTTTAATAAAATATTTAAAGTGTATTTGAATAATGCATTTATATTAAGAAGTATCAATAGAATAAAATCTTATATTCATATATGTAATCTCTTAAAATCAATATTGACAAAAGAAGTGATAAGTTTTCGCGTTTAGTACTTTGCGTTATGCCGTTCCTGAGCGAGCCAACTTTAGACGATATGATTCGTTAATTTTAAACGCTTATAATTCAAAAGTTATTATAGCCTCAACATTTTGGTATTAGAATTTTCGTCTTAAAATTATCTCAAGAATCTCCCCTTAAAAGGAAATCGTCTCTTTACTGGACACCCTGATAGGTACATATTTATATACATTTTTTAGCTCTATTCCTCTACTAAAAAATAGAATTTTGATCTTTTTTACATTTGCCAAAAAAATCTGCACATAATATTCTATTAGTGTCAAGAAAAAAAGTAACGAAAAAGTAACGATTCGTTATATTTTGAGTAACTGTAACGGTAACGAGTTACTTTTGCAAATCAATAACGAGTAATGGGAGTTATTTTTTAGAAAAAAGAACGGTAACGAGTTATTTTTATGAGGTAACATTGCCAACCCTGATTGTATACATATCGGGAGGCACGGTAGTGTCTCGGCGCTAAGCCAAGCGCAGCGTCATAGCGCAACTGTTGTATATTCGTACAAAAAAATTTTTTTATTGAGTATTTAAGCAATTAGAAAATTTCTGTCTGATATGATTTCGGTGATGCGAACGTATTGGAGCGCGTTGGATTGAATAGGAGCATGTAGGAGCAAGCGACGTGACAAACCAACAATAGCGTTTTTTACTGGGTCACATTGAGTGCGCACCAAAAACTCGTTCAGTGATAGCAGTACTGTCCGAGGTTGCCGAAAGTGCGAGTTTCTTGCCAGCTAAACACAGCTACAAGTTCAAATGCCACGGAGTACAATTATTTTTCCTACTGTTATTGTATTTACGTAAATGTATTAATAGTAAGAATAGAAAAATTAAAGGGCTCTATTAAATAATAAAAATTACGATAAATTTACGATAATATAGAGTAAAAGAACTGTAAATATATTAATAATAATAAAAAATGTGTCTGTGTGTGTAATCTCCTTATCTGTACACTCATGTACTAAGTCAATAAAGTTTTCAATTTTATGACTTTTACATGTAGAGTTTTATTCAGTAAACATTCATTTTCATCACTACTACTGGATGATGACGAAGATAGCAAATAAAGCATTTCAAAGACAAACCGCGCTTTGGAAATATTCTCAACTTTCCACGCTATCATATTGCACTAAACCAACACCGCCACATGTAGCTAATGTCAAATTTCCGCATTCAAGTACAAAAAATCGGCATAAAGTTTTCAAGTGAAACACGCTGCTCTCGTCTAGTGCGCACTCAGTGCGGCCAGTAAAATACGCTATAGCACTTCACTCCCGGGATGCGCAGTGTTGAACTATCACAGATTTGCCACAAATACAAAAAGCAATATGGTTCCACCTATGTTCTGTAATAGATTAAGTTTAGTTAATTTACCCAAACCCACCATCATGCATAACGAAACACCTTATATTCTTATAATATATTGTGTCGAGTTTCTACAAAGCGTGAAAGCGGAGAATACAAAGCGTTAGAATGTGACATCATAGTATAGATATTCAGTATAATGAATTTCGGTAAGCAACTTAAGGCTGCATTTGAAGAGCACGCTACTAGCGCTATTGTGTCATTCTATTGACGTTTTTGGCCTGAGTTTGCACTAACTTGTGAGTTAAATTAATGAGTTTCATGCTCTTCTTTGTTGATAGAGCGTGTAACATTAACTAGTAGCAAAGTATTTTACAATTCAGGCAAATTAACGCAAAGCTGGACCGAAAACGCTATATCTTTATCGTTCAATGTAAAACAAGATAGAACAAATAATAGTGCATGTCCTAAACACAACGTAAGCATAACATTATTTTTAATTATATTTTTTGAAACAATTTGAAAACTTTTAAATTATATATATTAATATAAAAAAAAGAATAGCTGTAAGTGCGCAAGAAAATAGACATTCATTCTTCTACAATATAATACAATATACATAAAATATAACGTACATAAAATTAGTAAATGTCTAATTTTATTTATTTGTATAAAGTTGTTTGCAAAAAAATTTTTGAGAAAAATTACGTTTAATTTCAAGCCATTTAACGCATTTAGTTTTTAAGAATATGCAATTACGAGATTAAAAAACTGATGTTAAGATGTCTTTTCATGCTAACGTTTGATACTCATTTTTAGCGCCAAACAAGCCACCTGATAAAAATTGATGAATATCAAACGTTATTTTTGATCACGTGCCCTATTTTAACGTTAAAAATAAACGTTGAGCGTCAGCATGAAAAGGCACCTTTATCAATAAAAATAATCATTGTTTTACCGATTTACCCCTAATCGCAACATTGACCACAACATAATCAATTATGTATTTCAATGTTGATTTTAAATTAATAAATTTATCGATTAGGTTGATGTAAGATATATAAGCTAAAAATTTTTGATTATATTTCAAGATTTAATGTAATCTAACATGACATTTTTTAAATCATAATTATATTACATAATAATATAATGCGATAATTTAATATTAATTTAATAATTCAATTTGTCATGTGCCTTTATGAAATTTTAGCCGTAACACGTGACATTCCCGATGGCAAAATGTACGATTAAGTTTTACACTTGTTAACATATACTCGGCAACGAACTGTTCAGACTATGAGTTACATACCTTAGGTTATCTGTACTGACAGTTTTCTGTACTGATGAAATAAAGCCTGCGGCTGATGTTTCTCTACTAGACTTGTTGTCTCTCTACTTGTTTGCGTTTTGATGAATTACTAGAAATTCTGCGGTGGGTGTGTGTGTGTGTGTGTGTGTGTGTGTGTGTGTGTGTGTGTGTGTGTGTGTGTGTGTGCGTGCGGCGTGTGTGTGTCAATAAGACTACAAGTTCATCATTTGAGAAAAAAAAACGATGTTTCCCACAATGTGATAAATGCATTATATACATAAGTGTAATATTTAAGCATCTGTAGCGAATATAAATGATCCAAATAAAAAGTTCAACGAATAACAGAAATTGAAAATCTTAGAAAGATATAGAGTAATTGTTAGGTTAGTAATTAAGATTATTAAATTTAAGTCCCGTTAACAAATAATAAAAAATTAGCGATTTTAAATATATAGTTGGCATCGAAGAGCACATAAACATAATGAATGTCATATAAAACTAAACGTTTAATTTTACTCAAAGGCATTCGAATATTCACATGAACACGACTTTCTCTTCGCTTTCATAACGCTGGTCTATTTTGTTGCGTGGAAAAAAAATATAAAATAAAAAACATTGTAACACACAAATAAACATGATGCACTCGATTAAAATTTAACTAAAACCGTTGAAAAGATGAGTTTTTTCCTATTTAAGTAAAAATCATTTGTACTATTGATGAAAATATTTTCTTATCTACTTTTGCTTTCCTTACACAGAATAAAAAAATTATCAAAAATAAAAGAAAATACACTTAAAAAAATAGATACTTTCGCTGTTATAGCAAAATTGTCATTGTTACTGCATATCGTAGCGGTAGCAATCAAATTTAGTTGATACAATTAATTTTAAAAATTATTCGTTATTAGAACAGAATTTGTTTTGTACTAGAATAGAAAAAAAATGTCGAATATATATTTCATTAAAATTAATTAAAGTCAATTTGTTATTAAAGCAAACTAATGTATTCTTAGCAAATACTTTTCAAACAAAATCACTATTTCTCGTACAAATCTAGTAGAACAATAAAAGAAAGTCATTGTAATTGATTTTGTGTTATTATGACAAAACTTGATTTGTTAAGAAACAAATAGGTTTACGAAAGTGTCAACAGGTGGCGTGTCTTTTTGTAAGGTAGACCCAAAACTTGTAAAGGAAGGATGATTATAGACCTGTTTCGTACATTTCTCATTATATTATAGCAACACTTATAGGGTATGGTCCGTCCTTTTCGAAGGAACCATCAATTGACCCATATCTACTCTTGTCAAGTGATATAAGGAAGTGATATTTCATTTTTAGAATTTTGGAAAAACGAATTTTAGAGAAACGCATGTTGATGTAAATCAGATCTGGATTGCGTATCATGAATCATAAAAACAAATGCACTTTGCTCATGTAAAATTAATACTAAATTATTTCACTAATGCAGCAAAAAAGCTTTGATACAACTATCCGACAAAATTTAATTTTTTTTGTAACAAAACACAAGTATGAACTCTCAAAAAAAATTTCTAATACCTAGAAGAAAGTTCATGACGTACTTTATTTTAGCTCAATCCTATATAATATAAAATTCTAATTATTATATATATATTAAAATTAAATAAATAATTTTTATTCTACTCTCTTGAATAAAATAAGATCAACATCATGTCTTGAGATAAGTATAATACACACAAATTTCGGAATTAATATATGTATAATTTAGAATAACGAGCCCGACCAAGCCCAGTTTTTCGTTACCAAAAAATGTAAGATTACTAATATTCTACCTTCTTTTTGTAAAAATAGGATAAGAGATTTCCTTTAAATCGGTGTTTAATATTAAATAAAATATATTATATCTAATCTCAATTTTTCTATTAAAAAAATTAATCAGATAATGAACAAGAATAATTCACTCAAAAAATATTGACAATTATGCACTTTAAGGAACATTGGATTAATGACCTTAACTTCTTTGTAATTCAAAAATCGTCTCATATAATCTAAAATCTAAATATTATTAATATTCAATCAATAAAATAATTTCTCATATATTTATACGTTAGCGCACATATTCGTATTTCAATGAAATCTTTGTTTATACATCTTTGTTTAACCTTGACATATGTTATCAAGATATTATGACCCTGAGTGATTATGACCTCTAATAGATTTTAAATAACGGTCGTCCTTCACAAAAAAACTTTAAAAAATAATAGTTTATTTCTGCTGTGTATATAATTAAAAACTACTCCACACGTTCTATTAAGAAGCATTAGATTTTCCACGCATAAAAAGATCCACTCCAATTTCCTCCTACTTAGGGGCATACGACTTCCACGCGAAGCGACTTTCATTCCACTTTCCCCTGCTACAGGGCGTGCGATTTTTCACTCAAAATAACAATAAAGATAAAGTAAAGGGGCAAATACGAGAGTCGGTAATAAATATTAATTAAAATAACTTACATGTAAAATCACAATTTTTAAACTGGCAAATCAAATGTTGATAAATTCAATAATAATCAAGCATCGAATTTATCAACATTTGATTTGCCAATCCTTTGTGAGCGAGTTCGTTTTTTCGGTGAGTCACTCATTGAGCATCGCACTGTAGGAGTAAATGTATAATTTTATTGTCAGTATGATATAATGGATTTCTTTTCTGTACATCTGATGAAGGCTCAAACCAAGAGCCAAAATATGTTATGTATACACTTTTATATCAAAATTTATTTAATTATATTCTAATTTTAAAAATTGTAATTTTATATATATATGTATAAGTTCTTTTAATTGCTATTTATTACCGACTCTTGTATTTGCACTTTACTTTATCTTTATTGTTATTTTGACATCGAGAACTTTTTTTTTAGTAAGATTATTTTGAACATTATCTTCTCTTAGTAACAGCAATAACTATACTAAGTTCTGAAAATATTACATTATTTATGATAAATATAGCTGAAGACTTTTTAAATAAATTTGTTAGAGAGTTTGAAATCTTATATTGCTTAAAATTTTGTTCCATTAACGTACATATTACTTCATCTTCCGGAATGTGTAAGAAGACTTGATGGACATTTTCATATTATGAATACGAAAATATAAACGATAAATTGCTGAAATTAGTACACGGGAGAGGCCATATTGATACACAAAAAAAAACTTTTATCTTTAATATTTTAGTAATTATTTAATGCGAGAGTTTATAATAAATACAAGCTCATGATTAAGATTATAAGATAGTATCAAAAGAGATGTAAAACTCCTAATATAGGTCGAAAGCAGGAAAAAACGATTTGACTTGAGATTCGAACCTATCATAAACCTACAGAATCTAAATACATCCTAAAACTATGAACCAAAGTAGGAGCAAAATTTAGATTCGGAAGAATTTTTCGGTTCTAAATAGGCGTTGTGAATTAAGTAATATCAAAAGATATTTATCTGAGTGTTATAAGTATCAAAATAGGTTTATAAGGTTTAATTGAGGTCGAACAAGGAGCAAAATTTCGACTCGGGAATTGTGTTAAGTTTGTGCTACATTGTAATATTAAAGTCAAAATATGAAAAATATGTTACAAAATAAAAAAAAATGATTTTTTTAGAACAGCCCCCCACTTTTGAAGAAAATTAATGAAAAATGTCTGGAAAGTAATAAAATGAAAACGAAATATATAATATTTTTATAGATTTATCAATGAAAATTAACTCAAACAAATTAGTTAAAATATAGAAATGAATACTTGAAAGATTGTAATGAAATTTGTCAAAATATAATGAAATTACTTAACAATATAATTAAAACCGTTGAATTGAAAAGAATTGTAAAGGAAATTTATATAAATATATCTACAGGGTGGCTGAGAATAACCGCCAAATATTTCATGCGTGGGTAGAACAGACTATACTAAGTCGAAAAATCCTGTACCATTTTGCGATTGCAGTTAACGAGATATTAATTTATAAAAATATTTAAATTCACCCGGCCCATCGTCAAATGCAAGCGCGCGGCTGGATAGGACCGCTTATAGCGAAGCGCGCCGCGCGCGTTCGCCGTTACTAGGCGTTGTTTATAACAAGCGTTGTTTATAAGCGGCAATAGTCGTCGCTAGACATGAGTCGCGTGCGTAGCGACGGCGAACGCACTCGGCGTGCTTTGCAGGGCGGTCGGGTTCTATCCAGCCGCGCGCTTGCATTTGACGGTGGGCCGGGCGAAATTAAATATTTTTATAAATTAATATCTCGTTAACTATTACTGCAATCGCAAAATGGTACAGGACTTTTCGATTCCTGTTCTACTCACGCATGAAATATTTGGCGATTATTCTCAGCCACCTGTATATTGAAAGAAATTAAACATTGAATTACACTCAAATGACACGAATTCTAAAGATAATTACTAAAAAATATACGAAAAAAAATAAAAAATAAAGTAAGACATATAATATTTTTACAGATTTATCAATAAAAGTTATCAAAAAAGGAAACAATAAAATTAAAATGTAGAAATTAGATAATTGAAAAAATAATGAATATTAAAAAATAAGGAAATCAGTTTGTATTGTAACGAAAAACGTTGAATTCATCTTTCTAGGATGTTGCTAGATTATGTTGTTTCTCGGACATAAAATTTAGTCATATAACCCCTAAAGATCTATATAATCAAAGCTCAGATTAGTGCTCTCTTCTTTCCAAGTTAATTTTTGAAATATAAATTACAAAATATTTTCACATGTACTCTACTGAAATACAAAATACAAGACACAATAATCCTACAAATATCATTTTGTTCAAATAAAAATATTTTATATACATATGCCCAGCCTTAATTAATTTATTTATTGAATAGATACCATATAATTGAATGAAAAAATTGAATGTAACCGTTGTTAAATATAATAAGATTAAAGAGCATACGTTTACTATACCTGCTGATTATTAATTTTGTATAAAAGATAGAGTATATCTTCCAATTTCTTATGTGTTCTTACACACATAAATTCACAGTCAGCTCATCCCTCGCCGAAGTAAAGCGAACTGAGTATTTGGAAATTTCTAGAAAATACGTCACGATGCTATTTCTGATGTATAAATCATCGAAAATTTGAGATCCAATCAGACGTTTAGACCTAGAAGAATATACCCAATAGCAACTCTTTCAGGGCTGGCTCTAGTTAATGCAGAGCCACACTTTAAAAAAAATTAGCTGAATGACATAGCATTTTGAATGGCTCTAATAATTTTTTCTATCAGTACATATGCGATATACACAAATAACAAACGAAAGGCCTTTTTTATGCGGTTGACCCGAATTTTACAAATAGTGTTTAAATTTTCGGAGTGATATATACAGGGTGAATTTTTTAACCTGAAACTTTCAAATATCTCGAAAACTAAATCCAGTAGACAAAAATGTTTCAAATAAAAATGGAACGGTGTCGAGGGGGACACGTTTTAGTCACGTTGTTGTTTTCCTAAGTGGAGGCGTTAAAAAGATATGAAGGTCACCTTCACTTTTTTAAATGGAATTATGTAATTTTTTTTAGATAACGTGATTCCTCTAATTATTTTGCATATAAAAGTATTAACACGTTGACTGCCACGGCAATTTTCAGAAATCTGGCCTAAAATGACAATTTGATTTAATCACATTATATTATTAAACACAGGACGAGATAACTCGTAGTTGGCGTCCTAGAAAAGAACGCAATCTACGAGTTATCTCGTAGTTGGCAGTCAACGTGTTAAGGTAGAGATACCAAAAAACCAATAGTTTTCGAGATATTTTACACTTTATTTTGACACAAAATGTTAAATAACTCGTAAACTGTTGACTTTTTGATTATCGTACCTTAATACTTTTGTGAATAGAATAATGAGATAAATCACATGTAAAGAAAACACATAGTTGCTTTAAAAAAAATATGTATACAAAATGGGTAATTTTTTAAATACTTAACTGGATTTAGTTTTCGAGATATTTGAAAGTTTCAGGTTAAAAAATTCACCCTGTATATATATATACAGGGTGGCTGAGAATAACCGCATAATATTTTATGGGTGGGTAGAACAAACTATACTGAGTCGAAAAGTCCTGTACCATTTTGCGATTGCAGTAATAGTTAACGAGATATTAATTTATAAAAATATTTAAATTCGCCCGGCCCACCGTCAAATGCAAGCGCGCGGCTGGATAGAACCCGACCGCCCTGCAAAGAGCGCCGAGTGCGTTTGCGTTCGCCGTCGCTAGGCACGCGACTCATGTCTATAGCGATGACTATTGCCACTTGTTATAGTTGTTATAAACAACGCTTGTTATAAACAACGCCTAGCGACGGCGAACGCGCGCGGCGCGTTTCGCTGGGCAGTCTTTATCCAGCCGCGCGCTTACATTTGACGATGGACCGGGCGAATTCAAATATCTTTATAAATTAATATCTCGTTAACTATTACTGCAATCGCAAAATGGTACAGGACTTTTCGACTCAGTATAGTCTGTTCTACCCACCCATGAAATATTATGCGGTTATTCTCAGCCATCCTGTATATATATATATATAATTCTGCAAATGCGTGCCAAAATATGATCTTAAAGAAATCCTAAAGTCGTCTATATTATTCCGACTAAACCATATAATTTTTGTATAACAATTACTTTTCTTCTTTTACTGATTTGAAAATCTTTTTCCATTTATTAAAGTATACGCATTAACACGTATGTGTGAGGTAGAATCTATCTAGACTTTGCGTCGCGATATCTCCGCTCGTAGGGCACGTAGAAAAAAACTAAAAACACTTTTATTATACAATTTAAGTTGTGGCTATCGATTGAGCGTATATAGAACTTGATTAGTTTAGCCGTTATTGAGATCTGATAATCTGAATCTGTATTGTATAATTATATATAAAATATAACATATGCATAATTAAGAAGCAAAGCCACTCTAGAATTTTCAAAAAATCGTTTCTTTTGTTATTTAAGGATGTTTTAAAATCTTAGGAATAAGATAAAAAAAGTAAAGAAAAAAGTGCATTTTAGAAGTTTAAAGCGTTGTACTTTTCGGTAAGATTTGTAGGTTTTGTGAAGGAATTCTTCTGAGAATAATGGAGGAATTAGTTACGTGCAACTCGATCATCCCTAAAATCAGCCAAGAAAGATCAGAAAGAAAAGAACAATAATAAGGAAGGCCTATTGTATGACGCAGGCATCGCAGATTAAAGATAAACATTTCTGTCACTAATTGTTACATAAAACTTTAAACGTGTTTTTCTTAAAACAACATTTTGTAAATTGGTCGGAAACATAACACCCCACAGATTTTGACCGGTTTACTTGAAATTTTAACTATAGCTTCAAAATTGCATTCTTTAGGGCAAGGCTCGGCACGCAATGCAACTTTCGGCCGATCTTCGAATTTGCTCCGTCTCCTGTCCTCCTTGCCTCACCGTCCAGCACGCCAAATTCCGCCCGCCCGTCGGGCCGTTGCTTCGTGCCGAGCCCTGCTCTAGAGAAAGACGAACGCATTTTTTTTTTATGTTGCATACTTTTTTTACATAAACAATTTTTCACCTATTTTTTGCCCTTTAACATTTACTTCAAAATCGTATCATTTAAAAAAAGAATGGTACAATGCAATTTCCGTACGTCTATATCTAGCTTTTGAAATATAGATTAAAAAATTTTTTGGTTTTTCGTCCTAGATTAAAAATTGCCGGAGTTATCGTTCCGGCCGCAGAGCATTGAGAAAGCGTTACCATTGTAGAGCTGTAGCGCCATTTTATAACAAAATCACTATAAAAAAAATTTTTTTTTACACTTCAATGTATGTACAATAAAGACCTAAAATATATTTTTTTATCTCTTTCGTTACATTCCCGAAAAAAATTCATAAAGTTAGGCTTATTTTTTGTGCTCTATAGAGTGGTTTTACCCCATAAATTGGTTAGAAATTTAAATAATATAGATGCTAATGTAATCTTTAAAAATTATGTTAATAATATACAATATAGACTTTGCCGCATGGAGCTGGTTAAAACGCGGAAACCGCGTGCGATGTGTATCCGTTGGACATACCTCAAACTGGACCTATTCATTTTGTCGAGTGCAACTTGTACACGTTTATATCTTTTTTTTTTCTTGTCTTTTCCTTTCTAAAGCCAACGGCACATGGTGCTTGTTTTTTTGCTGCATTGTGCCGCCGGCTTTAAAACTTTAAAAACTTTGCATATAAAATGCGGTTCATATCCAAATTCTGATTAGAAGGTCTGTAATCTAGTTATACACGGTTATTTGAAGAGTGAGTCAAAAGCTCATACAGGAAAGGACTCAGTTTCGTAATCACGAAAAGAATAGAGAAAGAAGAACAAGAGAATGAAACTAAGTATCTTTTGTATAGCAATCTCATCCGAGTTTACCCTATAATTATTTTCAATTGTCTACAAAATTTTGCATGGTCCACTAAAAGCTGCTATAAAATGAATAAATTACAGTTAAGCTGCTGTAATCAACATTATATACATATAATAAATACGTAAATTGCAATTGTCCTATATTTTGTTTTCACTATTTATTTATAAATATACCTATCTTCCCGTCACAGTATGGAAATAATATAAAAAAGATTATCCACATAAGTAATGCAGATACTATTTCTTTCAGATTATAAAAATTTATTTTAGTTTCTTAAAACTCTCTTTGAAAGAATGATTTTCATGTTACTACTGCATTACTACAATACTGAAAAAAAAAGATTGATTGAATATAACATATCATTTCTAATTGGTTGCTACAATCAATTTTTGGTTGCGTTAATTCTATATTGACACTGTGGATAGGCTAAAGCAATCAAAAATTGGCTGTTGCAACCAAAAATTAGCTGCTGCAGCCAATTAAAAATGCTATGCCATATTTTATCATCTAATTTGATGCAGTAGCCAATGTTTTCTCTCAGTGAATATCATCATATTTTTATAATTATAACTGATTGTGAGTTATATAATTAAACAGTGTTTTTATTTTAATTAATGCACTAAAATATCTTAAGAATGAGACACACACGCACACACACAAATCATTAATTTGATTTAATTATCATTTTTTATTGAGTGAACATATATTTATTGTATATAAGTTAAATGTTTAGGGTAGTATTCAAATAAATATTTGTTAAACTAATTTACATTTTTTTCTCAATATAGTTAATAAATATAATGATAAAACTGTTTTCTGTTATTCTTATTTATTCTAAGATATTTATATTTCTTCGTGTATCAAATTTATTTATTATTTTGTAAAATTTCAAAAAATACATAAATAACAATGTAAAGAAGTAAAGTGTATTTAGTATCATATCAATGAGAATATTGTCGTATTTTAGTATTTCCAATTCTGATAATTTTTCATAAAATGTTACATCATTCGTTTCCATAAGAAAAAATTTTACCTGAATATATTGTATAAATGCAGAGCTATCGATGACGAATTCAAAAAGGAAGACAGGTACCAGACTTCTTTTCAATTTTCAGAGGATAGAATTTCCTTTAAGTTCTTTATATTATATTTTATTCTTTCTAGAAGTCCCCTTCCCCCCCCCTCTCTCTCTCTCTCTCTCTCGGAAGGAAGGAAGGAAGGAACGAATTATCTTCAAAATCGCGTATGTCATTTTATGGCCTTGACCATAATTATATTTTCTTATTCAATCACTGCAGAGAGAATAAAAAATAAAAGAGATGTTTTTCGGTCAAAATAAAAAAGAAAATAACAAAAGAGAATTGTTAAAGCCGATAAACGGAATAAATCACAAACCATACATTTTGGCTTCAAATTGCGTCAGTACAATTCGTAATCGTTAATACAATTACAATAAATTAACATGACCTAAAGACAAGTCATTATACAGAGCCCGCCAAAAGTCCCGGGCCACCTGAATAATTTCAATCCTATATCTCGAACCATTCAGAAATTAATAAATAATAATAATATTAATAAATAAATAATAATAATACTCTGTAAGTATAAATCAATTGAACAATTCAAGGGCTAAGAGCCAGTTTTGTAACAAAGATCGTTTAATTTAAAACATATAAATAAAAATGATTACAAACGTTTCCTTTCCAAAGAGATTTCAAGCTTTAAAATCCATTTTTTTTTAAATTTCGTTTATTTTTAACAAAAATATTGTAAAATAAAGACCTTTTGCATATACACATGCAAATAAAAGACTTTTCCCCCAACTTAATACTTGATTTTAGTCGAAAAATAATTCCAACATCTTCCTTTCATTTGCGGGTATTCAATGAGAAAGGAAGTGAAAGCAAATGAGACACAGAGAGGGGGAGAAAGCGGGACCAAGATGCTGTATACATGGAGAATTGCCATGAAAAACATGACCTACCCTAACTTAATACTTCGTGCTCAATCGCTTCGTGTGATCGCGATGACGCCGCGCCGTTGTATCTCTAATGATCATGAAACGGGCTACCTTCTTTTATAA
Source organism: Cyphomyrmex costatus (assembly GCF_001594065.2). NCBI lineage: Eukaryota > Metazoa > Arthropoda > Insecta > Hymenoptera > Formicidae > Cyphomyrmex > Cyphomyrmex costatus. The sequence continues at coordinate 539,391 of NW_017278857.1, read as the reverse complement.
CCGAGTTCTTATTTAATGTTTCTTGGTTTCGAATATTTCAACATCAAACAATAATTCCATCATTGAAAGGCAATTCCATGATATCTCGAATATTTTTGCGATTATTACATACTATTATTAATTTTAATCAATCTATTCGTCGAAACATTTTTCATTGATTATTTATGTATAAAATATCGATAGTTTCAAGGAAAGTATCTAACAATATTTGAAAATCGAAAAGTACATTACGTATAATGAAGAATAAAGTGAAATTTTTCTCTCGACTTTTCTGCTAAACGATATTATACTGTCGTTCTTTGTAGTAAACGTATTTTATCGAGTTTATTTTTATAGAAAAATTTAGAATCTTTTCCTTGAAACGAGGAAAGTTAAAGGCCCATTTAAGCGAAAACAAGAAAGTTGGCCGAGCGAAACGGCAAGTTCGGAATCTAGATCGATGATCCGATTTATTAAACGGTAGATTACGACTCTGTCGTTCTGTAACAGACTAGAGAAATTTCACTTCCGCGATCGAGAAAGATTTGAAATATGCACGTCAATTTTCTTTAAGCAGTAACATATAATTTTTTGATTGTGTATTAAAATTTAACTTCGAATAATAGCAATGAAGATACTTCTCAATAACCAAACACTTTATATTAGAAAGGAACAAGTAGAAAATAATCACAATAATTATAATGCTTACAATAATCATGTAAACAATTACAATCATAAATAATGATATAAATGAAAAACAAATTTAATTCGTCACGATGGTCGTGTTATAAAGCGTCGATTTTCATCAGCTAAAATAAATTTATTTCTGCTAATAAAACATGACTTCAAACGTGGCTTCTATTCGAGCAAAGGATTAAACTTTCTCTAATAAAGGTCAGTTACAATTCGTGCATGTGAAATTTGATCGTTTCGTAGCTACGAAAGATAGATTCATCCATCTTGTGCTACCGATACATTTCTCTTGCAAAGCCCAACTTTCTTTGTTAAACAAAAGAGAGATGACTTCCGTAAAGATATTTGTCGACGTAAAACATCGATTCTCTTCAACGCGTGAGATATAAAGCTGCCGTGATTTCTCTCTTGCCTGAAAATTCTTTCGTAGTCAAATATAAAATAGAATTTTCTCAGATAGGATTTAATTAGACACCGTTCTTTTCCATAACTTTTTTAATTTCCTACATTTAATTTTCGACGTTAAATATTTTGGCAAGCAAGCCTCTGATTAAAAATTCTACGCAAGTAAAATTCGCTTGAAAATTAAGCCTTTACTTTTTACGTACGTTAGGTCGTCAAAAATTTCAAGTTACTTCGTACTAATTATTTTTATCTCTTTGAATTTATTATCACAGTTAATTTCTGCTTCATAAATGTATGTTCGTGGAAAATTACTTTAAAAGTTTAAAACACAAGTGTAAGAGCTACGAATTTATCGTTCCTTTAAAATGAAATTTTGTGTATATTGTACTGTGGTTTTTGTAGGAAGGAATAGTATATTTCCAGGATTTCTTATTTGGAATTTTTGAATGATTTCTAAATTGAAATGACCAAAAATGAATACCTGAAGAAAGACCTACGAGAAAGAAAAAGCGCTTACCTGTACACTCCCAACCAAAATTTTGGAAATACATATTTACGATTTTTTCATATTTTACCAAAAGTTAAATATCTCGGTGAAAAAAAATCGTAGAGAAGTTTTCGACGCCGCATTTTAAAGCGCAAACGGAATTAAATCTGTGTTTAATTTGTTTTCTACGGCATTTTGTTTTTAAATTACATAAAATTGAAAATTGATTTTTTGTAACATTTTTGTCTTACTTTGAAGCGCTGCAGTTTAATGAGACATCATCAAACAAAATTTATTATAAAAGGTATATTACAAATTAGTTCGGCCACAAAGTTTCGTGTTTATCAAATCATTATTAACGTATTGTAGAATCGTGATTTAGGAATTTGCGGAGTCGGAAAATAAAATAAAATAAAAGCTTTGATTTGAATTAACAAAGAATAAAATGTTAGATTTATTATAAAATGAGACAAAGGACATTAGAAAGTAGTAACAATCGTGCTTTATCGGCTATGTCTCTGTATTTTAAAGTTCCGCAAATCACTGTGGCGTAATTCTGTTTCTCGTAATTGTTTCTCTTAATCCATCATTTTCACTCGTAACACGTAACTCGCAATTTATAGTTCGTAACTTAGAACTTGTAATTTAAGTCTTAACTTATAACTTAACTTGTCTCATATACGTCTACTAGCTTTGTCGAATGAACTCAACCGATTCCGAATGATTTTGATTTTCGAAAATTATCGACGCGATATATCGATTTGCGATTTTAACTCGGAAATGCGATCCTACAGTACATTTATGTGCAAAAAGAAACTGTGCCCAGTACATGTCTTTTAAAGTACCCTCACAATTATGTGACACTCACATATCATCTCCATAACCATGAAATATATCATTGTTCTTTTTATGTGTTCCCTAAGTTACATTACAGTTACGTTTTGGTTTGTTACCTGAGTGATTTAATAAACGCACAAAACTTTATGGTCAAACTTATTTGTCACCCTATAGACGAATGAGCGAGTGAGCGAATTAGTGTGAGTGTGTGTATGTGTGGGCGCGTGTGTACGAAAAAAAGAAGTGGTCGGTTATGGTTTAAAATAAGAGAGAAATCAGATGGTCAGAGAAATATACAAAGGCAACAATCGGTAAAACGAGTGAAAAATCGAAAATTATTTGTTGCCAATTTCCTTCGGGCGATAGCTGTCACAAAATAGAGAGAAAAAAAGAGAATGAAATCTTTGCAACGCGTAGAATAAACGAAGGGAAATAGACAAAGAGAAAAATAAAAACACGAGATCAATAAGAAAACTCAATAAGAAGAGATTAGTTTTTCCGTTGCAAGAATAAAGAATTAATTCGAAATCGGCGAGATAACGAGAGACGTTGAAGAGACTCGGACGAATAAAAACACGCGAGAACATTGACGTCGCTCATGATCTCAAATCATCGGAACTCTCACTCATTGTTTATCGTAGTTAGCCATTTTACTGCCACAATACTTATACAGAAACGTAAGGCAGTAAAACTGACGGAAATGTTGGATTCGCTACTGGCACCTTACGGTCTCTACTGTGATTGGCTAATTCCGTTACTGCCTTACATTTTTGTACGTACCACGGGCTTTAGGTCTTATTCTACTCGCACGAAGGATGACGGCGCAGAATAATGTAGAAATATCCGAATCTTGCACTTGACAAGTGATTTAGAGCCAGTTTCACTAAAGTTAGCTCTAACTATGGTTAATGAAATTTTATTTCTCTGCGTATAGCGTTACGTAACGTACGACGTTATATGCAGCACTCAGCAGCGTACAGCACTGTGCAATAAATAACGTTATCATAATTAGTGCCACGATCCAGAAACAGACTATGATTAGAGGCGAATTACAGTTGTTAAAGCAAATGGTGATAATGAGAAGCAATAGCAGAAACTAACCTTTTAGCAGACGAATGTTAAAAAATGTGTGCTAGTTTCTGCATTTGTTTTGCGTTCGAAGCGCACTCTTTCTTTCTGTCATATATGATCTATATAGATATCTCGAAATAGCATAAAATTTTCATTAAAGATATTTCAATGATTATTCAATTATTAATTTAATTTAATTAATCTAATTAAATAATTAATTAAGTTTTAACATATTAAAATTCGCTATATAATAACAGCAGTAATAATGCCAATGGGCTAAAAACCTTCGATTACTGCAAGTTTCGAGATTAATAGATCGAGCTTAATTAACTTGAATGCAACAAAGCCGATGTTGGCGATAACTATGTATAACTTTCCCTATTAAAGTACAAAGGTAATGTAGCGAACAAAAAAAAAAAAAAAAAAAAAAAAAAAATAGAGCGGCAGCAGAACTGAGCCCATAAGAAAGACAAGTGCGTGGCCGCTCATTTTCCTGGTACGCTAATGCGAATGACCGGTGGTGGAGAGCGTCTTAATGTGCGCTGATGAGAACATAAGCAGTGGGTTGCAGCTGTCGGCATAGCAAGCGCCGCCGGCCGTCCACCCGTCAAGAGCAATCTACGTGGAATATCTAAATTATACACGGTGTCCCGGAACTACCGGGTTTTGTCGCGTTCACGAGGAGCTTCTCGAGTGGCTAGGCGCATAGTCCATTCGCGCGCACGAATTTGCGAATGTTCACAGAGAGACAGAGCAGCGAGCAAGTAGTGGTGACTCAAGCGATCGAGTTGAAAGTCGGATGACAAAGTTCTATTTTTAGATTCTTTCAAAGACAAATTTAACGAGGAAGGAGGAGACAAATGAGGAAGAACTTGGATGAAATTTTATTAAGACATTCAATATATTATATTAAAAAATATTTTTTAAAAAATTGAAATTAAAAAATTATTAAATATTTTAATTAAATTTTAAAAATTAAAATTCGCAGAAAAAGAAAGAAAATATTCTTTGAAATTTTTATAATAATTACACGGTTCAATTATCAAATTTCTCTCTGAAGTGCATAATAGATATCCCGCGAACATTTTTTCGCGCTGAACACGATTCCGTCGTCGAATTTACGCAGCACGTCGAGATTTTTAGTAAATTGGGGTGAAATGGGCCAAAAGCGCTAAAAAAAATGGCGTTTTTGGTCCATTTCACCCCAATTTACTAAAAATCTCGACGTGCTATGCAAATTCTGACGAAGGCATTGTATTCGGCGCACAAAAATGTTCGGGATATGTATTACGTACGGTACTTCAAAAAGGAAAAAAAAAAAAAAAGTAATTGTATCATCATTGTGTTAACTGTATTCTTATCATATTTAATGCGTAAATTATTTTTATCTCTTGCGTGACGTTTAACATCGATTTTTATGTTATTCCGAAAGATGTTTTAATGAAACAAGATATCGAGCAGCAATTCAAACTATAAAGTCTTCAACAGCAATATCTGCAAATCAAAATCTGAGGCAGACGTTTGCAAACGTTTCCCCGTCAACAGACCCATTTAGCGCAAAACGCGAGACTAGAGTACGCATAGCATAGGCGGAACAGACGCGTATACCTAACAGCGAGTGAATAGCCATAGACACCGGTTCAGAAGCGCTTCATTATGCTGCCATGAAACAATTGAGCAGAACTATATTCCGCCGCGTGCATCGTACCATCCTACGAAGGGACGAGAGTGCGTTTCATGCATTCGAATATTTAGCGTAAAGTGCTTCGTCGAACTAGTTATCGCGCGCATGCGAGCGATATATCGTCCCGCCAGCAGCGCAAAGAGGGCTTGACACGACGAAAGAGTTTTCCGGAGATCCGATTAAAGCAAAACCGACGTAATTTCTACGTGTATTATTATGTTATTAAATTCTGGGTTAAACGAGCGATTAAAAATTTAATCCGAAGAGACCGTAAAGATACCATTAAAATTTATTAAATGTCATCACTGATAATAATAATTTATCTCTATCTTGATAATATATCGATCAAAAGTTATTATTACAATACACAATTATACGAAGTATTAATTCCTTCAACTTGAAGAATTTTTCTTTTTAAATTCGGAAACAGAAAAGAAGCTAAGAAGAAATAATTCGAATAAACTCATATACGTTTTAATTTTAATTACAATTTAGAAAATATTCATTAATCGTACTTGCATCGCGATTGCTCGCTTCCCATGTCTCTCAGCTTATTACATATCTCTCATATCAGCGATTGGAATACGTTTTACTTCCCGATCCGATAGAGCTTCATTTTTGTATTTCGCAGTGTCTAACTGGACGAAAAGTGTATGCGCGTCAACACACAGAAAGAGAGAGAGACAGACTTACTCCGCGGCTTTCCATTTATAGACGCGTGCTCGACGCAAATCCGCGGTATACTGTACACTGTAAAAAGTCAATGATGATTGGAATACTTGCGCGCGAGCGAACGAGCGACGGTATTCAATCGACATCAATACACACGCGGCGGGACGCGAATGTAATTGAAAAGCCGCGCGCTCGCTCGAACCGCGAACGAAACGGATTTACAGAGTTTGCGGATTTTTATTGCCGACGATTATTAATAGGTAGTCGGAGTTTCGATTAATTAGAAAGTGCGCGCGCGCACGTCTCTTAATGGCACATTCGGATTCCTTTGTTCGGATTCTGTTGCCAGGCTGTCCCCCCTCGATGGTACATAATCGATACCGTGTTGGCGCGCGAAAGTCACGTCACGATTCATCGTCGTGCCTAACGACGATAACGTAGCGAAATCTCGTTACGTTGCAGAGTATGTATGTTCTACATCTCGTTAAGACGTGGTTATCATTTTTTTCAAACCCCGAATTAACTAACTTAGATTTTCGCAAAGTACAAATTGTAAATATTGTGTATTCGCATTAAATTATTAACGTTATTAACATTAATTAGAAAGCATGAATAAAAGAGTTTGGTAATGGCTACGTCAGTTAAATTTTTTGATAATATAGTCAAAAATAATATTACTTTTCTAAATATTTAGTAAGTATTAGTGAGTAAAATGAAATTTTTTTATTTTTTTAGTATACGAATTTGTGACAATTATAATGAATGTATCATGAAAGTTAAATACAGCGATATTTGTAATATCATAGTACAAATATAGAGTGTTTATATTTATGCTAGAAAGAGTATTATATGTATATATATATGTATATATAGAGAGAACGTATATTTTTAATACCTAAGAAACGTTATCGCAGATCTATTTTTTAATTTGAAGTTGACCTTAGGTATTTCACACACACACACATTTCTGTAGCTCATTTATTTTTAATGTTTAATCTCTTGATAATGAGAATGTTTCAAATTAAATTTCTGCTGAAATAAAATTTACTCTGAATTAATTGAAAAATGGTTTTATTGCCTTAATTATTATATTTATATACCTATTTACGTATTCTTAAAACTTAAATTGCCATTAATTCTCTATATTAGATAGCTTCCTAATTAAAGCGAATAAATTTTTACCAAAGATAGATCGTAGTCTGTAAATTTATTAAACAACACTCATTAATATTAATATCTGTACTGTAAAATATATAGGTACAGAGATTCTCGTGCCACTTCTCATTGATACGTTCAAATATTTTTGACAAACGTGAATTTTTCCAAAACGATAATCTATTAACAAGAAATCTAATTAGCATTGTAACATGTAAATCAAACACACGATTCAAATTTCAACATGAAATAAATTGCAAAAAAAACATACCTTTCTCCGTTAATTACAAGTAAAATCTAATTTAACGAAAGTTTGTTTTCAGTCACGATTGCCATATTTAATATTGAAATTTAAACGCGGATGTGTTTATTGACCATACGTGTTTAACCTTCCCGAAAGAAAAATTCGCTCTGAAATTCTTTTAAAAAAATATCATTAAAAATAATATGTTAGTTTTGAAACAATCTGTATGGCATACGTAATAATACGTAGGGACATGTAATTGATGATTCTGCCAAGTACATTACATGTTTTGACGTAAATGGCCGACTCGAAAATTGCTGGTCGAGAATTGCTGTCGATATTTAAATTATTTTAACTACATTTTGTGTGCTGCGCGTAACCGGAGAACTCGAATCGAGTTACGTAGACAGAAAGACCGAGTGGGTCGTGGGATGAGAGGACAGCGAAACCGAAAAAAAAAGATGACGATAGCGAAGGGAGACTGATCAAAGCGGGAGAGTAAAATTCGCGAAGATGGAAGAGAAATGGAAGAAAGGTAAAACGCGCGGGGATAGAAAAGTACACAGACAAAAAGTGCAAAATTGGTTACTCAACTATTGGTTGGTCGAACTATGCAAATCACAAAACGATACTAACATCAAGCGCATATCGCAGAATTACAAGAAAATTACTATCATTCAATATTAAATTTTATAATTCGAGATTTAATTATAAGACCAAAAAAAAAGAAATGCCATACTCTGTATTAAAAAACTGCCAAAGTCCTAAAAAAAAAAAAAAACTATATTTTTCTACGAGAAACGTCACTCTAGTAGTTAAATTGAACATCCTATGGCAAGCGCGTGCTGAAATGTTAGAACTTCATGGATCGTCGACAAGTATATAGCGGTCCGATTACATTTCGGTAGAACTGCTTGATTTTGTTTTTCCAAAGGAACGCACATCGCGTTCAGCAAATTTGACCACGTTACGTACGTGGAAGGCACACGCGAACGAGAATGTGCAAGGTGAATAATGCAAGGTGGTGGTATACACGTGCGAGGGCGGAGCGGCCGGTCGCGCGCGATGAGCGCGTGCACGTGAAGAAGAATCGCGTGCACGCGCGGATTCGTCCGGATTCGACTGGAGTCGACCAGGCTGGCCGAGAGAGCCTGGGCTGCACGTTTTTCGAAACACAGAAAAGTTATGAAATATCGCGAGCGCCAGGCGAAACTTTTAATGCGCCGTGGTCCGGTGTGTAGTTGGCCCTCGCCTCTCCCTTATATAGGATATACACCTGCCTGCGCGAGAACCCGTCGCTATACAGAGTACGAGAGAGAGAGAGCGGGAGGAGAGGTGCGCGAGCGTGCAACTTTTTTATTAAAAAAGTTTTTCGAAATAAAAATCAGACTCTCGTAGGGCGGAGAGATACGGGCTGCATACACGTACACGCGAACATGTATGTGTGAGAGCTCACCCCACGAGTACGCGCCACACGAAAGTGCCTTCGAGGAGCTGCGTTGTACGATCGTAATACTGGAGAATACGCTTCGGGAGATGTATTCAGAGAGCCGGATATTGTAATCGAATCTATGCGGTGTCTTTCTAGTAAAAAAAATATTATTTTTAATATAGTTTTAAGAAGTTTCTAGAGCTTTTATATATAGTTTTAAATAAAAAGTACTACCACTATAAATAAAGGAACACTTTCGAAACGCTCAAAATCGCATGATTTTCGGATCATCGAAAACTCGACGGTGAAAAATTATAGCAGACAAAAAAAGCATTTTAAATTTATACTTTAACATATGCTTTTGGTTATTTTTTAAGAAAAATTTTAATCTTTTTCAAAAACTCATCACACTATTTTATTCTTCAAAATTACATACATTCAACAGACTGTGCAGCTCGATTTTTTTATCAAAACTTTTTATAAAAAAAAATGTAATATTTTTACAAAAAATACAGAGTTTTTCTACAAAATGCTTTTTTAAAAATTTTCTTATGATTTTTCCCGAACAAATTACTTTGAAGCTAAACCTGCATTTTTTACAACCAACGTTGAAACTCGGCGAAAAAGTAAAAAAGCATTTTCAAGATTAAAATTTGTACTTTAATATGCTTTTCAAAAAATATTTTATCAAGCTGTAGACTGTTGAATAAGCGTAATTTTAAGGAACACAATGTAATCGCTGTTAAGATACAAAACTATAGAAAATATTTTTTTTTGAAAAACAGCCAGAAACATGTTAAAATACAGAGAGATTTCAAGCTTTAAAATGCTTTTCCATTTTTTGTCTGCGATGATTTTTTACCATGTTTCGGCGATTTAAAAATTGTACAATTTTGAACGTTTTTAAAATAGTTCCTATTTTTTGTCGAGTATAGTATATATTAAAAAAAATATACAGTATAGTATATAAAAAGTATAGTAAAAAATTCTTTTTAAAAGATTACTCGAGCTTACAATTAAGTCTAAATTGAGAAGTCGAAAAAGCACGATTTTTAATAAGAAATGTCTATGAAATAAATTTCTAAGAGATGCTCTTATTACATAATGAAAGCTTTAATGCTCTTACTGAAATAATCTTTAAATTTTTTAAAATAGTCAATTATCATATCTTTAATATAGAATGAAATACTAAAAAATCATCGCAAAAAATGAACTGTTCTCTTGAAAAGAAGTACTATATCGCCAATTCTATTCAGAAACGCGCGGATTGCGAGAATAAGGTAGAAACGTATATTACCAATTTATGTTACTAATCTAGCCCCGGTAACTGGAGACCGAGGGAGGCTTGGGGGCGTTCTTTTCCTCGGGAGGAAAATAATTTCGTTCGCGGATGGTTAACGAGAACGACAACGATCGACTCGACGTTGCTTCGTCCTGCGGAAACCGCGCTCCCTTCGTCATCCAACCCCCTTTTTCTCTTCCGCCTTGCATATATATATGTATATATATATATATATACACACACATACATATATATATTTATATATACAATATGTACAGGTCCCCGCCCTGCCTTACCACCCTAAAATCCTCCACCCGATTTTAATCTCCGACCGACGGAGCTTTTAGCTACCCCCTCGCGCGCTTTCGCTCACCGGGGTGCAGAAAAAAGGTAAAACCGCTCGACGGCGAGGGAGGAGATTCGCGAGGGATGAAGAGAAAGGGGTGACTCGCCGCGTCTTCTTCGGGGCCGCGCGAGCGCTCGCTCTTCCGCACAGAAAACATTTTTCTATCATGTAAATAAAATTTTTTCCGATAGCCGCCGCTCGCCCATTCTCGCGATCCCCCCCCCCCCCCCCGCCTTCGATATGGGTCAAACTGAAACCGCGCGTCTTCCCCGGATTCCCCCGAGCCACCGAATCCGCCCCTGTACCCTTCTTGCGCGCACCGCACCGCACAATACTCACCTCACAGACGAACCCGCATATATGTAGATATGTGCAACGCAAACAGGTATACATATACGCACGTGGGGCGCGCCTACACAATCGGAGAAACTGCGAAAGCGACGGCGTCGTACCCGGTGGCGGGAGGGGGGGGAGGGGGGAGCAGGGGATGGAAGAAGAGGAGAACGAAGAGGACGAAGCACGAGACGGTGGAAGAGGACGAGAGGGCGGCGGTGGTGGCGGCGGCGGCGGCGGCGGCGGTGGCGGCGGAGGTGGCTCGTTCGGGGGATCTTTATCAAAGTCAACGCACGCCGGTCACCATGGCAACGAAATTGGATTTTTTTTTCGAAGTTTTTT
>NW_017278857.1:528063-528402 GCF_001594065.2 Cyphomyrmex costatus | reverse complement strand
GGGGGGGGGGGGGGCAGTGGCGGCGGCAAGGGAGGCTCGACGGAGGAGACGGCAGCGGTGGCGGCGGCGCAGGCCAGACGGGGACGAACGGTATACGGAGAAGGAGGGAACGAAGGAGAGAAACGAAGAGAGAGAACGGGTATCGAGAAGGTCGGGGAGACTCTGACGAACGGCGACCGGGGAAGCCAATAATTCGAATTGAGAACAGCCAATGGCCGTGCATCTGATTTTTTGTCGTATCATCGCCGAGGTCGTCCGCCCTCTCCCGCCGTCCGTGCGCCGCCAACCCCCCTCGCGCCGCCGTTCACTCGCCACCCCCGTCCTCTTCCTCTTCGTTTG
>NW_017278857.1:514527-527976 GCF_001594065.2 Cyphomyrmex costatus | reverse complement strand
CCCCCCTCCCCTCACCCCACCGCCGGCACCACCACCATCACCTCTGCGTCCTCCTCATCCTCCTCCTTCTCCTCCTCCTCCTCCTCCATCTCCTCCTCATGCTCCGTCTACTCTCATCTTCCTCCTCTCCCACCTCCTACGCCTCCACTTTTTAACTCTTCGTTGTCTCGTCTCTCCTATGGTGTTTTGCTGTACACGTTTGGATGTGCGGGGCGCGCGCGTAGATATATCGCGCTATCGCGGCGAAGAATTTCCAATATGACGGGCGCGCGGGCACACAGTTACTCCGATTTTCTCTTTCGCCCGTCTTTTCTTCCTTCCCTTTCGTGTGGACGCGTCGCTGTGTTCTCGCGCGAATCCCGAGAGGAAGGGTGCAGAGAGAGCCGGCAACTGGTTGCTTGAGGATTACGCTTGCCGCACTACGATGATGATTCGTCGAGTGGGCACATTGTTGAATTCCGTAGCGCACACACGATGAATAATCACATATTGTCACGTACAATTGTCAAAAGTGCATATAGCAGGAGAAAGAAGAGAAGAGAGAATTTTCAAGCAGAAAATATCGCAGAAATCTTGGCGTGTCATAATTAATATTTCGTGGGATTATGAAAATACGTTTATACGCGCAAAAAACCATTTCACTAGAGTAATGAAAATTCAAATAAACCTGATGAAAAATAAAAAAAATTTAAATATTTGGAGAAACGTATTTCTGAAAAAAAAATTTCACAGTTCATGAATATATAACTACCTGTACAAAAGAAGTAATTATTCCTTGTTTTTGAATAAATATTCATGCGATATTTAATTCTTACTTGTAATTAGAATTTTTTAAAATAAACGTCCTAATTTTTTATACATGTTACCAAAAATTAATGTACGTCCGTTTAACGATATAAATAACTTTATCAGTCTTTCTCACGATCGACAGATTTATCTTCTCTATCTTCAGTTATAACTCGTTTTTTAGTTTTGTTACGATATCGTATCACGATACTCGCGAAGAATCTTATAAGATTCTCAAGACCACGACAGACACATTATTCATCCATTCGTGTTTATAACCGTTCATAAGCGAGATATGAAAACTGCATCTTAATATATCCCAGTCTTCCGAAGAATAATGTGTCTCAACTCGCTCAGGATTCCCGCCAGTCGTACGTTTCGCTTGGCGAGAATCAGAGAAGGAAACCGAAAGAAGGAGAAAGAGGGAACGAGGGCAGACTAGACGATTTTCAGCCCATCCTCGCAAAATTACCATCCGAGAGGTGGTTTCCGCGTAACGAAGTGCGGTCACCGCCTCTCGCATTTCCGCACGCTTCCAGGAAGAACGACTTCTGCGAAACTTTTGCCGAGAACCAAGAGCTTCGTGTCGCACAGCGATGCGGCGCTGACCGCCGATGAAGTTGGATAAAATTCATTTCGCAATTTAGCCTCCAACAAAAACTGAATCGCCATTCGAAAGGCTACGTTGCGAAAACCTGATCTCTTATATTAAAATTTTTCGATACCTGACAAGTTCCATTCGTACATGGAAAGAGAACGGTTTTGCTGAAATGTCTAAAAATTTAATTATAAGTCTGAAAATAATTTCGTTGGATTATTAAAATAATTATGTAGAACTCGTAAAGAGGTTGATGACAATGCTGCGGAAAATTTTAACATTCTAACAACCAGTACGAGCGGCCTACATAATTATTTTGACGGTAGAAGAAGAGATGAAAATTATTTCTAGATCTATATCTTGTTAAATATTTAGATACTTCAGCAAATTCGTTCTCTTTTGCATTTTTTATTCATCGATGCCGATTGTCACTTTTCAAAAGCTGATCTTATTCATGAAGCGGGCTGAAGTCAGGAAGCCGGCACGAATAGCATATATGATAAAGCTATATCAAGAAACAGTTACGAAATTACACGTCGCGGTTTTAAGCTGCTTAAATTGACCTTAGCCTATTTGAAAATTGATTACCCTCATAATAAAATTAAAGCAACATTTGAATATAAATAGGAAGTTTTATTCGGTTCCCTGTAATACAAAATGAGCGCACATTTATTGGCAGATTAAATATTCAAAAGGTCAAATTTGGGAGTAGAAATAATATTAATTAATAAAAAAAATAAAACACGCTTATTTGCGTATCGAATTGCATTGTACACTTTACCACGTCGATGACACGAGTGATAAGTGATATATGACGAGCTAGAGTTTTCGCTCTCTGCCAGATATAAGCGACCTAGAATAACAGAACACGCGATAATGTCAAGCTTTCTCGGCGAACTCGTTAGATGCATCGATCTCCACGATTCATTATTACGAAGGTTGTTCTAGAGCGATATTTTCTTCAGTCGCAGAGTCTGCGGTTGAAAAAAAAAAAAAAAAGTATAGGATCGATTTATTCTTAGAAACAATTATGGGAGAATTACTTATTTTCGTCGAATTGATTATCAAAACATGAAAATAGGTAGTTTTTTTTTTATTAATCAGAGAAATTTATATTTCTCGAAAATCAGAATCGAAATTAGACGATCGTATTTGGCGTAAAGAGAATCCTCGTTTTCTTCAGGGATGAAAAAGTTGATTCCATGAAGTTTCGATACCGTAACTCCGTCTTGAAACGGCGCGGCATTGTTGAAGGAAACATTATACGGAGGGGGTTAACGCTCGTACAAATATTTCCGCAGTTTTTTTTAGGGCAAGTTTTTCCTCTTAGATACGAGGAAATTCTACTCGCGCGACGCGCGGTCGAGTCGAATGTTATGCCAGCTTGGGTTTCGCCGGAACTCGAGAGAACGCGACGCGATGCCGCCGCCGTGAGTCGTCCTCTCCGGGATCTCGCGAGTATATCGCGTACCTGATGTACCTGAGCTCCCCCTCGCTCCTCTGCCTCCTTCCCCACCGTCTACTCGCCGTGAGTTCAAAGCTCGTACGAGAGTGCGGGAACTTCCGGTTGCGATTTGAGCGCATTCCTCGACGATGAGCCTGACGGCGAGCCTGACGAGCGCCGTGCTCGGATAGAAAATTATTATTTATCGCGTTTGCGAATTCTGTCACTTGGCAAGCTTCGCTCGCAAACCCCTGAAGGTCTCTGCTAATCTTTCGAGAATTTCAATCGCCAGCTTAACATTCCGCTTTTGTACGCTCGACCGCATCAGGTATCAAGAATAACTAAACGCGATATGTAAACGTATATAAATATACACAGGAAGGTATAAAAAAGGAAGGTGCGGATAATTATATACTGCCCACTTTGAAATTCAAGGTAAGACGTGTTTCACGACGCGCGAATATCCAGCGATCTAGTCGCGCTGGAGAATCGAGAGCGGAAGCTTGCATTTTAGAGCGCTCGATCGCGTTTCGACCTTGTCCATTGCACTCGATCGCCGATTGTAGAGCTGTTCTCTTTTGAGATTGCTCGTGCGATATCTCTCGCGATCGATTTTGCGCAGAGGGTGAGAGATCCTCGAGTAAGAAATTGCACATCCATGATCTGCCATATTTTTCAAGGCCAACTTAAAATAGAATAAGATAGATTATACATAAGGTACAACGAGATATCCACGCAAGTTCTATTTTCTACATCGGTATAGATCTGTCATTCTTTTTCATTCTCTTTAACATCGGGGAGACAAAGAGAAAAAAGATAAACAGTGCAGAAGAAGTTCGACTAAGCAATAAACAAATTCTTATCTTATTCTATCGTAAGCAGATTCCGAAAAATGTGACGGACCATAATCGGAAGTCCGTTTAAATAGTGTGTCCCGCGGGGGACGATCGCGCGTCATCGAAGGTCCGCGATATCTGTCCGGGCAAACTGTTTACGAAAATACAGCGCGGAAGAACGCACCTAGCACGTGAGATTCGTAGACGCGTTGTGCGCGAAACGCGACACTCTCGGCAACACGAGAATGCACGTGCGAACGTACGAGAAAAACGCGCTGCTGACCCTCGTCTGTACCGCGTGTGAAATAAACGCGTACGTTAAGTGTATAGGTAGGCCCCCGGTTTGTTTGCGGCGACTACAATCCGTATCCGTAACGCCACGAGAGTTTCTATATGCTTCGTGGAGTACACACGCATGGACAAAAGTACACCTCGTTCCTCTCCTAATTTACAGATTTGGAAGTTTGAAAAAATTCCCACGTGTGTTTTATCCCACACCGCATTTTATCTTATCTCGCCGGGCTAAATATAAATTTCTAAAAACAGCGTACAAAGTAAGATAACGCTCGATAGATACAGCGATATTAATGATAAAGATATATCTTTTAACGGACATACATCGTCGATCGAGAGTAAATAGAGATAAAAATAATACGTTTGATCCATGCACAGGATCATGCGTAACGTATTTCGCTTTTCCTTTTCTTCGAGTCGATTCGTGAGAGAGCTTCCAATGTCGTAACATGGATCTTACTGTACATTGGAGGCTCACGTTAACTTTCCTCACGTCCTATCGAAAATTATTTAGAATACGATCGACACGATACACTGCAAATGCTTCGAAGGATTTTCTCTTAATGGGTCAATTAATAAAATTCTTTTTTCTCATCAGCCAATCAAATGCTTCAAAGCATTTACAGTGAGACCTTGGCTGTGCATCAAAATTCACTGCCAGCACTGATAATCTATGATTCACTTCATATGCATTATAATGCTCTCTAAATTCTTTGAAGTGAAGGAACCTCACTCTTAAAGATTGAAAAGTCTGTCGCCCTTTCTGACCGAATTTTCACTTTTAGTGCACTTTGGCAGTGAGAATTTTGAAATGCAACCTTAACCCTTGGACATTCGTAGTCGACGATCTTATATTGTCTTAAGCTTTAAAGCGCGTTCACACTTTGACGTGTTCAAACACCTGAAAGCAGAAAAACAGCAATCAATTGAAACTCGCACTGGTATAGTAAGCGATACAGAAACTATCAGCGCGAGTTCTGCTATACTTTTCCATCAAGGTGTGAAAGCCTTAAGATGTCATCGAGCCAATCAAAAGGCCGTATTAGCATCTTAAAGATGTTACAAGATAACATTGTCGAGAGCTGTTAGAATGAGAATACCGGCCTTCGGCCGGGCATCGATAATTTAAATTCCGATTTCCCGCCCGAATGGCGCGCATTCACACGTGGGGAGTCGTACGCGTCAAACGGTGTTACGTAATAACGCGGCGCAGCCACGAGAGCCGGGATTGTCCGGTCTTTACCGTCTGCGGAGGACTCAATTTTTCCGTGGCATTATTCATAGCACATTACCGCTACCGCGTACCGCACCGGCACGGAATTACCGGCCCGCACGCATACGCCATTATGCACGGCAACTTGTTCAACGACGCCCACTTGTTCAAAGCTGCCAGCCCCCTTTTGTCGACGTACAAATGCGCCGTAATTAGAAAAGTGTACGTGTAAGCGGCATGTTCGTTGACACTACACTCCCCCCCCCCCCCCCGCTCCTCGACTTGTTACCCCCCTCTGTGCTCCCCTATTGCTGCGTGGAAGAACGCGGTTACATTCAATATTTTATGCATCACGCTATACGCGGCGGAACGTTACGCGCCGTTGGCTCTTCTCTCTCTCTCTCTCTCTCTCTCCTTCCTCCTCTTTTTCTTTTTCTTCTCCTTCTTCTTCGTCTTCGCCGTTATTATTCGTGTCAACCATCTGTGTAAGCACGACCGCGCCGCGCATCAGCCACGATCGGCTATAGTCAGTGGATGAACTCTCGTTCGCGATCGATCGACTCTCCAATCCCCCCCCTGATGTCTTCTTACTTTGCGTTTCTGCACGCGACGGTCTTTCTTCTTCGCTCGGTCCGAACGATAAAATCTTTTCGCCAGATAAAAATGATCTGTCTTATTCGGAATTTTTGATTAAATATAGAAAATGACGAGATTCGATGAATTTCCCTCTTTCCTTAACTATCGCAAACGCATTGCTAACGAACGAAAATATTTTCTAACGAATAAAGGCATTTTCTAATAAATGAAGTTTTTAAAATTAAAAAATATAAACGCGAGCAATATAACGAATTACAAGAATGAAATCCTGTGAAATTTAATTCAAATTTAATTAAGATAAAATAAATTAATTTTTGTTGCGATACTCGCAATTTTGTAAAATTAAATTATTATATTAATGGTATTATTTATATGTAACAATATTACTTGAAGATTGCTCGGTAAAATGCAACAGAATGCAGTTTAAAAGATATATGTATACTATTTTAATTTTTCATTATAAGCGTATAAAAATAAAATTGCAAAAAGATGAAGATATGAAAGATTCTGCGACGAGAAGTCTCTTCGATGCTCTTATAAATTAAAAATTTGTGTTCTACCGCCGTAGAGCTAAGCTGATTTTCGGAGAATCGGTTGCGGTCGTTAAAATGCAACAGGTTTTCGAGATGGGACGGATCCGAGTTCCCGATCTTGCAGAACATTCCATCGAGTCCTCATCATTCGATCAAGGCCTCACCCTTTTCGCACGGTTGGAGAATCGCTTTCAAATTCTTCACTCGTGTGTATTTTTATAAAGAAGCCGCCTTTATTTTTATAAAGACGAATAATAATATCAAGTAGGTTATTCTTATGTAAAGCTTTATTCACGAAAACGAACGTTCCTCAGTTTTAAGAAATCGATTTTTTTAGCATATACCTCTTGTAAACATAATTCATGAACTTCCACGGTAATCTCGTTACGTTAAGCAGACTAACATTAGTTCAATGAATATCTTTCGCTGTCTGGTAAAAAAAAGCTTTGCTGATAAAATATTCATTAGATACTCAGATTATTACCATAGTTAAATGCAGTGGCATAAATTAAAGTAAGAAATAAATGCATCGCATGCTTATTCGTGCAAACATGTCAATGGTTCCTTTTACGTACAGAGCTCACCCTTTTCCCTCGCATTACGGTATAGGCTTAGAGTCTCGGTTGTTAGATCCGTTTATCTGTCACTATGCCACTTCCAACCGTCATTCCCATCGTCAGCGAATCATAAAATTTCACCGACCAGACATACGATACAATACTGCGTCTCGACACTGTATAGATATACGACGCAATCAAAACGAATATAATGAAAAGCGGTGCAGTATCCTCGTAAACAGGTAATAAGAGCGCCCCGCTATCAGTTGCGCCACGTATCTTGAGAATTGAAAATATATTTATCTGACGAATTTTCAATCGACAATTTACGCGTGAGAATAGAACGGCCGATAACACTCCCGCAACCATTGCACTCCACGACCTATGGTATTCTATTGTATTTTAATGTATTTAATATACTCATGTTGCTCTTTATTCCCCGTATTGTCTTTTATATCTATAGCTCGCGTCTGTCCCTTTCATAATCGTTAAATTATATTACGCGCTGTTATAATAAATATAATGCAAGAATAATAAGCAATGCATTTTAATGTGTTATAAATATACTATCAGCTATACGCGTAGAACTCTCTTTGTTTGTCTATAATTTAATTAAAATACGTTCTCCTGCCTTGCTCTATAATTGTAATTCTGATATTTTGCTTTCCTATATTCCGTGAGGAATTATTTGATTATTAAATATTCTAACAACGTATTCCTACGATCTGAAATTAAATCTCATTTATATCAACAGAAAAACGTAGAAGAGATCGTGGCATGAAATTTTCGATAATTGCGGAACAAAAAAAAAAAAAAAAGAACATCGTACGAGACGTACGATTATTTTTGAAGTTCTGAAATATTCCTTGCTTCATATTCGCGCTCCTATTATCTCTTTGACTCTGTTTCACCTATTTTCACAAATTAATATTACAAATTATGCATATAACGTCTGCGATTTTACGACATATTCGAAATGTCAATTAGGATGCATAGCTTCCTATGAGTTTCCCTCTTGCGATTCAACACAATAATAATTCGACGTAGTAGTTCCGCGTAATTCTCTTCACCCCCGTCGATTAAAAATTTCTCCCCTATCTCCGGCGGATCAACCGGCGTCACGCGACATCCTATCTCTCCCTAGCATCGGCGGGAAGGGAAAAAAAATCGAATCGCGCGCGCCTGTGAGCCCGATCGATGCGCACAGCTGGTTTCCTGCTGCACACGCAAATGCGTCCCGTACTACGTGCGCCACGCCGCGCTGTCACGCACGTGCGTGTGTGCACGCCACAACCGTGCGTATCCATACGTATATGACACGGCGCGGCGGTTCGGGGTGTGCGTGACGTCGCTGCGTGATGAACGCGTACGCATAGCGTGGTCTCACAGGAACGCACGTGTGTTACAGGACCGTCCGCCTCGTCTCCTCTCTTCGTCCCTCCGGCCAGCCGTTCGCCCCGCTCCCCGACGAAATCCGCGCGCGATTGGCCGCTGCCACGGCTCCCTCCGCCCCGACCCTCCGCTAGTCTACGGGCGACCCATTCCATTCAGTCACCCGTACGGATTCGAATGTAACTACGATGCCACATGCTTGGTCTCTCTCGCCCGCTCTCTTCCTTCTTTCTCTCTGTTACTCCTACATGCATAAAGCGATGACGTTTTCCTTTCTCTCTCCTGTTCTCTCGGAACAACGCACTCTTTTTGTCTCTTCCTGCCCGCGTCCGTAGCACACACAGAGTGATTGCGGAAACGTTCGCACAGGTTTCTAACCTGACCTACGCGAGTGAAGCACGGCCAGGGGCGAGAGAATCCCCCGGCGCAATGTCATCTGGTACCGGCGACTGGTAAGACGAGAGGCAGGAAGGTAAGGGGGGAAGAGAAGGATGTGGTTTGCTACACTGGTTGCTGCTCTTCTTTCTTCAGAGAGCCGGAGGGATGTTTATCGAGGGCCCTAAACGGCCATCATCGGTTGTCTTTTGGTCCTAAACGGCTGTCGGCGGTCGCTTTTGCTTCTAAAGACCTATATAATCGCTTATGACGAAGGAATGCAGATTCGCATCGTATAGAGGAGACAGTAGCTTTGACGTACTCTTCATAAGGTCCTTCAGTTCCAAATACGATCGTATATATTCGAGCTCTTCACATTTTGAGAGTCTAATTTTAAGCAATATGAGAGGAAAATCAAACATTAAACACTCATGAGTGAAAAATGCTATATATTCAGTCAAGATGGTTCTTCGTGACTAATAATATTTCTTATAAATTTCATACAATTTCCAATTTAAGCAAACTATGCATCGATTATTTCGGTCTTGAAACACAGTCCCAAATTGAAACTGGAGTAATATTACAAAAATTAAATCCACACAAGCAATTTAATATTATTGATGCAAGTAAGCGTTTCAGAAAGCCGTTAATAATTTGATGCTACAATAAGTATCCTAAAAATTTTTAATAATTTACTGCGAAAAATATTGCCTCGGCTGAAGTTAAAACACATGTATATACACATCTAAAATTTCACTGACAATAGGAAACTAAATCATATACAAATATGAGTTTATATTCATTTGAAATATGTGTAGAATTAATCACATGTATAAAACATCTTTTTTTTTTTGTTTAATCTCTAACAGACGGAAATTATTCCCCCGAATCCATCGTCGTTCCGAGGATGTAAGTGATACTAGGAATCGTAGAATTTACAGCGGATGGTAAGGAAAGACACACGATAACATACGGTTACCTATGCTGTTCCTCGAACTGCTGGAAACCGGCTCGAACTGTTGAGAGACTTCGTGAACGACGTGATGTATCAGTCGACAGCTCGTTTCCGGATCGCTCACCTACGCCGATCAGTCTCGTGATTCAGCACGCGAATCACTTTTTGCGTCTTACAAAACTTGCACTGTTGCGTAAATCGATTTGGTTCACTGAACAAGTCTTTCTCCAATATAAGAATATTTGACGAAATTCCGGGCGACGCGACGAAAAGATAGAGTGGCATTCATCAGAGCTTCTCTAATGCATAATTATAAACGATGATGAGAAAAAAAATGAAGGAGTAAAAACGTTACTTATTGTATATGAAATATACGAGATTGATTTAGTGATAAAGAGCGTAACGCAGTTATCAAAGAGACGATGAGAAAAAAAAAAGACCAGCAGATAGCGGATAATTTTCACCCCACATCAGTTTTACACACTTTACGATTCTAATCTTTATCATAACTATAGACAGTGGATGCGATTACCGTCTTATCGAGGGCTCACCGATATCTAATCATACTTTACCAGTTAATGGTTAAATATATTAAGAATGTAAATGGTCTATATTTTTCAAATCGCTTGAGATCCGAATACGAATAAATTTACAAAGAGTTTCCTTTGTCCGACAGAGTAATCGTAACACCTAGAAAAACAAGCGGTTATTTTATTCTTATCCGCGTCACAATTATAATACTGGAACTGTTATTACGCTTTAGTGATAACTTTGTAATTAATTTACTTTGGCGCGGATTAGACGACGAAACGTAAACAGTTGTGCTTAACTAAAAAGGAGAAACGATGTTATCGTCTTAAATGTTTCTAAACATCACGACGACGTGAGAATGTTGCTCCGCCTTGAATGGAAAAGCAACAACGGTCGTTTTCCACATTTTGCACTCGGTTGCGCGGATACGTTAAAATAGCCGGCTATAGTCTCACGAGAGAGAGACTCCGAAGAAGCTCCGGTTGCCCTCGCATAGATGTACGCGAACTCCCCCCCCCCCCCCCCCCTCCCCTGTTGCTCTCCCTCTCTCTCTCTCTCTCTCTCTCTCTCGTCTCTTTCTTTCTCACGTACTCTATCGTTCCTGCTTCGTCTCTCTCGTACCCTTTTGTCCCGACAGAAGAAACGCGGGTCGAGGAGCTTGTGCCCTCGCCGCCGCCGTTAGGTACGCGAGCATGGAATTCGCGATTCTATCGCGGCACTCAACGCTATATAAGCCGTTTCAAAGTCAACGGTCATTTCCCTCGAGATACGAATAGAGCCTAATAAACGATGGGACAAGTCGATTTATTAAGAAACAATATGTATAATAAATCTTTTATTTAAATAGTGCCAAGTAAATATTTACCAAGTGTATTTATTTAGTACAAGAGCCACATTAATTTGGTTTAACTATTATTCCTTTGTGAGTAAACGTACCGTAAGTAAATATTTGGTTGGTACTATATATTCAAATAAATATTAAAATTTAATATATTTTTTTTTCAGTGTAATTTCATGCTCTAAAAAGGATTGTTTCGCTCATAATTGCAATTTTAAATGATAAAATAAGTTTCTGTGCAAAAAATAAAATTTCACACGTCGTACGGAAGTAAGGTTCGACATGGCACCACAATAGGCATTGCAGCAATAATGCGATGTACATCCATTTCTACGAAAAAAATTATGTTACATCAACAGCACTATTTTAATTGAAAATATTTTGATTCAATATTACTATTAATGAAACAAATATATGTCATGCTCTTGTTTTAATAAAATTTTAATTGTTTTATGCTGTTATTGTGGATTGACAAAATAGCTTTTAGTTCAAATAATGCTGTTATACGATATAATTTTTTTACCGTGTATCATTATAGATCAACTTCAATCACTGCTTGATTTACTCTATCGTTTTCTCATTCTTACAATTAGAACAAGCAAAACATAAGAAATTATATAAAACCGAGTTTAAAGTTAATCTACATCACACTGTTGTTATTATATATATATAGATATCAAAAGAACAAGACCCTAATCTGTTGAGTTACACAATATTTGTTATTTTTAACTTTTATGTAAATCAATGTCAAAATGTAAACCACCAATCCATTTCAGAGGTTAGTTTCAAAGTAAATAACGTCCATATTAATGTACTAAAAACAATAAATTAAATTTGAGTCAAAAAATTTAATACATTTTCTTGAGTTAAATTGTTTAACTTTATTTATTGTTTTAATTAAACGGACGAACATTAAGTATAACAATGGCGCCATACAGAAATGATTAAAATAACTCAAACTGGATATAATTTGACGTTACGAACAGTAGTAGAAATAGACAGTAGAAAAACATTTTTTACGCGACCAGAAAGAAATCCCAAGAGATACACTATAACTTATAAGGCAATTTGTACACTATAACGATGCTCGATCGAGCCGATTCAGCTGCAACACGTCCCTGCATCGCGACGCGCGGCTTTGATCTCATCTTTTACACCGTGAGATCAATCGATATTGATGAGCGACGCGCATAAAACTTTCACCATGGCGAAGCTTCTTCGGTACGAAAAAGCGAAACGGAAGCTGGAAGGAAAGAAAATGGTTGGAGGAGACGAGCATCAAGTATACTCGAAGGCATAGGCGCGGGCGGCCGCTTATAATGCCTCCTATTCATCTCCCCCTTCGCGTATCTTCGCGCTGAACTTAAAACCCTCGGCCCGCGAGATACATCCACGTTGGTAGGAGGAGAGGAGACATCTGGTAGCGGCGCGGTTTCCCCAACAGCCGCGAGTATGTGCGACGCGCGCTTCACGCATCGCCCTCGTCACACTTTCGGACGGCACGCGTGTGCGCACGCACGCACGCACGCACGCGGAGAGGGAGAGGGCGAGGAACACTCCGGAGACGGGAATAGAAAGGGACAAGTTTATTGTGTTCTGGAAGGAACTTGCCATAACAGGAAGTAATATGCAATAAAAATAAAACCCACGATAAGATAAGGGTATCGAGACCAAGTAGTATATGCATCGGCATACGGGACCAAGAAAAATGTAATAAGAGATAAAGAGAAAGAGTTGAAAAGAGTGAGAGAGAGAGAGAGAAAGCGAATTTATTTTTATGCCCCGGGATCAAATCCCCAACGAACGATAGCAATAATCATTATATGAAACTGATAAGTCCGTTCAATAACAAAACCCTAATAATGCCGGAGAGCAAAAGACAAAGCTATACACAAAGCGGCACACAGGCCCTAACATTATGGCATTTGAGGACACTTGGCGAGGCGAACAAAGACGAGACACCGCGCGCGAGATGGGAGGAAGACCGGAGGGAAAAAAGAACGAGAGAAAGGAATGAAAAAGGAAAAGGAAGAATAGAAAAAGTCGGTGCGGACAGGAACGAGAGATGCGAGGCGATCGCGAGCAAAGGGCACGTGTAATTGGACAGCGAAGGGCACCTCTCTCTCCTCGTCGGCAACGCGCCCTCCCGCGAGAGACGCCGGGGTGCGGGGTGCGGCGGAGTACGCGGCAGGCACTGCGCGGGGCGATGAACGCGGCGCGGCGCGGCGCGGCGCGGCCGCGATATGAAGAGGCAGAGCGGCGTTTGTGTATACCTCTCTCGTGTAACGCGTTATGGGCTCTCGCTCCGTCGCGCGCGCTGATACGGAGCGTGAGAGAGTCACGGGGTACGCGTAGAGCCTAGGCACGATACTGAGGACCTCCGAGCCGCGGCGGCGGCTCCGCGCTTTCCTCAAGAGGGAGGCGGAGAGGCGCGGGAGAAGGCACGACGAAGGAGAGGGGATCGGTTGGGCGGGTGGGCAGGCGAGCGAGGGGGCGGCAG
>NW_017278857.1:460707-514390 GCF_001594065.2 Cyphomyrmex costatus | reverse complement strand
CCCCCCCCCCCCCTCCCCCTTCCGACCGGAATGGAGCGATCGGGTGGTGGGGATGACGAAAGAGGACGTGGGGGGATGGAAAGAGGGTACACGGAGGCGCGCAACAACGAGCCGAGGAGAGGAAGTAAGAACCGACGTGCGTTTCGCGAAACGACAGCGGTAGGGGAACGTAGAGAAGAAGATCTCGGGGTGAGGAGGAAGCGAGCGAGGGGAGGGGGAGAAAGAGGGGCACGGGAGAGCGAGGCGCGTTTGGCGGTGGTGACGGGCGGCGGAAGGGCTTGAAGCGGCGGAAATAGTGCCATAAATACGAACATTTTTCGCAGCGTCTTGCAGCCCCTGTTTTGACAATCATCCCCCACCAATGCGATCTCGCGTACCCTCTCCGGGCGACCCCCCCCCCCCTTCGGAACCCCTCTCGTCCTCTACGGCCTACCCGCTGGCGCGTTCGCCCCCTTCGCCGCGCACCCCCTCAGATCTTAAATACGTAGATACACTTATACATGCGACCGAACCGAGCGGCGGTCCCCCACGCGTATATATACAAAAAGGGGCGACGTCTCGCACCCTCTTCGCCTCACCTACCAAGTATCCCGCGGACAATTCCCCTTTTTTTCCTCCCCTCGCGCCGCCACCTCCCCCGTTTCGTTCATACTCTCGGCCCTATTCTTCTACTCGCTTTGACATTTTTCGCGAGTTAAGGCCCGCACGAACTTCGCGGAAATCCATCTTGCGCTGACTCCGCCGCTCCCCCTCCCCCTCTCGTACTTACTTTTCTCCTCGTCCTCTACCGAGCACTTTTTCCGTCCTCTCTTTTTTTTTCTTCGATTCTTTGCGTCTCGGCTGTTTTTTTTTTTTTTTTTTTTTTTTTTGGAAGGAAAAGAGGGAGAGAGAGGTCGACGCGGGACGGATCGATGCTTCCTTTCGAGACAGCGAAAGAGGGAGGGGGGGGGGACGGCAAAGTACTCAGCCCCCCTTCCGCCCAGACCGGGTGGACCACCTAATTGCCGATTTACCACGCAACGACGACGCGTTTAATGTTGATGTAACGTGTCATCGCGTGTCGCGTACGTACACACGGTTGTAATTGAGAGTCGCGGAGAATTGCGAAAGGGAAAATGATTAATGGCGTCACACGCGGCGTGATCGGATCAGAGGTGAGATTAATCGAGGGAAAACGCTAATACGAGTTCATCGCTCGCTCGATTACGCGTGTAACCGTGTGCGCGCGCGTTAATGTATGCCAATCTTCATAATCCTGCGCGCGCTGTCACGCCGTTGATGCATTCTCTGGTCTTTATAGGCGCAATTCCGAACCGTTAAAACCATTCAAGTTACAATCATCGAATGCCGGCCTCTCACCGCTCTCTGTCATGAAATGCCGAAAGACTTTGTTATATCGCAGATTTGCGTAACGCAGTCTATAGATACTGTTTTTGTCCAGAAAGGCAACAAGCGCGCGATTAACACGCTCTCATTTTATATTAGTTGCTTTCCATTCTCACACAAGTGTGATACTGTCAGTCTATAGTCATACGCAAGCATTTAATACTCACACAATAACCTCCGCTACTTGCTTACTTTGGAGACAAAGTTATCGTATAACGACAGGATCTGTAAACCTCATTTTTAACACGAGAGTTAACAAGACTCAGTAATCAAGCTTATGCAGATTGTAGGTAAGAATTCAGTTAAATGTCAGAATGAAAAGGTTCAACTGATTTAATGACGGCACAAATGAGAGACAGAATTCGCTGAGAGTTTTGACGTAAATGAAAGATAACTATTATTTCAGTCGGAAATAAACATGCATTTTTGCTCTAATACAGTCTCACGTCTAAGGCAAAACGAAGGTTCTGTTGATTCTGAGATTTCCTAAAGGGTACCACCACGGCACGTCCCTTCGTTCTGTCGGTTGGCAACCATTCTTTCCAAATAACGTCCAGAAAATATTGACTCCTTAAACACCCATGACTACACGGGGCCGTTTAAAGCGCTCTTCTAGGAAAAAATCGCTAAACACGCCATTAAAATTTTATTTCTTTCTTCGGCACGTCGCGCATAAAGGATTAACGACAGGAAATTCGAAGAATACAGATGGATCTGGCTTATCGTTTTGCCACATACGAAGGAAACATTATTTCCTAAAAGAACGTTACGCGGGTTCGTTCCGCAGAGTATGTTATCGCTATCCACTACTATGTAAAGAGAGAAATTGTGAAAATGCCCACCGCACTCTTCCGTGATCCTCGTTGAAGGGAGCAAGTCGTATTACCTTCGTTCTATCAACTCTTCAGCGGAAGCTCGAGAAAAAGAGTCGAAGGAAGCCACTTCGGGAACCGCCGGATTGTATTTCGGCATCGCCATTCGTTCGGCACAAAGTCGAAGCCTCATGTATAAGGAAGGATGATCGAGGAAGACACGATCGACTGCATCATCCGTGCAGTCGTCACGCGACGATCGATTTCGAGTTGACTTTGATATTACCTACGCTGACGCCAGAGAAGAACCGGATGCCAACAATATCGCGATGGTACCCCGATACTTTTTCCAGTACAACATTTCAACATCAATATTTTAACATTCTCAGTCGAAAGTAGATTCCTACAGCCACAATTTTGTTTTAATATCACTCGAAAAATCTCGAGATATTCTTGAAAGACTTAACTTCAAAAGCATAATATCACTATTTTAAGATTCCAATATTTTCCTTTTCAATATCGGACGTACAATTAATCTTCATTCTTCCTACTTTCTCTCATAATTATGCGTATCCAAGTTGAATGTATTCTTAAGATAGTAATTATCTGCTTCGTTGCAAGAATTAGTTTGTAATATCTGGAAATTTGAAGACCCGTTCCTAAAACTATCGATTTCGAAACTGTTTGA
Source organism: Cyphomyrmex costatus (assembly GCF_001594065.2). Taxonomy (NCBI): domain Eukaryota; kingdom Metazoa; phylum Arthropoda; class Insecta; order Hymenoptera; family Formicidae; genus Cyphomyrmex; species Cyphomyrmex costatus. Next base: position 511,504 of record NW_017278857.1, on the reverse strand, counting down.
GAATGGAAGTATTGTTTTCGATGAAAGGTGCGAGACACTTCCTTTTTGTTGTCGAGAGAATATTCACACCTTAATCCGGTTTACTAGCTCTTACGTGTCGTTCAGACGGAAGAGTGACCTTTTAGCTGCGACACAGGGTTTTCTTTTCGAGAATAGAACACCTTTATTAAGTGTCAAAATACCATTATCTATCAGAAGCTTTGATGGGTTCGTCACTTCCGTGTAATTCTAGATTTAGCTCCGTAAAACTTTCTGCATTACACCGGAGACACTATCGCTCTTAAGTCTATCGGTCTGTCCATTTTTATGGATTAATCCTCCGTAGTTCAACTCTGGGAATTCGAAGGAAAAATTTTCAATTTTGAGTTATTTTATTTTAAATTCGGACGCGTATAAAAAAATGAAAAACGTTTCGTATCATATCATTGTAAAATCGCTTTTTTTTTTTAATGTTGAATCGTATTCTTGAATGTTGCAAGCGCGTACACGGAGAAAAATGTTTGATTGAACTAATTAAAATTCTGATAGAAGATGAACGATTTCGAATTCTAAGCCCACTAGAAAATGGAGATAACAAAACAATTCAGAATTTCCTGGTTAAATATATTAGAATTCTAGTTTAATAAAAAATCGAATAGACTTAGTCCGAATTAGGAACCATTCATCATTTTTCACCAGAATTTCGGTTGAATCAAACATCTTTCTCCGAGTGCCAGAATCTTTAGATTTTTTTAGAGCCCAAACACAAAAATACAGACCCCAGATGATTAGACTAAGAAAGCAGTGAAAAATAATGTCAGATCACAAAGAGTCAAAAGTTAAACGAATTCTTTATGATTCGGAGGAGGAAACGGGGAGTGCGACCGGCGATTTCGTCGAAGCCTTGAGGTGACGTAAAGTCACGACGAATCTTTGAGCTCCGACATCGGTGGCGCACTGTAACGGCACTAGTCCGCATGCGAGTGATACTCTAAGCATGACGTGGCGTTTGGCATAGTGCGCGAAAGCCGTTCCGTAGCTCGTTATAAAATGACGCCGTCCGTCTACGTTTTGAATCGCGCTCAGATTCGCGTTACCGAACCCGCCCGCCAGTTATCTTATCGCGTTATGGAAAGGAATTTCGATTACGATGTAGGCAGGTCGGGTCCCCCCTTTTTTTTTTACGGCTATGGCGCGATTAGCGGATCTTTTTCTTTTTTCTTCCTTTAGTGCAGTATAGAGTAGTGTAGAAAGGAAGGAGGAAGAAGGGGAGATTTATTAAAGCCGGAGATGATGCATGATATCGGACAGTTTTCTTCTTCATTCTCGATCGTGCTCCATCGTGGGGATATTTCGTCAGATTTCAATCGTGACTCAAGAGAGTAAAGTCTGAGACACAATTGAAAAGCACAGACAATATAAGAATAGGAAAAATAACATACGAAGGGAACGATTTTGCTGAAATATCAAAAAATTTTGCTAGATACAGATCTGAAAATAATTTTGTTAGACCGTCGCAATTTTTAGATAGAACACTCAAACTGATTACTAGAGTGTCAAAAAATTTGGATATTCTAGTAATCAGTTTGAGTGTTCTACCTAAAAATTGCGATGGTCTAACAAAATTATTTTCAGATCTGTATCTATAAGGTAAATTTTTTGATACTTCAGCAAAATCGTTCTCTCCGTGTGCAGATTTTTCAACTTATCCGGAAATCGTATACTTGCACAATTTTCAGATTACGAAACATGGCGAAAAATCATCTCAAACAAAAAAAAATAAAAAAGCATTTTTAAGCCTGAAACTTTGTACTTTCATATGCTTTCGGTCATTTTTGAAAAAGATTTTGCGATGATTGTTTACCATATTTCTGATAGTTGTGCAATTTCGAACGTTTTGAAAGTATTTCTCATTTTTTATGAGTAATGTATGAATAATGCAAAAATTTACAAATAAAGTCTATTTCAAATATAAAGAGAACAATTGTGAAGAAAACTTATGAAGCAAACTAAATTTCCGATAGACGATTCTCATGTTAAAATTCGCCGAAATTCTCTAGTTTCGACGTCTACACATGCGATTGATTTCGCCGATTCCATCGAGTTTTTGTCGAGCGAAGATCGATCGACTCCAGATTGACGTCCCCAGCATCTCACGAAGCAACCTGCATTTCTCCTTTCTTCTCTCCTACAGCATCGTCTCGTTTATGAATCTACCACCCTCCCGTTCGTCCCCCCTTCATTGCGGCGCGGTGGGCCGAGAGGCCAAGTTTAATTCTCAAAGGCCGATAGCAATTTCCCGAGGAGAAAAAGAAGCAGGGACATGCGCGCGCTCGCTAGTCGTACTCGATCGATGCGTCATAAGCGATTAATCTATTTAACGTATCCGCGACGTCGCCCACCGGCTGGCCGAACGAAGGAAAGACGAGTAACGACATTATCGGTTTCCTCTTTCAGGACGAACTACTTGGAGCGAATTTTTAAATTATAAAAGGGAAATGTCGGCTTATCTTAATGAAAAACCCCCGTCCTGCTCTCCCTTGTCACTTTAATAAGTATTTTGAGCACAAAATTGGGAAAATATTTTATAAGTTTAAACATTTTTAATACATACATATACCTATACATCTGAAACTTGAACAAAAAAGCTTATCTTGCTGCAAACATGCGGTTAGTTTATTTTCTAATTTCGAGAGATAATGCCTGAACGTTTATCCCTCAGAATGATGAAATATTTAATGGGAGACAGAAAACACATTTTGCTACAACACGATAGATTTTTAAACGCGAAAGCGCATACAAGTCTCGCGTAACGTTTAGACTTGTAGCTGGCAATTGCGTCATCGGTGTCACGTCTACGTATTCCGAGATTGTTTGAGATAACTCTCGATCGGATTTTAACAAAGTAATTTGAACTTTTGTCGGCGTATAATAGATAAGATCTTCGTCGGTGTGTACTCTAGCAATTTGTACGGAAAAAAAAGCAAGGAAATCGTGGGAAATCGAGTATCTCGACTGGTTCGCTGTCGCCTGAAAAAAGTTCGAAAGAAAACTGGTTCGCTAAACGTTGGGGAATTTATATTTTTGTAGCTAAATTAATAAGAACAGCTATTCAAATTTACGTTTCTTTTACAAATTTTTTCATGTTTATTTTCAGCGCGTATTAAGATCTATTTTAATTTAGTACTTCTACCTAACTATTTTTTAACTTTTTTTTCTTCGAAAATCTCTGTAAAGCCGCTTTTCTAATTTTACCTACATGCTTTTTTTTTTATTTTGCCAATTTGTCGGAAATCTTTCTATGAAAGATTACGAAATTACACGTAATGATTTTTCCATAAAATCTCATCAAAAAAAGTCGTCTCTCGCTTGTCACGAAATCTGTAAAAATTAAGATCAACGATCTTGTGACAGTCCCTCATACACGCGATCTCAAGCTCGAAAGGGTTAAGGTTGCATGTGGTCCTTGTCGCGCGCGTGCTACGATTTAATAAGGGCCCGATTATGCAGCATGCTGCTGCTTCCCACGCTCGGCGTGATCGCGGTTTAAACACCACGGCCGCGGCGGCGGCGGCGATACCCGGCCGGCGTGCGTACGTACTGTCCGTTGGGAAAAGAGCGGGCGTGCGGACGGGCAGGTGGAAAAAAAGAGGGAAATGAATCATAGCACTGCGCTTTCTGGCCTTCCGGCGTACATATCGCGTGTACGTCCCGAGCTGCCAGAAGAGCCACTCGTTCGCGCAATGAATGGTTTTTCTGGCTCACGTTGCTGCCGCTGGTAGTGGTGCCGGTGCTGATGCTGCGCTGTTGCTGCTGCTATCGTAAATGCGCCATGTAAAGAAGTCACGGGTAAAGTAGTAACGTTGTTGTACACGCTCGATTTAATTGCTTCCGACTGAGGCACAATTATCGCCATGACGTTTTACTTTTGTCGCGGCGTCGGACGATTCGTATCGTTTTTAATTAGCGACGCGTGTAACTGACAACAGTCATTGATACATAATACGTGAAATAAAGTAAAATGCAGCGAAGTAAAACAAAGGATCGTAAACGATCGTCGTATCATCGAAAAAAAAAAAAAAAAAAAAACACTGAAAAATTAATTTAGGATATTATAATCATGCTTAGCAGATTTAAATGTCTATTGTTTGAAACTATATGTGTTTGGATTACGTGTTAAACGTATAGTGTCAAATTTAATCTAGTTTAAGTTTCGACGCTACTGCTACTCAATAAATCGTTACTTTGTACTAAAACAGTGATTAAATGTATAGTTTCAGTTTAATCATTGTTTTAGCAAGATAATGATAATATTGAGCAGTGGCGACTTAGATTAAATTTGATACTGTAGATTTAACAGCTGTGATGTATTCTCATCGTGGGAATTATATCTTAACGGTATACTATATTTGCATTATGATAATAAACATATGTATATAAAATATATATAATTATTAAATCTCTTCTCGTTTCACATTATTATCGAAAACTATTTTCGAATGGATTCAATTTAGTACGAGCCATCGCAATGGCCGCGCGCTGCGGGGGGAATTGATTTCTGTTTTAATAAATATCGCGTCACTAATTCTCCGCTGTCTCTAGGCTCTGTTTCTATAGCGCTCCAAAAAGAATCGCTCGATACATATCAAGCGTCCGCGTACGAGAGCTTCACGATAAAAGAAAAAAAAAAAAAAAAAAAGAGGGGGAGGGAACGGAAAATCGCGTATCGGCGAGCCGGGCCGACGACGACAATCGCGAAATCAATTCGCATTATTCGTTTAAAAGTATGTACTGCCTGGTGACGTCAGCGACGATGAGAGGAAGATGGGAGGGGGGGGGGAGAAGAAAGAGAGAGAGAGAGCGAGTAGGCGTGTGTAAAGGGGTGTCGAGCGGAGGCAAGTGGCCCCGTCTGCCTCGTCGATGCTCTCAAACAATCCCTTTCCACCAGCGTCGCGCGCTCGCTCGTGCCACCACTAGCACACACGACCACCTCTTCCGTCGGGGGTGCTTTCCACCACCGACCGCTGCCTCCTCTTTCTCCGTCGAGACACCCTCTCTTCCTCCGTTTCGAGCGCGCACCACCCCTTTATCATATTCCCTGCACCCCCGCCGTTTGCACGTCCCTCGTCGTCGACAACCCCGTGCGGCGCGCAACCCCTTTTTCTATCCCTGCTTCTTACGCTCGCAAACGCGCGGACTCACGAGCCTCTGCGTTATTTTAGATCGCTCTCATAGCGGACACGAGCTCAAAATTTCTGGCTTTCTGCAAAAAATAAGACCATCTATACGCCGAAAAATTACGTAGGGCGAGTATAAAAAAGCGCGCAAGTTTAATAAGATTTCTTCTCTCTTACACGACAACACACTTTGATAGCGAAGTTTCCTTTAAAACACGGCAAAATCCACGTCAGCCATTCTGCACATGATACATAATTTATCGAACTCTTTCGTTTTATAGTGTAAAATGTTAACTTGGCGCGCGGATCGTTATAATTTCCTACTTAAAAGTTGGAAACGGTGCATCAGAATATATATATCTTCGCTCCGAGATATATTCTATATCGTTCAAGTGAAATTGACCTCATGCAAGATTCGCTCGGCACGACCTTCGATCACGCTGCGCCTTATACACGTATCCACTGGCTCATTAAATTTTACAGAACCCGCCGCCGCTGCCGTCTCTTTGCGACGGTCTTTGAATTTTCGAGCAAGTCGATAAGGGCGAGAGGAGAAACGGCTTCTTACTTTCGATAGCACGAATTATCGTCGACACGGTGCCGTATTACCGAATGCGCCGCCGCGCCCCGCGGGCATTAAATCGCGATGCTCGCGAAAACGTCGCGCGCGTTACACATATCCGACACACATCGAGCGGACATGTTATACTCTCGCGATAAAGCCGAGCGCGCCCAGCTTGCGGCTACTTTATCAACGGTTTTACGATATTAGGTTGTGGCAAAAGGCTCGTCGCTTTTTCATTTAACGTCGTTTTAAATTTGCGATATTAATTTGCGCCATTGATCGCCGCAACAGTGGGTGCCTGGCGCGTGCGGGGCGCAACACGTGTAAATACAAATTCGCGGACATCACGCGTTCCTTTTGTAACTTCCGGCGAACGTTTTAATTGCACGCAAAATAAATGCCAACGTGTATTACCCTGAGCTATATTTTATATGTTAAAAGTAAAAGACATGGAGGGGGGGGGGAGAGGGGGAGGAAAAAGCGTATTAATTACGACGTTACAATCAACGGAATACAAAGATGTACGACTTCAAGAGGAATTAATACACCTGCAGAAAGCCATTATAAGTCAGATCATTAAATACAAACGATATTGATTACCGATTTTTGCTATTAAAAGATAATGTGAATAAAATTTATATCGAGAGATCTTATACAATATATATTGCGCGTCACGTTAATATTACCGAATAAACGACAAATCGTTTGCATCTTTTTTTGGAATAATACAACGGCTCGCTCTTTGGTGGTAGAGGATTAGCTTCGGGACAAACGCAATGGCGCAATCACATCTCTCGGCTGTATTCGCGACGCGATCAGTGGAGGGAGAATTATTGCCTCGCAAAAGCTGACGTAGACGTTGCGCTTTTACATAAATCTTACTGGCTTTCTGTTGTCGTGGATGGCGAGCTGGCATTGGTTAAATGGGAGAAGTTTCGATTTCAGCGAGCCAATTCGCGACAATCGCGAACAGGAAGGGGACTCGTGGAATATAGGGATGGATCGGTAGGATGAGACACGGCAAACAATAAAAGTAAAGGTAAAGGCAATAAGAATTAAAATGTAATATTGTCGATACGCGATAAAGAAATGACTGCACCACGTAGCAACCAATCAGACAGGACAAATGCGGGCGGACATAAACGAGTCTCCTAATATGCGGTTTGCGTATCGGTATATGCTAAGTTAAATAAAATATCGGAGCGCTGAAATGTCGCAAGATAACACAGCTGTATTACTCAATTACAATTAAATGGAGATGGCCTTTCCATAAATCATTTACCGTAAATTGAACTTTTATGTTCGTCGATTATTTCTTGTTAAGTTTATATCTTTGATATTTCTCATATCATACAAGTTTTTTTTTTTTTAACGTGTATATAATAGTTGAAAAAGGAAAAAAAATTGCTCTCTATAATAAACCGTAATAAACAAATGCTAATATAAAAATGTCATGCGATAAATTATGAATAATAGAACTTTATATTTTTTTCCTTAATGCAATTTTACTGCATCTCGGCCAAATGAGAATATCTTTGTATTTTAAATCTGGAACGAACGAAATATTAGCTACATAAAAGTTTTGTCTGAGAGAAGGGAATTGCAAAATATCAGTGATGAAAAATTCACGGACCAAAAGTTTGTAAGAAAGATTTAGATTTTTTTAAAGAAATATATTTGTAAGCAGCATTAATTTGTTTTTTTTTTTTTTTTTTTTTTTTTTTTTGGAAATTTTTTTTTTTTTTTTTTTTTTTTTTTTTTTGGAAACTTCATTTCTATTTCCTTTTTTATTCCGAAAGCCAAACCTCATCCTTGTAGTTCGGCCGAAAAAGTAGTTCTGCATTAAAATATCGCATAGAATAAATTACTCGAAGAGAATAAAGCGACTTCGTCCAATGTTGCTTGAGAACGAAAAACCCGTGGATCTCTTGCGACCGGGTCGCTTTGTAAAAATACGTCCGCCGTTGGCGACATCGCCGCCCCCGTTTTGACCGTTCGCCGACACCCCCGCGGGATAAATTTACATCCCGAAGTTACGGGTCGACATACAACTAAACGAACAAACGACAACGCATCCTAACGAATCCCTCACTCGATGCGCTGACGTCACATGGCCGGCGAAATTGATTTTTCGACAGCGAAAGGGGGACACGCGGAGGGGACGGGGGGTCCCTTGCGATCGTCAAAAAGTGCAGATCCTGAATATTTTAATGGACAGCTCTCGGGACGTGCAGTCGATACCGGGGAATATCTATAACGGCCTCGGTATCATGTGCCTTAATTAAAACGCTTATGCGTTATATTTTGCAGATGAAGCTCGACATGGATTCGGAAGCGGATGTATACATACCGTATACGCAGTGGTGTAACTGAGGGCTCCGCAGAACGGTGAGGCTTGAATCATGAGGGATCAGATAAAAAAGGAGACTCCTCGAGGAGAGTCGACTGAAAAGAGAAAAAGGAAAACAAACGTAGAATGCAATAAAGGAATAAATTAACAATTTATTTCAAGAGAGAATAATAATTTATTCTGCTGTAGCATTAAAAATTGCTCTGTGGATATTAATATAATTTCAAAGAAGGAAGAAAAAGGGAGGACGAGGGAAGAAAAGCGAACATGTAAAAAGAAGTGACAAAAGGAAGGAAAGGAGAAAAGGAAGGAAACAAGATAGGGAATGAAGAATACGTACAAAGGATGCTGAATTTGTCATCTGCCATAATTATGGCATTGAATCATATTAACCACAATCTTATGTTTTACTTACTTCTTTTAGTGTGTACTTTTGTTATATATTCTCTCATTATTAATTACTACATTGCTGCATAAAGTTTTCGTAGAATCTACGAACGAAATTAACATCGACATACATTGTTCGGGGGAAAAAGCAAAGCTCTGAGATAATTGTAGATAAAGGACGAAGTCCACGAAAATTCTTCATAAGAGTTTCCTCAATGTTATTCACATCACTGCGTATGACGTAATATGTATACATCTGGTATGCGCTTTGTGTGAAGCGCGAACCCCGATATCCGGGCGGCATTTGCTCGTCCTAAATTGAATCCTAAATTGATCCGTTTGGAAAGAGCGTTTCGCCGAGAGCAGTCCGAGATCCGAGGGATCGACAGGTGCTCTTTCACCGATCCCGGTGTGGACTGGCATACACGCGCCACGCGTCCCGCGAGAATTAATCCCGCACGAAGCCACACGCGAAATATAACGCGCGAGGTAACACCCCGATCCTGTAACTTTTAACGACAATTCGGTATCGTTATATTGTACTATGCGTTACGTAATTTTTTTTCATAATACCTACGCAATAACAATGTAATAATACCAACACCGCTATTAAGAGTTTCAGAATCGAGGTAAAATTGCGGCACGAAAGGCCGTTTGATAATTTCCTTGTAATGCTTCATTCGTATCATAATTTTTCGAACTACGCTCTTTTCACAAAAAGGTGTATAAATGTACTCTATAAATTTCTTGGAGTGAATTTTAATTTGAAGAACGCCCAGGCCAATCGAAGAAAGTGGAGGGTGAGGAATTGGAACAGCTTTTGGACGAAAATCCTTGTCAGAGAGACGCAATCAGAACTTACGGTAAACCAACAAGCCATTTCGAAACGTTTGCGGAAACTTGGTAGGATTCGAAAGAGGGGTCGTTCCACGCCTGCAAACAAGAAGAGACGCCCACGATACGGCTATCTACCTGTTGTCAAAGTCCAAAAAAAAAAAAAGACTTTCTACACAAAATATTGACTTGTGATGAAAAATAGGTTCTGTATGATAATCCGAAGAGACTAAAATCTTCATAAACACAGGTCAACCATCAACCAGCACTGCAAAACCAAACATTCACAGCAAAAAAATAGTGCCGTGTATTTGATGAGATCAGAAGAGCGTTGTTTACTATAAGCTGCCCTAACCTCGGAAAACGATGAGCGTTATCAACAGCAACTGATTCAAGTAAGAGAGTAATGCCCTTGAAGTAAAAGACACCGTTTACTCGTGCTAGAAGAAGAAAAGTGATTTTGCTGCAAAACAATGCGCGGCCGCACATAGCAAAATAAACGACAGAAGTCATCTCCGATTTAGGCCGGGAAATTCTCCCTCACGCCAAGTATTCTCTAGACCTAGCACCTACGGATTACCATCTTTTCCGGGCCCTCCGCAATATCATCTGATTCGCAGTTCAAGTCTCTCGAAGAAGTCGAAAGAAGCATCATAGAATCATCGCCTCAAAATAACCATCTTTTTCCGAAGCGGAATTCGAATTAAGTTGTAGATCTAATAAAAAAAAAGTGAAAAATTTGCATTTGAATAAAAATGGCAGATTCTCTGCTCCTTTAGGACTATGTTCAGATTCCTACTTGAGTGGCACTCAGGTATCTCTCTATATCTTTATTCTTTAACTCCGAACGTTAAGTAAGGATGATATGATACCTGGGGAGCACTCGGATGGGAATCTGAACACACCCCTGAGCATAACACTATTCGAGATTCACTTTTAAAAAAGTAGTGAAATTTCTTTCCTTTTAAAAGATTTAGAATGAATCTCATTCCACAAAAGAGTGAAAATCTGCCATTCAAGAGTGCAAATTTTTTACTCTTGTTTTAATAGTAGTAGTGTTTTAACTATATTTTGAAGTAAGATTTCACTTCATGAAATTTAAAGAGAGTTATATATTATTCTTTCGGTAAATCATAATAAAATAACAAAAAGATTTCGCATGTAAAAAAACAAGCAAAATTCTGAATAATCTTTTTAATTGCTTGTACAGTTCTTGGAAAAAAAAAAACATTATGAATATAAAAGTAGTATGCATCTATTATGTATTATCTTTAATATTTTCCGCTTGTTTTTTCATGAGAGATCACCTTGGTTCTACCGTAATTTACTGGACATTCCATTATCCGCGCGCATTTTTTAGCTACCTTCGGATTTTACGCTTTAAATTACGCGTATATTGAAACAATTCACGAAGATTCGTGAAAAAAGTGATTAATTGTATTGAGGATTATCTGAAAGAATTTTTAGTTGCAAAAAGGTAAAATTGCACGAAATACTAGCGCGTAAATCAAGCGGATTAATTTTTTCATATTAAGAAACTAATTGCGGACGGTCACGATTGTCGTGACCTACTTTTAAAACCTGCAAAACGAAAGACGTAAAAGTGTTATAGATATCTTATGTTATTCTGGTTTCCCCTCGTGGTAGATATATGTATGTATGTATAATAGCAAGATAAAATGCTATTTTTTCCAAAATAATTGCGTCCCTTAAAAAGCTCATGGAAAAATAAACAGCATTATAAACAATTTGCCTTCAAAGGCATTTTGATTAAATTTGAAAAGGAAGAATTTAAGGCGAGACGTTTTAATGTAATTTTCAAAATTCCGTCTAGTTCGATTAAACTCGATTTTCCTCTCTTTCGAAAGGCTCAATTAACGCTGCGTTATTTCTGACCCTTTTAAAATTCATGATCCATCGAGGTCTCTGCTAAAATTACGCGCGACAATACACGCAATTTTAGTATCGATCGTGATATTCGTCTCTGCTGAAAAACGTAATCAAGAGTTGACCATATCGCTTAATGAGCTTCCGTGTAGGAAGTCAATATATTGCAACAAATTGCGCATTTCATGCAGTTGATTATCGATAATTTCGCCTTTTCGGTGCGTTTGAATGTTTCAAGCGCACCGTTGTTGGAAAGATACCGAGCCAGCCGTTTCTACAAATCGAGTGAATTTCCAGGCCGGCCAGATATAGCAAATCGCAAGAAAAAAGCTTCGCGCCGATCGATAATCTGGCGGTAACATCGTTCAGCTTAGCTCGCTACGAACGACGTAGAAAAGACTTTTCCTTTTCTCGTTTTATACTGTAAAATCGTCACCCTCTTTCCCCGAAGTGCTATGAAGTATCAATCTCTTTTTTTTTTCTTCGTTCGGCACAGCACAAAGACTTCCGATGAACAGAACTGAACTTTCACAGAGAGTTCCATGAGGAGTAATACGGGGTGTTCGGACAGAATAGTTAGAAATCCCTGACTTTTACGAAATTTGTCGAGGCTTTTGTGTTTTCTTCTACAGAATCAATTTTAAGAAAAAACCAATTGTCGCAATTGTTGATTATTCACATTATTTACCGTGGCAATTAAAATTCCGCAATAGTAAAGTCCATTTGAATTTAAATAGATGATAAGGTTGTATATTTATTTCAATACTCATACTAACAGTTCAGTTTGATAAATCCTATTACAAGTCGCCAGTATAGAACTCTGACTAGTAAAATTTATTATATACACACATATATATATATATATATATATAATATCGATTTCAAATTAATTTAAAAAATGGAGCATTGTAATTAAACTGGATACGTCCAGAACATCCTATATTAATCTAGAATATCTCAACAGGCGCGGAAATGACTGAATTAAGCGTTAGTTAATTATACCGAAGTCGAGGTCGTTTATTAATAATTGGAGTTCTCGCACGATCTCTCGCAACGTATAATCGCGGAATTTACGATGGAATCTTCGTCCCAAGAAACGGTGAATCTTCCGCTCACGCGAAACGCATATGTGTGCAATTAGTGGCAATTAGAAAATACGAATCGACTTTGTTTCGGGACGTGAAGATTCGAGAGATTTCTCTATTCTCGCATGCCCGGTCGTGCGACAATGTGACTTAAGTCGCACTGTATAATAAGTACTATAATTGAAGTAATAATCTAGAACCTTCGTTCCCATGATGGTTTGCAAAGAAGTTTCAAATGACATCAAAAATACCGTAACAAACGTGTACTTAATTTTTTAATAACGATAGATAATATGTAGTGTGTCCTGTTTAAAACAAACTACCTCTTAATTGCCTCTAGTGCGCTTATCTTTCTTTAAGTAATGGAAAAATGTTAATTGAGTATAAACAACATGAGTAATATAATGTATTTTTACACATGTGACACCAATTACACTTTCTCTTGATAAAGAAAATGTTAAGAAATTTTTACTCCACACGATAAAAGTTCTAAAAACTCTATTACTAGAATATATTAAATTTCAATACAGAATTAATTCTACTAATAATAGAAATAATCATGACAATTAAGATAATAATAATTGCCTTCGTGACTGCAAGATGTCAATATAAAATAAATTGTTGTAGTTTCTAATTCTTGAAATGTCGTCATTTTCCATGTACCTAAATTAACAGTTGTGACAGTTTTACGTCCTAAAGATTAGCTTATATGATTCTAATATATATAATACAATCTCTGTGTGGGTCCCGTTTTGTGCTAGCCTTATGAGCGTTTAATCTTCCGTGCCGTCCATAGTGGGTAGATCGATCGACCGCTATTTGCGTTTTTAATTAACGACATTCCATCGTCGCACGGAGAAATAATTTACGCCGCTTATATACCGCTTACGCCTTTTCACGTATATAGGCATAGACTCGGCTATATTATGGGGCTTTAATCGTAGTTATTTTTATTCAACGTAAAGAGCCCAAGATCGTAAAAATAACGTGAACGAACCCGCGGGAATATCGATGAATCACAACCCCAAGAGGTTACAATAAAGGGAGAAAAAAATTTATACAAAATGCTCAACCGCAGACTATAATCTAGCCAGTTATACTGACTTCTCATTGCGAATTACATCGATTTGCATGAATAAACTTTCCTGAGAATCGCTCGATTTTTCGTAGTTGACGGTCAAAGTTTCAACCTGCAGTATGCTCACGAATACAATGTCGTTTGTATCGATTAAAAGTGACATGTTCAAAGGTAACTGGAACCGAACGATCGTGTGAGCGGCAAGACTTCGTGTGCGATCGCAAATATAAAATTTCAAAATGGAGCAGTTTGCAAAAAAAAAAAGTTACGTTTGCAAAATCGACCCGCCACGCGACGAAGAGTGCTTTCTTAACACAAACACAGGAATGCACAAAGTGTACATTAAAAAAAAATTCGGTTATAATCACCAAATATTGAGTGAAATAATTTCAATACAGTAAGAACGCTTTTGCTGAAAAAAAATTAAAAATTTAACTACACATAGAGATTTGAAAATAATTTTGTTAGACCATCAAAATTTTTAGGTATAGGACACTCAAACTGATTGCTAGACATTCTAAAAATTCTGATGGTCTAAACAGAATTATTTTCAAATTTGTATTTAGTTAAATTTTTTAATATTTCAGTAAAATCATTATTTCCGTAAACAAAATGTTCATTGTGTTACGGTTAGCGATACCGTTTGATTATCACTAATACTTACTAAGTATATTCTCTTACTTTCTTAGAATGAAATGTTGCTCCAATAAGAGGCTGAAATTTGAATCAGTCTTTCAAAAAACAATGAAAATATTTTTACCTTGAAAAAAGAATAGGAAATTTCACTCTTATTTTGGAGTGAGATTCACGTTCAAAGGAATAAAATCTCTCTCCTTTTTGTGTAATTTTATTCCTGCGGAGGAAATCTCACTCTAAAAGAGTGAAAATCTGTCACTCTTTTTCAAAGACTGATTCAATTTTCACTCCTAAATATTTAAAGAACTTATAAAGGTAAAATTATGTTTAATTATGTTATCTAGATATTTGTTGAAATTATTTCATTCAACGTTTGATAGCTAACCAGACTTTTTTTAGTGTAACATGGTACACGGTTTGATTGGAACAAAATGTATACGCCATGCACAATTTCAAATAGATTGGCTGCGTTCAGTTTGGATACTTTTACTGTTTTCAGCGCTTTCATCCTTATTTGATGTCTAATGAGAATAATAAAAACAAAATAATAATTATAGTAAATGTGTAAACATCTAAATCAAACGTAGCTTAAATGCAGCTTTTTCCACTTGTATTGAATGGAAAAGAAAGCAAAATGCCGACCACCCAACGTTCTCCAATCTCATTTATAGTCGTCGCGATTAGCAACGTGTAATTGTCACTCGAAAACAAGCTTACACAGTCGACTAGTAGCTTTCGAGGCTGGGGGTCTGGATGTGTAGTGTTGATTATTACAGTAATTGGAACACAACTTGTGTCGCACGAAAGTGTCTAAGAATTATCGCAATTGGAAAGCACTCAAAGTAAGATTTATTTATTTTTTTCATTAGCATCACTGATTATTATAAACTCTGTCCCCGATCGAGCGAGCGGAACGCGAGCTAATTTAACATCTTTTGATCGGGAATAAGAGTGCTTTCGTTCACGCATATGCACAAGTATACGTGAACAAGGTGTAACGATTTCAAACTTTCTGACATTACGCCAGTAACTTTCACGCAAAATAAATCGGCGAGCGTGCCCCTCGGGGATTTCTCTCCGATTCCATCCCGCGATTTTTTGTCACACGCTCGCTCGCCTCGCTCGCTCATTTCGCTTTTCCATAGGCGAACCGTGGTGATGATGGTGCTGCTGCTGCTGCTGCTGCCGGAATGGCGAGCGTTAGTTTTGCCTTTGCTGGCATTAAATCATAGACGGCGGTTTCGCCCGCGGCGTATCCCGGTGGTCGCGGAATTTTAAGCTTTTTTTGCGACGCGCACAGAGGGAGAGAAAGCCGGCGACTTCGCGTCGCGGCTTACTGTGGTCTCGCGCATTTTGAAATTCGATCCAATAGACGCAATTTCGTCACCTCGTTAACCACATTTTCTTTATCTGACCGTGTAATTTTATGACGTAATAGTTATACGTACAATTAAGAATAAATAACGATCAAACTGTCTGCCTTATGCGCACAAAAAATGCAAGCGACGGATATATATATGTTTCTTATATTAAATTATTGAATACAGAGAGACATTTATCAGGTCTCCTTTGGAATATCAACGGTTTGATATCTCTCGATAAAAATTTCTATATATTTGCACTGCTTGATTTTTATGGAATCGAATTCCAATCTCGCAACAACTATTATCATTTATGTATCCTTGAGATTGTCAATCTACTAATTACGAGATCAACTTTAAATGCGCGCACCCGTTATGCGTGAGAAAATCTCCGCGCGACGACGGCGCGTTCCCAGCGACTCCAGTTCCCCATTTCCTCGGAATTAGACGTGGAAAGGCGCGAATCGAGACTCAATCAAGCGCTCAACAATACGCACGGCGTGCACTTTACTGCGTTCGGTATTAGAAAGTACATTAACGGCCCAATTATCGCGAGCGGCAACAATGGCAAGAGATCCGCGCGTTAAAGCGCTAATGATAAATCTGTGTAAAATATTCCATTCACGACATCCGTAAGCTTCTCTCTTTTTTTTTTTTACTCCGCCACGAGAAATACGCCGTTTCTAAAATAGTCGCGTCACGTCGCCACGTTTGCTAGATTTAACAACAGCAATTACATTTGTAATCAAAATTAACCAAAATTCTTCGGAATAAATCTCACTCCGAAAAAGTAAGAATTCTCTGCCGCTCTTTTGGAGTAAGATTCACTCCAAAGAATTTAGGAAATATCCGAATTATTTTTTCTAAATTTTAATATTTTCTCATCTATTTTTAATTATATTAGAATGACATTTTTTTTTTAAACAGAGTAACAGAATTTTTATTCTTTAAGAGTGAGATTCACACAGAAGAATCTATAGAGAGAGTATTCAAAATCTGAATTATTTCTTCTTTTAAAATAATGTTACCTCATATATATTTTTAAATATATTAGAATTCTATTACGTGACCATCCATTCTAACAACGTCTTCACTGTCATAAGTATTCTTAGAACTTTTCAACTGAAATATCAATCAGATAGAAACTATTTTTAATGCAACGGATGTTTGTTAAAAGCATCTTTAACGTGAAATTTGATATCAATTCTCCATTCTGTGAAAATAACACTTGACATTTTTAACACAATGACAAGACAGCTTATTAAACAAACAATTACCGAGCGCATTGTTACACATATTATCGATATTTATGTATATCATCGAAAAACGAGACGTAGAACGTAACGAAAGAATAAGAGATTAATTGGCTGTTTTGTCACCCTTCCGGTTTCGGAGCGCCGTTAACGGAAAAAAAAAAAAAAAAAGATGGGTGTCTACGAACTTAATTGTAAAATCGTGTATTGTCGCGCGAGTTATTTCGTAACGACTCGTCGCACGCGCGCACTCCGCGCCAATTCCACGGCACCGCGTGTGTCCCAATTATCGATCGTCACGATCGATTTTATCTCGGCTGCTATTCCAGTCACGCGCTGGAATCAGACACACCCTGACCTGCCCGACGTGGCGGGAACGTTTCCAGCTTCCGAACAATAATCGCCGCGCCAAACTCGACGGAGACAACGTTGTAATATACGATCGGACATCGTTCTCAGTCGTTGATGATAATTTAGTAGTTGTCCGTAGACTCCGAAAATATTTTGTTGTACCGGTTTCTGCGGAATGTCGATGACCTTGTGGCTTTACAAATGACGAAATTCTGTACTGGCAAATATCCATGTATATATATACAGTGAGTGCAAAAAGTACTCCTATGGAGAACATATTTTTATAAAAAAAAAAAAAAGTTTATAAACTAAATATCGATGAGAACAAGCCATTTACGGTCAAGCTGGATCTTGGATGCTTTTAATATAATTTCGTGTGAATTTATGTACTACGTATGTAGATCTTTAAATGCGCGCCGAAATTTTTTTCAAGAACGCAAACTAATAAACTACCGCAGTACTATCACGAGTGAAATTGACTAACAATCTAACAATTTTTGATGCTCATTGTATCTTGGATCTTAATAAAAAAAGTTTTATTTAAAAAAATAGACATTGATTAGCAATGGCTGCGTTCAGCAGAGAAAGCAGCTTTGCAACTGTTGTAAAATTCTTGAATATGATTGGCTTGCACATTTAGATCTAATGAGGAAGTAAGGGCAAGATCAATCATATTAAAGAATTTTGCAACAGTTGCAAAGCTGCTCTCTCTGCTGAACGCAGCCAATTTTGCCATATTTATACACGAATCATATCCAATCCTGGAAAACAAAACAGCTTCCGTGTGCTTCTGGTCATAGAAGCTATTTTTTGACTTATACCATACACTTTTTGTGTATCAAATTAACACAATTGTTTATTTTTTTTTTAAGGTATAACATACTTTAATTATTACACATCTTTTTATGATAGGTACAATAATTTTTAAAAATGTACAGTCTATTTAATTCTTTCTTCATAAATTGTTAATTGATGTTTACTTTTAAAAATGAGGTTTTTCTTTCAAAGATATCTGCTCCGCTCGAATATTTTTGACACTCACTATATATATACGTACGAGCACTGAAATTCCGTCAGTACAAAATATATGATCGATGAATATTTATGTAACGTAGAAGAACGCGCATTTTTTTCGGAACTCTCTTGTAATTAATAGTACATTTAGTTGTCGCCTTCGGCTGGCATATCATTTAAAACACAGGAACTTTCCCCGTGCGTAAACAACAGTCATTCCTAGTTGTATTATTTTGTTTTCTCTTCGGCTCTTTTTATGTGCTCGCACGACTTTTATCCGGAAAGCGGCAAAACAAATCCGTCACGACGATCGTTATAATCCACGGCTCACAGTAAACGCGTTCAAAGCGATATAAATATTATGCGAACGTTTCGCGCACCCAGTCGCGAAAATTTCCGCGGCAAAACACGACCGGGGCGGCCGTTCAACCGCTCTGAAGCCTTTCTGTTCATACGATCTAGCTGTAGAAATCGATTTCAAAGTGGATCTTAGTGCTCAATTAACAACTAAATGCAAATTTCTGTAAATATATTATTTCGGTTTTACAAACTGCGAGAAATAATTATATCCTGATGATTCTAGAGATGTGTTCCATTTGTCATTCATGGCATCATTTTATCCTTGTTGTTTATCAAATGTTATTGACAACAATAATATTTTGCGGACGTTGTAGGCGCCAAATGAAACGCATCTTTCATAACATATAATCGAGAATGTGATGTTTTATATAGTTCACTGTATAATTTATTTATTTCCTTTAAAGATTATTGAAAGACACATGCATTTCTAACGCATTGATTAGCATACTAAAGAAGCAATTAATACTAACAATAGTGAGTTAAATCGATAATGGGAAAAAATGGAACAAAGTGCATTTTTTTTTTGTAGGAAATATTCGCATCTGAGTCTGTCCACGATTCGAGTTTTAGTAACTTTTTCTCGGATCGAAAACTCGCGGACTGATTTCTGGCATCATGGACACGAGGCTTAAAACACGGGAAGCCGAGCATGGCGGCACTAAGGAACTTAGAGCCACTGTTGAGGCACGTCGCTGCTCTCGATCATCATCAGTATTGATCCCTCTCTCCTCGATGCTCCTTCTCGCTCACTCTCTTCCTGTCTCTCATCGTCTCTCTCCCCAACAGCGCCGCCATTCATTATTCACGATGGACGGCATCAAAACAGCGTTATATCGCGATATATTGCGCGGTCCGATCCGACTGAGAGTGCAATGTTCTTACAGAGGAATGCCCTGTGCAGTTTTCAACAACCGGAATACAAACCCTCCACGATTTTTCACAAGGGAAAGACTCGGCCGATAAATATTCATTATCGCCTGTAAATTCCCGAATATTATATCCCGAATATAACACGAGCTAGCTATACGCGCGTGTTTTCATCTCAGGAATATTTGATCGGCTGCATCAAGCGGATTTTTTCCTCGAATGTTACTACCGAAAGTAAAAGATTTTTCGCAAACTTCCAAGCGCTTCCGAGATGCTGAAACAAGTATTCTTTCAAAGAATTTTAATTCTACGTTTAATCAGATAAGATATTTGATATCGAAATTTTCTTTGACAAAAAGTCAACATCGCCACGATAGTTTGTCAAGTTACGATCGTTTCCCCAGGCAGCCTGCATTTAAGATGTCTGCCTTTCAGACATAATTTTATTGGAATTACGTTTAAAAAAAGTTTAATTATGCGCTCTTTAATTCATAGCAAACAATTTTTTTTCAAAATTGCGAATATGTTTCCAACATATAGATAATATAATAACATTATTATGTTCGTCAAATCTCAAATGATGATGATAGAATGAAATATAATTTCAACGGATAACGTCTTCAAATTTCATGTACTGTACGCGGGATTTGAGGGAGGGAGTTAACAAAATCAGAAAATATTGTACACGATATATTTAGGCGATCTCGGTCACCGACCACTCTCGCTCTACCGCGAATAATGTCAATGTCGGAATATTGACAATAAAATATCGATTCGAGAACCTCGGGACATACCGAGGGTTATCGTTATCGGCATGACGACCGGCGACTCCTATCCGATGTATGCGCGCGAGTCGAGTCGAGTCGAGGTCGTTCGCACCGACGACGACGAGCGCAAGCCGGCATAATATGCCGGCGCAGTCGCGACGCGGAGCGGAGTGGAGCAGAGCGGAGCGGCGTGCCTCTCGCAGCCGCGTGACTGCGTCAGAATCGTACAGTTGCTCTTCCCCTCCCCTCGTGCACGGCCCTGATCTCGGACAAGCAACGCGTAACGAGGTACCAACTGCACCGTAAAACCGAGTTTGCTAAACCGGCGCGGCGGCGGCCGCTCGGATATCAGTGGATAACACCTCGTCTCCCGTTCGAAAATTCCGACGACAAAGGTCACTTGACTAAAGTCTCCCGATCTCTTCCACGAATTTTTATTAATATTCCCACAGCGGCCTCTATTGTTATATATTGCGTTGTGATATTATTATTATTTTTATTAATTTGTTATTATAGTTACTATTGCAGTTAATTGGTTATTTTAGAGTTGTCGCAAATCCCTCATCCTAAAATTCCGTAACTGTTTCCTGATTACAATATATAACTTTTGAAACTTTATAATTTTTTTATATTTCTGTCTTGATTTTGTAAACCGTTAAATATTTTGTTGATAGAGCAGTTTAATTAACATAGCAATGTAATTAACGTTTCTATGGCACTGCTTGCATTTTATTAAGTCGATACTATTTCAAAAGTGTGATTGTGCGAATATCAAATTTCTTCAAAGGCAAGAAATTTAATTTCATACATGCATGTATATTCAAATTATGATAAGCCTAAAATGCATTAATGAATAATAAAGCCGCTAATTTGAAAATTAATCATCACAGCTACGCAACTTGATGCTTACCGTTATTGCGACATTTAGAAACTACGTAAAAAAATATAGCTTAAATATATAAAATAATATCTAGAATATAGTATACAAATTTTGAAATCGGTCGATTACTTTCACATCATGTAGGCGGGCCGCACTCTGCTAGATTGTTTGATTTCGTAAAACGACTGTTGCACTCGTAGGATGTGCATACCATGAAAGAGAGATTGCAGAGAGGAAGGGGGATACGTGTGCGGAATAAATTGGTGGATTTGAATATGTACGCGATACTATGTAGTGATATCATACATTTTTGAAAATCTGCCATTTCTACGCAGCGTATAAAAAAAATGCGTATTTTTAAAGTTCAAAAATTTATCGTCTATCATACGTTCGCTGTTAAAGCGATAACATTGCGCAAAAGTTTACATGACATTAAGTAAAGTTTTGTAACAGCGAAAAAAAAAAAAAAAAATAGTTTTATTTGACGAAATCCTAAACTCTCTTGGAAAATCTTTGCACAATGTTGAAATGAGATTTTTCAATCGCAGGCTCGTCGCAAGTCATCAGTTTTTCTGTTCAATTTTAACAACGAAATAACAAGATTGATTCGATGGAATGTTATTTATATTCACGTTTCGTCAATATTGATGACGGTTTCAAAACAGGATTTATACTACTTTTTCCTTAAACTAAACGGTCATATAATGCCATATGATATTACACCACGGGGCCATTACTCGTTTTGCCGTAACAGCACAGCAATAATACCTCAACAACAGCTCGATGCCATCGCAGAGTGTAAACATTTAACGCGTAACGGATATAACGTTCCGAAGCATAATCGTATCCGATTACCGCCAATCGGTTTTTCAATTATATCCCGCAGGTGTAATTGAGTTACAGCAGCGGTATATGCGAGACCGTCCATTATCCGCTTGTTTGCCGATTATCGACGATCCTTAGGGTGCTTAGGCGCTTCTCTCATCACCGTTCAGATCAGTTCAAAATCTATCTCTGAAACGCTTGGAAACCTTGGTAAAATATTCCTTAATAGCCGCTGTATTTTGATGAAGGATAATTAGCACTATAATGTAACAGCAAAACGAAACGTTCTTAACGCTTTGCATTTTCTCGTATACGTCTATCGTCTCACTAAATCCGATAAAAACATACATTCTCAATACTAATTTGCTAAAGCATACAATCGACACTGCTGTGCGTTGTATTGTAGTTAAATGAAATAATAGCTCTTATCTATCGATGTTTATTTTTGGAAAAACCCGCGACTTTGACGAAACAAATAAATATTCATGAAGAAAAATTAATACTAGGTATAATATAACATCAAGGCAAGATGTTCTTCAGATCGTCCCTGTAAATCTAATAAAAATATAGATTCTAAATACTGGTTTGCTAAAGCATAGGTTCTCAACAGTGCTGTGTTTGTATTGTAATTAAAAGAAATATCATGAGCTTTTATCGATCGATGTTTTTGGAAAAAAATTCACGAGTCTGACGCGACAAACAGAATCGCAATGCAGTTCGCGTGACGAAAAAATCACGTCTAAGATAGGTGATCGCGGATGACGTCAAGTAACAGCGACTTTTCAAAGCGTTTTACAATTTGCAGCCACAATGCGTCAACGGGAATCGTGACGCAAGGTCCGTCGTGATAACGCAATTCGTGCAGAAAAAAAAGGTCAAAAGTTTTTCCTCGGCGATTAAAAGTGGTTTAATCGATTTTCAGTGCCGCGCGGCGAGGAATCGTCATGTCGCATTACGGCGCGACGCAAAAAAACAATGCTACGAAAGGCAAAAGAAAGATAACAAAAAGAAAGAGAAAGAATTATTGCGTTAGTCAGAATAGGTGACGCTTATCTGCGCTAATCGCACTAAAATAAAATTTCAAGCGCAAATCGCACCGACCGTCTTAGATCATCAGAAATGTGAGAAATAAACTTCATTTCGTTGAAGTAAAAAAAAAAATAAGGCGCTTTCTATTTATTTGTGTAAAAAGAATTCATGGATTTCCTGAAATAGAATGTAAGTTTCTTGAAAAGTAATCTTACTAAAGAAAATTAGAAATTTGAGATATTTTCTCGATAATAAATTAAAATCACTGCCAGCAACATCACGATTGCTTTCTGAGCGATAATGCGATCTTCGTTTGTAAAAAGTTACGCAGATAAAATTTAAATATTCTCGGCTGAGTGTAATCTTATACGAGCGAGAAAATACGAAGAAACGAAAGAAACTTGTGTCAGATCTTGGAAAAAGATCATCCTTATCCATTTTTTCCTGCGCATCTTTTTTCCCCGACGCGCAACAATATTATTACGTCTGATTCAAAATTATTCTCGGATCAATATTAGATGGCACTCCGGCGGAATGATGCTTATCGTCGTCTACGAAGAAGACAAACACGGTGTATAAACACAGTGTAACAACGAGATATTATTGCGACTTGAATTTGCGCGTCGCTCGCCGAGACGAAAAAAAGTAGGCAAGTCTGCCGTCATTTTTCCCGGAAGCAAAAATCCCCGTCGCAAAAATAATCGTCGCGCTAACTCGACGCTCGGCAGTTTTATATTGCGTGGCGGATTTCGTGGAAAAGCCACTTCGTTATAATCTCGATTCGCGACGCGCCGCGATGAGTCAGCCGGCGCGAAATTATACTCCGTTTCGAAAAAGTGCGCACGACGATTTTCTCTCGTTTCGATTTTCGCGGACGCGCGCAGCACACTAATCAATTGGGCGTCCCGTCCGAGAGAATCATGCTGACGGGCCTGGTTAACTAACGCTGATTAGAGAGAACCGAGGCATGATGGAGGCGCAAGAATAAGATATAAAGGGACGAGGAATAAATACACGGCGTCCCACTTGCGTGGCGTTAAAGTTGCATGACACAGACGAATCGGGATTCGACCTTTTCGTGCAGAAATTTCGAGGGTCACGCTCGCGGCGCTTTTTTTTAAGCTCGATATTAAATATCATCATAATTAAATAGTGGATACGTCGGCGAAAAATTCGATTGAATCTACGATAGAGTGTAAATTCCGTTTGAATTAAAAATTTTGAATAAAAACTCAACGCAACGTTATATATTTTATCATGCCAATATTGACACTGGTTGTCCATTTTATATTTATTCGCGCTAACTGATAATGTGCCGTTTGAAAATATGCGCTTTATAGTTATACGTTTATGTCCTTATATTCTTTTATTGACGTTATTTTAAGTCTCTCTTTGAGTCGCGAGACTACCTCCGGTATAAATAGACCAGGAAAATTCACACGGCGACGATTAGCGCTCTTGGTAACAGAGCAGTAACGTGTTGTACGGCGCAATCGATCCTAAGGGCCTGTTGCATTCGCTGTTGGCCCTCACAGTTAACAATTCAAGCGGCTGTCCTTTTCAAGATCGGAACTGCGATATGGACGGGAACGAATGCTGAGTCTCGAACGCGGCCGCCCCGCTAATCGATGCCGGGTACTATTGGCTGTAAATAATACGTCTCCCCAGTCGTTCATCCCGCTCGAGAGCGCACTTGTCTCGATTGCATTTCCCGTGCTGTAGATCGACGTAATGAGTCGAACGGCCGCTCCACAAACGGGGTCTTTAAATTGTGAGAATAGGCAGACATGGAGTAGCGTAAAGAGCGCGTATATGAGATCTTATCGTTTACCGTTTCGAAAGTTCAAACGTCCTCCGAGTAAATTCGACAAGACTTAAAATCCTTATTACATTATTATCATTTTCCTCTCTTTATGCATTGATGGGTCATTCGTGTCCCGTTAATTTTCATTACCTTAATAGAATGCAAAAATTAAGTGATTCTTACATTAATATAATGCATACTTGAACATTTTTTAGAAAGTATTACGTATTTTTAATGGTAGTAAGTTGGTTTTTTCATATAGAAAAAATTTTGCGCAAATATCACGACGATTTGTAACCAACAGGTCGCGAGTTCAAACCCCGCATCTCTTATATACAGATAATTTCGTAATCCATACTGACTCGGTGGGAATTACAGAAGAACTCTTAATAAATCTAGAAGATTCTTTGATATGTCTATATCTAGACACATAGAGAACGAAACAGTCCTATTTATTTTCTCTATTACTACACAATATTACTATAGTATCGTACTACTTATAACTAATTACTTGATAGGTTTAGTTTTTCGAAGAAACGTGCAGAACACGAATGACAAATCGTATATACTAAAGGTTAATGTTGCGGGGAAATGAGAGAGTCACCGTGTCGCCAACGTTATGAATAAAACGTTGCGCGCTTCGCGTATACGTATTAATTACTTATTAAGTTGTAGTACCTTTAGATGTTCAAGAAGTAAAAGTTTTAGAGCAGTGACGCGCAACCTACGGCTCGTTTGTGATTTTTTTGCAGTCCATCGTCTCGCAGACGAAAATAGAGTTATTTTCTAATTTATAAACTAAAAAAAAATTTCTGATTGAAAATGAACTGGAAAATTCTAATCACATCAATCGGAATTCTGATAATTTAAGCTAGAATTATAATAGACTTAATAAAAAAGTTCTGATTCTTATCCCTCTTTAATATAATTTTAATGAATGTAATCAGACTTTATCCAGTGTGTAAAAAAAAAAATAAACATCACGCATCCCGCGATTTTACATGTAAAAACTTTTAAGAGTAAAAATTCTTGATGCATACATACGAGGCATAAGAAAGTCAATAATAATTAAAATAATAATAATTAAACTCATAAATTATAGATTTCTTCAACTGATACAATAAACAATGAAAAAATTTAATATACAAGGTTATAAGAGTCAACCGCTGAATGTTTATATTGCAAGAAACAAATTAAAAATACAATACGTTAAATAAATTCGGACGAAGATCAATCAATCGGCATCTTTCATTGCCTTTCGCGGAAAGAAATGAAGAACTTTGACTGTTCATTTTCTTGTGCATCATATACACGTTGTGCAAGATTCTATGCTTCTAAATATCACTCTGAAGAGTAAAATCTCATTTTTATAGATTAAAAATTGAGCCACGTTTTTTTAAAGAATAGAATGAGATTTCATTCTAAAGAATACAGAGGTTTCACTTTTGGAGAGCACAGCTTTATTGAAAAACACGATGTAAATAATAAATGTACACTTATAAGAGACGTCGATAATTAAGATTTTCATTTTCCGTTCTTCCAAAAGAGAAGATTTTACAGCTTCTAAAAATGACCTTCGAAGAAGGTTGCGCATCACTGCTCTACCAGTAATTACGACAGCCGTCAGCCGATACTCCACGTGCGCGATCGCACCATGCCGGAAGTAAAGCGGTTTCCCTCCTTCACGGAGCAAAGTAGTCGGTTTGCACGACACAATAGTCGTACATTTCCCCAAGATAAAAAACGCATTGGGGGGAGAAGGGCACAGGAACGAAAGAGCGGGAAAGGAGATTATCGCGCGCCGCGGTTCATCGTCGCGAGAATCGCACGCGTGAAAGAAGCCTATACGGGTCGCGCGGTCTCTCTCGCTTTTCCTCGAAGAGGACCTCGTCGGGAGTTCGGTTCGAATTCGCCCGAAAGGAAACGGGAAACGCGCGGCATCAGATACATGCCTGCGCGCGCGCGCGCACAACACACACACACACACATACGCGGGGAACAAGCGGCGGCAACAGCAACACTCGCTTATAGTGCCGCGGGGGCACCACGCGGCGTTGCGTCCTGACCCGTATTATTTTTCTCTCGACGTCGCGTCCCCACTCCGCGCCCCCTCCTCACCCCCTTCCTCGAAGTGTCGTCTGCTTCCCCCACCCCCCCTTCCCGCCGCCTCAGGCGGCACGCACGAATTACGCAGAAAACGGATAAACAACACGCGAGAGAGCGCGTCAATGAAGACGGAACGGTGGAAGGGGAGAGGTCGGTCACGCTTGACAGCGGCGGCCGCTGTCGGCTCGCCTTCTTTCGGTTATCGTTGCGTCGTCGTTGTCAACAACATCGTCCACATATATATAGGCTCACGGCGCGCAGCGTGGCCGTCGGCCGTCGAATTTCGCGATCGTCCCCACGGGAAATACACACACGCCGTCGCGCACGCATCCGACGGGGAGGGAGGAGGGAATAGCCGGAAGGGAGATATACGCGCGGGGAGGACTACTGACGTGCAGCGGGCAAAAGAGAGATAGTTTTATGGGAGAATAAAAGGGGGGGAAAAGGAGGGACAAAGACACAAAGATGAAGTGAGAGAGAAAGGGAGAACGCCGGTCAAACATGGCAGGCGCGATGTGCTGTGCCTTGCACAGGCGGAAAAAAACAAGATTCAATGCGAGCGAGCGTGCGTGCGGGCGTCGCGTGGGGACCGTAGGACAAGGGAGGGGACCGGGAGGGGGCGGAAGGGGCGCCGGAGGGTGGGTGGACGCCGAAGAGCGGCTGAGAGCGGCACCGCGCGACACACAGTCCGAATTGCGTAGATTTGCGTAAGTACTCACGCTCTTCTCTCCGGCACTGAGTTCGGCTCCGTTTGTGCCTTCCCGGGGTGAGAACGGTCGTCGGCGGTGTCCAGAGCGGAAGGATATAGCAGCGGGGACGTTTTATAGTAGAAGAATCGTCAAGTGTCGTTGTCGCCGTTGGTCGTCGTCGTCGGTCTGCGCGCCGACAGTGGTTAACACACACGCGGGGTCACGCACTCTTTCCGCTCCGTGGGTGTTTTCACCGCGACGTGTGTCTGCGCGACGGAAAAACAACACCCGATGTCCTTTTCCGTCCTGATCGCCCCCTCTTCGTCTAACGCACGGAGCGCCGTACTCTCTTTATCTCTCTTTCTCTCACACCCTCTCTTTCTCTCCTCTTTTTCGGCGCGGCAAAGAAACGAATTAAAAAAAAAAACAAAAATGAAAAAAAAAAATGGAAACCAAACCGGCACCGCACTAACAAAACGCACGTCACGGTTTATAGTACGTGGCACGGTAATATCTGCGATACTACCCGAGACACGGGTTGTATTGTAATTTTCTTTTCCTTTTTTTTTTTTAATTGAAACAATGGTCAGATGTTGTCACGAGACGACGCGCTGCGCGGCCGATGCACATGCGAGAACGTGCTCCGTGTGTTTCACGCACGAGACTCCTGTCTCACTCACTCGACGCGTGAGGGGACGGTGACGGTGACGACGGCGACGTAACGACGATCAAAATGGCGTTTGCCGGACCGCCCGCGCGCGCGATCAGGTGGAAAATGCCGGAATGCCGCTGCTAGGAAAGATCGACTGACTGCCGAGGTCCGCGGCCCTAAGTGGTTTGACGTTAAGAACGAGCGGAGCGAAGCTCCGCGGGCCACCGCGGGTGCGAGCGAGACGGCGGCAAAGACGGCGGGAGAGGGATGGAGCGAGACGGAGAAGGAAGACGCCACGGGAGAGAGAGTGGAGGAAGCGACCGTGCGAGCGAGAGAACGACGGCTCGACCACGACTGAGTGGGGGAAGTCGGTGTGCCGCGCGGAAGGGATAGCGCGATCGCGTCGCTCGCCCCCTCCCTCCTCTTTCTCGCGCTCTCTCTCTCTCCCCCTAACTCTCCCCCCCCCACCTCCCTTCCTGCCCCGCCACGCGCCTATCACGCGCTCGGACGACTTCGACTGCCTTCGATTGCTCTCGACCGCGAGAGCAGGGACGTCTAGAGCGTGCTGTTAGGCCTAACGTATCAACCACGCGGGCCGGGAATTTTCTCGGTATTATTTAAAATTGCATTACGGATCGCTCGCGCGCTCTCTCAGTCACTTACATACGCGATTTCTCGCCGCGGCTTTGCCCGGCGGGGATGCAAAACGTATTACAGGATCGCAAAAGACGGATGTTTACGATTATCCCAGCGCGCGTCTCGTCGAAACTTGCGAGTCGCTCGAGGGAGATCGGTGAATAAAGAGCTTGGAAACGCACGCGTCCCTATCCTCGTATGCTCTCTCACGAATAATGCAGATTCGCTCGCGCATCAAGGATATCCCTTCTCGCACGCTCGCTCGCCCTAAAGCCCGTATCAGACTACGGGTTAACGACTACGATTGCTCCTATTTCGGCCAATCACCGGATGAATCACCCGCTGCATCGTGATTGGCTGAAATAGAGCGGAGCAATCGTGGGCTGCTTTCCTTATAGGGACGCGTTCCATCTAACGTTCGCAACGCTGACGAGTATCTTGTCATCCCTCTTGTCATGAAATATTAAACAAGGACGAGATGCACGCGAGCGTTACGAACGTTAAGTGAAACGCATCCTAGGAGACACGAGGTGCGTTCCACTCGCAACGCTTATGGAGCGTCGTCTCCTTATGGTTTATCAAATATTAAACAAGGACAAATAATATTCACGAGCGTCAAGTGAAACGCCTCCACAGTCGATACAAGTGTTCTGTATCTGTTATTCATTGTTAAGAAGGATAAAACAACATTTGCGTCGGCCGTTGCTCATTTCTACAAATGTATATGGTAGATTAAGAGTGCATTCCATTTTGCGCACTTACAGCGCTTGTAAGCATCATTTGTCCTTATTTAATAATCGACAGGCTAAACTTCAATCTCGATTCGACTTACATCCATTTTTCTGATTTTTAAAATCAGAAACGGTTAGTTGTTATCAAGATTGAGCTTAAACGACATCGGGAGAAGCGGACATGTGTCTCAAGAAGGAAAGCGGCTATTGTATAATCGACAACCTGTAGTCTGATAGGGGCTTAAGGCGGACGACGCCGCGACCGTGGGTGGTTCGCGCGCCGCTTCTTCCCTCCCCGCGAGCCCACCTTCTCCTCGCCTCGCCGCGCCGCTCTTATGGCCGGTGCGCTTCGCGCGCTCGTTCGGCCGTCTCGCGAGGAATTTCTAAAAATCAATATACGCGTGCGAGGAGGAGACGAGAGAAGGGGCCGTGAAACGAAAAAAAAAAGAAAAAAAAAGAGAGGAAAGAAAAAACATATTCGATATCCCGTTCGCCCCGGCGCTCTTCTCCTTTCCCCCGCTTTTTTCCCCTGGATATACGTCTACCCCGGCTTTCCTTTCGTTTCTCTTCTTTTTCCCATTATCCTCCTGCGAAGCGAATTGCGCGTAATCTATCCCTCCTGTCCTTTCTCGCTCGCTCGCTCGCTCTTTTGCGTATACGACGTTGCGAATAGGCGATAGAGATGGCGAGAGATCGGTTTCAAAGAGGGGAACTCGCCTCTCGGATGAGGCCGGAGGAGAGACCGCGCGCGAGCTAGTCCCGCGGTATAGGAGCGCGGGAGAGTTTATTTTCTCAGAAGCGCACCGTCGCGCACTTTGGTATAGTCTCTGCCGACGTTAGCCTCCCGAATAAATTTCATTGAGAATCGCCCGCTCGCACGCGAGTCCCTTCCCTCCTCCATCCCCCCCCCCCCCCCCCCCACCTCGCGGTCGCGATGCACGTCGGGCACGCGGATGGCAATTAAACGGGTTAACGACATTTCGGCTATGTTCGGCTGAACAATGTAATTCGCTCCTCGGCCTCGATTTAATTGGCGGGAATCGCGTCCCGTGAGAAGAGATCGGGCTCGATCGCGCGAAAATCGGGATCTGCGTCGACTGTGCTTTGAAGGATAAATAGATTCCTTTCCTTATTTATCACGTTGGTTATCAATTTATTCACAATTAGACGCAGCTAAAAGGCTCCCTTAAATCTTGAAGAACAAAGTATAATTAAAATCAGCTAAGAATTAATTAAAAAATAATATAAAACAAGTCTATTCCCCTTCTAGATTGAAAAGTCTCAACCATAATTTGGCTGCTTCCTCTAAACAAAATTTTCACTATGAATTTATCTCTGACCGTGAATTTATCTCTACCCTGAGAAACAATTCCAGCTGAAAATGAATGAATCAGAAGATTCTGTCGCATTATATAATCAGAATTCTGGTTATGTAGGTATATTTCAACTAGAATTATAATACATTCAACCAGAAAATTCTGATTCATCCATTTTCAATCAGAATTGTAATTATAGGAATACAACCAGACTTTCTTTTCAGGATATGTACATGTACGCTGTCTTTTCGTTGTATAATTATTTTGTGATGTGGGGCTGTATACGTTATACTCTCGAGACCAGCATTGAAAGCAGAAGTGGCTAGTTAAGCCTCAACAGCGTAAGCGGATAACGCGACGTTGTTCCACGCGATTAATTTCAAGTGAACCACAAGTAGGGATTTAAATCCAAGGTTGAGCGTCACATTGGGATACATCGAAAACTTAGCAGTTGCAAACTTCAGATGCACGTTCCATGCTTGACGAATTTCATGTCGTTCTCGTCTTATTGTTACGAACGTGATTCGAATTTCGTCACTTCTAAACATCGGTTGCGACAAGTCCGATGTCTTTCGTCGAGTATGATTATGATCTAGATTATCTAGAATCGCGCCAGGCAGAGTTAACCGATCAAGGCTGACGCGGAGCAATCGGGCCAGGGAGAGATATCGCGGCCGGATTCTGTTCGATTGTTCGATTCGCGTACGCTTTCTCCTTTCTACTTTGGACCCGATGTTCTTTTTGCAGGCGTTTAGAAGCGATACACCGCTCGATCACTTGCGCGAGAGTACCGAGAAACGCGCAGCTCTCTGGGGCCTTATTCTCGAAAAATATCGTATACGGAAATGCTGGGGAAAGCTATAATATATACATAACGTATACACTTTCGTATATTTTCGTCCGCGATATTTTTACGCGAGGATTAAAATGTCTCTGTAAAATGTAAATGATTCGGCTTTTCGAGGATCGACGGATTTTGCGCCCGTTTTTTTTCCCCCACTAAATAAAATGCAACGATAAAAAATAGCTCCGACACGAGGATCGATGCACTAATCAAATTACCGCATGAAAATAAAGTAGAATTCTAGGTCACTAATTGATAAAATTGTATGAAATTGCTTGAGAGAAAAACTATTAATTAATAATAAAATCCTATTCTATTCTTTTTTGCACTAATCACAATTGTAATGATACAAGTTCACTAATCTAGCTTTTGTACATAAAATTGTAGTTTAAATATATCTACTTCCTGAAATTGTGTCTTCAAATAATTCGCAGAAGAATATCTCTTTTGCCTAATAAAAAACTGCAAGTGTAAAAAAAAAATTGATCTCAACGCTGCAAATTTGTTCGATTCCCCTTTTCAAAGGTTAAGAAACCCCCCAACAAGAAATTCCAGTTTAATATATCTTCCTTCGTTTCTTGCGGGAAAGAGAGAAACATCGCATTTTCTCTCTAACCAAAGGCACTGGCTTAAAAGGATGAAAGGATGGCGAATATGAAAAATAAACATGGACGATGCGGTTTCTACAGATCGCGTCGTAGAAGCCGCGATCGAACGATATCGAAAGGGAAATTTTATCTCTATATATATATACCTACTTCATCCCTTGACACACTTTCCAAAACGTTTACCTTGTAAGGAACATTAGACTGACATCCAATGATTATCTTCCAGTAGTTTTCGCCGAGGCGTGAGATTAAAACGGACAGTGTCGCGCGAAAACGGCTTCTCCCTTCGAAGGGTACGTCCCGGACGATTATCTCTTAGACTCTCAAACGAAAGCTATGTTCTTAAGTGTAAACTGATGATGTGTAAAATGTCGATTGTAGAAATGCGACGACAATCTCTTATGTTTATTAGGAACGGCAGACGTATTTTCACGTACCCGGTATACATGATATGTATATACCCCCGACTTCATTTCCTGGTTTCGAGACCCGACCGAGAGTCTCAAAGATAGTACGTCTTACGGTCGATCGTTAGCTCAGATGCGGCGGCGGGATTGAGTTATAGGCACCGCACTCTCACGGCCGTAAACTCACGTCGACATGATTAAAGGTACGGCACTACTTAGCAAAGAGCGTATATATATTCTAAGGAGGCTTTCATTCCACAAGGGAGTGCCGATAATGAAGTGTACGTGCAGATGGGAGCATATAAGACATAGTAATTTAACGCATATGTAATATATACATCATACAATACAGCACCCTAAACCACAAGTACTCGCCCGTGAGTTTATATTGGGTTTTTTTTTTTTTTTTTTTTTTTTTTTTTATTATTATTGATAAACTTAATCAAGCTGCACAGTTAAAATTAGCCGAAGCGTTGTGTCATGTGCGTTGAGGAGACCGAGAGGTGAGAAAGAAATATATGTGTATATGTAATCGGCTGGACCAAATGTAACTTATCGCAGCCGCATTATTAATGACACAGTAGTGCCCCGAAAAAAAGAGAAAAAAATTAAGGGCCGACACCAAAATTTGTAGGACGGATTGTGTGTATCTATTGTGTGGTGTAAGAAGGAAATCATAATAGCGAATCAGCGACTCATCAGCGGCCCACAATCGCAACGAAAACTGCTCTGCAATCGGCGACGCCTCGTTCCGCCGCGCGCAGGAAAGGAAAAAGAAAAAAGATCGACAAGAGATCGATTTCCTGTGCCGCAACACACAGAGAGCGCCGAACGTATATCACCAAGTCGCCAAGTCGAGTGGCGCGCGGTGAAATAAAAAAAAAAAAAAATATATATATATATATTTAAAAAAGAGAAGTATAGACGAGAGAACAAGAGATCGATTTCCTGTGCTGCACAGTCACCGTCGAGTTGCGTTCAGGAGCCTGTTTTATATATTAAACGCCGCGATAGAAATGTGCCGGCAAATTTGCCATGGTATTTTTTTTTCCATGGAACCAGCTCCGGGGATCGAAACCGGAATAATTTCGTCGATATCATTTCGTCCCGATGCTAGAAGAAAAAAAAAAAAAATCACTTTTTCGCATCCGAAATGTCGAGAATTGAACCTCGTCGAGGCTGCACCGATCTTGGAATTCGCAGAGTGCAATAGCCGAAGTCGTGTGAGAACGTTCCGTTCGCGATATATAGATATACCGAAACACTGAGAAGGTGCATTAGTTATCGCGTATAGTTATACGGTGGTAGCCTTGAAGAATCGAAACCGGTCTGATTTCGGAGAGTTCGGATTTGGATGTTACACAAATCCTTGCGAATCCAGAGTTTTAACGCCGATTTTCAAAATTTCGTTTCTTCGCGAAACTGTAAAAGAAATCACGATGAGATTTAACCAAATCTTCATTCCTCGTTCCACAGTTCCAGTTCTGAAATTAAACACCTCGGAATAATCGCGTAAATTTTATTACGCGACGAAAACACGTCGTCGTTCTTTTTCTCTCACGTTTATGGCACCGAAAAGATTCTTTGAACTCACCGAAACAGCACCGGAGATTTCGATGGTCGACTGGCGGTATTAAAGATCCAAATCTTTCGCGATTTCACGGGGAAAAGCTGGCTCGTCATCGCGCAATGGCACCTACTTGCAATTCTCAGATGCTGCCGCTGCTGCTCGAACAGAGTGCTGGGAGGATAGTGCTTTGCGAGAGAGGCGAAAAAACAAGTAGAAGTAGTAGAAGAGGAAGAAGAGGAAGAAAAAGAAGAAGAAATAGAGAAGAATCGGCGTTACCTGCACGCTAAACTCACCAGAGGGGCCCCTGCCGCTCGTGGGGAATCGGCCTGTGGTCCCGACCGGAAGCGCCCGGAAGTCGCGGTTGGTACCGGTGGTGAACGCTCAGCCAATCCCGCGCCACCTCCTTTAGCGAGCGGGGGCTTGGGATTGGCTGCTACTCAGCCTCAAGGCCGCTGCTGATGCTTCTCTCCTTCTGCCCTTCTCCCAACAGGCCCCCGAGTTGTGCGTTGTGCGCTACATGGCCGCGCGCGAGGCCCAGCGGAGAACAGCGATCGGGGTGGCGACTCCGCGATTCCGCCGCTCTGGAAAAATGCTGGCGCTTCGATCGGATTGTCGAATGGCGCGGCGCGGCGAAGAAGCGGCGGAATTGCCGGGTCAACCCGATGGACGGAGGCTGCGTGATTGCCGTCGATCCGACGTCAGAACGTCGTGTCAATATCCAGCGCGTAGGACAATGTCCCCGAGATTCTTCTGAATGTTCAGTAACAATTGGAGGTTCGCTCGCTTTGCTTGAAATTTACAAAATGTTTGCACTTCAAATGAGATAAATATGTATTCAGGCGTTGAGGCGGAAAGCGAAGAGGCTAAGTGCAAAAAATGCAAGGAATGCGAACAGACTTGATATTCTGCTGTTGTTGCCTATTGCTCCGCGAGGAACGAAGCCATATGATCTGTTCTCTTCGACTGAACTTGTTGCATTCATCTTTCTCCTTTCTTTGTCTAATATGGAGAGAAAAAGAGGAAAGCTAAATGGTGCAAATTCAGCAAAAAAAAAAAGAACAGATCTAATCATAAACTACGATATTATAATCTTCGTTACAACTCTCGGTTTAGACAAACATGCGACTTTGTTTAATTTTTTTTCTTTTGATATTCTACATTCGTACGGTATTGACGGATGTTTAAAAAGTCTGAACATTCAGAATTACGCTCGCTGGATACGATTGTGGGACATTCAAGGAACATTGAAAAATGTCCATTGATTATCCTAGCCACACAGAGACGGCAGTCTCGCAAAAGGATGGGAGGAGAAGGGTCTGCCATTCTTACAGGCAATCTTTTTTTTCCACGAGTCCTTACTATCTACCATCCGCGTGTCGATTTTCGTGTCGACGATAACAACCGGAGATAGGCAAGATGATGATTAATCTAAGATGCCGAATTGGAGTGAAGGTTGCAAAAAAAAAAAAGATCTTATTAATTTTGTCGCAATGTGTCGAATAAGTATATTGATGAATAAATGATAGGCCAGATCACTTCCTCGATTCCGAAGAGTTCGCATAATTTTGCAAAAGGCGTCGTTTAACAATGCGTGAAGTGGGATCTCTGCATGGATGCGTCGGATGCACTTCCAAGTGCGTGGCACGAAGCGGCGTGTTGCGTGGGACGATCGTTGACAAAATTGAATTTCGATTTACCTACGATATTTTTTTCACGCAGGAAAGAGAACTCGCGGGAATTTTATCTCGCTATATAGAGCGCTTTTAGCTCTGAGAAGCGCTAGATGAAGAAAATAGAACGAACGTCGACATGCAACTACGCCTCCGCGCGCCTCCGAGACCCGTTAATTGATCGGGTCAGTCGTTAAATTTAGCGTTATGAAACGATACAGATATGTGACGCGGTTATACGGGATGTTCCGGAAACCGCGCGGGCTTCCTTCGCGTCTACCTGCTTCGATTCTTTCACACGAGCTCCGCCGATTGAAATTCAGATTTTATCATAATTGCTCCGATTCTTAATCTACCTCGATCTTGCTCCACGACGAAAGCTAACGACTCTATGATCGTCGATTCTCTCAAATTTGACTTTACAACCATCGACTGTACGATTGTTAATTTTCCGCGCGCGTTAGCCTGATAATGACGGAACCGTTTCGCTTCTTAGCCACTAAGGAAGCGCGCGTCTTCGGGTACACCCCGTATAAGTGCATGTAACGTACGGCAATTGGCCATGTGTGCGCACGATTCACGGACTGTCGACGACGGTCGGCCCTCTTGCAAAACGAAAGGGCGACGGGGGGCTGGTGGTGCTGCTAGAAGTGGTGGTGGTGGTGGTGCGAGCCAGCCAGCCAGAGCTGTTCCTAGGTTCTCCGTCCACGACGACGGATAGGCAATGCAGCTCGCGCTCGTCGGGAATGCTTCTCTCCCTTCCTTACTTGGGCCGCGTGCGGGGGTGATTTTCGGGGAGACGAAATTCCAGCTTCCAACTGTTGCGCAAATAACGTGGCGCAAACGCAACCTCGAAGGCGTGGCGATCGACAAAGGGCCCGGAAACGGCCGATAACGTGCCGTTTTCCATTCCCTCTCCTCACCCCACACCTCTATCTCCGTCTGTCTCTCCCCGATCTCTCTCCTTTTTTTTTTTTTTTTCCGCCGCCTCGTTACGCACCACCTGCGGAGTAGGAAGCAGCCTCGCCGCAGAAACAAACGAGTCTCGCTCCAGTCGGGAACGCGGGACTCCCGATCACGCAACGAGGAAGATGAGGAGGGCGGCGGCTGCGATGGCGATGACGACGACGACGGTGGTGGCCACTTCCTCGATGTGCACGAGCGTGTTCTGGAATTCGAAACACACAAGTTGTCTTTAAAACAATTTCGTCGTTTGCTCCATCGCCTCGTCACACCCTTTTTTTTCTCTCTCACTCTCTCTCTCTCTCTCTCTGTCTCTCGCCATCTCACGCGACATGCATACGCGTCTCTATATTCGTCCCTCCATTCTCTCACATACACATGCATGCACATTCTCTCTCTCTCTCTCTCTCTTTCTCGCTGACTATCGAGACTAGCCGACGCATTTCTCGTGACGCACCGCGCAAGATAAAACAGACGGCCGCCCGTCGTCGTTTCTCCCCGTCGGACGTGTGCTAGCCTAGAAACGGTCCCGCGCCGCCGAGACGATCAACTTCCTCGTCGTCCTCCTCCTCCTCCTCCTCGTCTTCATCGCCTGGCCGTTCGTCGTGACACGATGATGCACCGCGCGATCGATCCGCGTGAATTTATATTTGCCCTCTCCTTTCCTTTCTTCACACGCACGCACCGCACGCTGTGCCGCGAATGTTTTGCGAACGTTGGCCCGTACGTCGACCGAGTACGAATATCGCGAGGATTTCCGGACGCGAGAAACGCGGACGAGGCGATCGCGGGGACGACGACGACGACGACGACGCTAGAGCGAGGCCGCGCTTGATGCGTCGTGACGGACGACTCTCCTCGTGCCGCGCGCCACTCGTTGCCACTCGTCGCGCGGTACCACGGCGACGGACGATAACGACGCGAGCGACCGAACAGGGAACGTCCCAAGGATCTCCACGTCGAAACGCGCACGACTGCCCGACGGAACAACACCGACCGCGCGGACTCTCTCCTCGCCATGGTAAGCGAGCGCGGCGTCGGTTCGGTGCTCTTTTCCCCTTTTTCTTTTTTTTTTTTTCTTTCTTTTTTCCTTTTCGTTTTACTCTTCCGACTCGCTCGCTCGCAGGGTGACGTACACAAACTTTACACGATCGCGAGATCGTTAAATTTTCTTTTCTACTCGGTACACGGCACAGAGAGCGGAGTTTCCCCGGGAATTCGACTCGCGAGAAGACACCGCGATCGCGGAACGGCAGAAAGGCCTTACGAGCAGCTCGTTCCTAACCTCAAAATGACCGTTTCAGGACGTCGCCGCGTTCTCCGAGGACAGCTTCGACGTGAAGGAGTGGATCAACCGGACGTTCAAGTCCGTCGAAGCGCAGGAGAACAAGGACGTAAGTCGCCACCGGCCACCATCCCTCCTGATTTCGTCGCTTTTCTGTGTCCCCCGTCGGATCCGAATCCACGTCGCTCGTCGTCGCGACGCCCGTCGGCCACCGAACTGGCGGCTTCCACCGCCCGCCGGCGATAGGTCGGTGACACCGATCGGTTCTCTTTTAAGAATGTCCCTTTTATTCGCACCACCGCCAAAGTTTTCGGGCCCCTGTTGAACGATATTTTTATAAGCTCGCGTATCTCACGCCGAAATTTATGTCGGGATATCGTTCGATCATGTACCGACGGACAATAAACTTTTTCGCCCGTACGCGAAACACGGATATTTTATTTTGTGTGACAACGTTATTTGTGGCAATATTTTTATGTTTTCGATGCCATTGTAAATTAAGCGGCTCGTGTATTTCTAAATTAATAAGGTGGAGCTAGCAATTATATTTAAACAATTGCAAGAAATATTTTAAAATACATTCTAATTTCGTGTCCCATGTTATTAATTAATTATGAATTATTCAATGATTTTATAAAAATATAAGCAATTCTTATGAAAAGATTTGTGTCACGATTGTTGAGTACACTTTGCAGGCTTTTGTTTCATCATTAGTGATGAAGTTGCAATTATATGTGCAACAAGTTAACAGTGCCTTAGAGGAGACCAGTCAATCGGTTCTCTCCAGTTTACCAAGAATTTTAAGAGACACTCAACTCCTGCAGCAAGAAACGTTGGCACTGAGAGAAAAAATGGTTGCTGTCAAGCAAGAGATCGCAAAGGTTGGTATACACCTAATTTCTTCAAATATTTATCTTGACGGTAGTATGATAATTTTGGAAAACAATGAAACGTAGATCGAGAAAGATACGGCCTCTTCTATGGCGATGCTGGAGAAGATCGATAGGATAAAAACGGAATTACAAACTGCTAAGCAAGGATTACACGAAGCCGACAATTGGACAGTATTAGCGAACGATGTGGAAGAGGTATATAAAGTTT
This sequence comes from Cyphomyrmex costatus, assembly GCF_001594065.2. Lineage (NCBI taxonomy): Eukaryota > Metazoa > Arthropoda > Insecta > Hymenoptera > Formicidae > Cyphomyrmex > Cyphomyrmex costatus. Next base: position 472,437 of record NW_017278857.1, on the reverse strand, counting down.
CAATTGATTTCTTCACGTATTTTGATATGATATGTGATAATTTAATTATAACACATTGTTTCCTTTAATTTAAATACAACAGGTATTCGAGTCTGGCGATATAGAAGCTATATCTAATAAATTGTTTAGCATGCAGAAATCACTAACTATACTCGCGAATGTTGTCGATTACGAGGATAAAAAGCTGCAGCTAGAAGGCTTGAAAAATCGCCTCGAGGCGATAGCTAGTCCGCGATTGGTCCAAGCTTTCACTGCTTCCAATTTAGGTAAAATTTGCAAGGTCTAAATAAACTCGTTTATCTTGCAAGATATGATACTAATGTCATATTTTGTTTAGAGCAATCGAAAACTTACGTGGATATCTTTGGTAAGATGGAACGTTTGCCTCAGCTTCTCAAATACTATCACAACTGCTTAAAGGTCTCTTTAGGTCAAGAATGGAGACGCACTATTGAACTGGCGCAAGATGAAAATGTTACCTATTGGCTACGTGTATATTATGACAAATTGTTATCCTCTTGGCATGAACAGGTATGCGCAGTCTCTGTCAGATCAATTTTATTATTATTGCTGGATTATATATCGATATTTTCTGTAACTATTTATGTTGAAGGTAAAATGGTGTCATCAAGTCTTTCCTAATACTTCGATAGATATTCATGTTGAAATTTACGCTGATCTACTAAGGAGTCTCGATCCAGGTATTCTAGAATGTATAGAGGCGATTCTCAAACAACATTCCAACTCGGTGCAATTGACCATTCTACTCGAATTGAAACAGATGACAAAGCATTTTGCTACAAACCTTAAAGGTGCTATCGAAACGTCGCTTCGTGGAAAATTGCAGAATGAAAAATTACTGTCGCTAGCACAAGCTGTATACGCGCCTTACGTTCCTTACGTCGCGAAATATAGCACGTTCCAAACAGCGCAATTAGAACACCATCTACAGTTTTGGCATCATTCACATGATGATTTAAGCGATACTATTAACTCCCTCTCTCTTAGTATTTCGCGGATTATGGGCCATGCTAGTGAAGCCAATAAGCAATGTAAGCTTTTTACGGAAGGTTGTGGGTATCCCGGTTTACTGCAATCTTTAAACGTACGTTAAGATTTTTCGTTTGTATCTACGTCATGGTTATAAAATGCATTTCTTATTAAGCTGACCATCTATATTGTAGATTTTTTTCAATAAATACCTCGAGAAATATCAGCAAGGTCTGAGACAACTTGAGAGAAAGAAAGTGAGACGCGAAGATTGGAATTTATTCCAAATGTGTCTTACGTTGATGCAAAATATAGGTAAATATAAGTTTCAGCGAACAATTTTTATATAACGTAAAAGCGAGATCATTAATTTAATTTAAATTGCATTGCTGTACAGGTGATCTCTTGCATCAAGTTCAACAATTTGAAAAGTCGCTTGTAATCGACATAACCGAAGCTAGTAATAAATTACAAAACACAAACGGTAGCGTTTTTAGTCAGTATAAAAAATTACTGTTAACTTCGACAGGATGCGCTGATCTAGAAAATCTTGTTGCATCTTTCCAAAAAGGTTTGTATGGGCGCGTAATAATAATAATTATAATGTTACGAGAAGCGCGCAAATTATCTATTATAATTTCCTATCGTTTTGCAGAGGATAATACAATTCTCGATTCGATTATAAAATCTATTCAAAAACTCTGCACTGATTTACATCACATCACGTACGAAGTCATTTTTGCGCCAATATTCTCTCAACTATTGCTGGTGCAAAAGGCACCGGCTTGGACATTGGAGGCTAACAAAATGTCCAATCTAAGTTCAGATTTACCCGATTATAGTTTTGCCCCTCAAGAGTATATCACACAGGTCGGACAGTATTTAATGACGTTGCCACAGCACTTGGAACCGTTTCTGTTGAGGGACAATCCGAGTCTAACGCAAGCGTTGAAGGCAGCTGATCCACAATATGTTCAAGGCTCAAATGAATCTGGATTTACTAGTATTCTTTTAGACATTATTGCCCGAGGAACGTGTCAAATGTTCCAGGATCAAACTTTAGGTATCTGCCAATTGAACTCCGTTGCTTGCAAACAGCTCGCAACTGATATTGGTAAAAGTCTTTTATTATCTGTAATTTTATAATTTCTGAAGGAACTATGAAAGGATGTAAATGAAAATTATTATGTAATGTAGATTATCTGGGTAATGTACTGGAGGAGCTCGGTCTGTGCTTATCGGAAAACCTTCAACACATGTCCTTACTGCTGAGATTACCGTCCGAAGATTATCAAAACGGTAGCTCCGGTTGCAATGCTCGTGTCGTAGCTGCAGTCAGGCAAATGCGCAATATTACGTCTTCCGGCTGACACAAGCCATGTCAAACCGATGTTTCAATGTGAGAAACTTCGTTCCATGTTTTTAGCAAAGTTAATAATTTTGCGATATTTGTACAACGTATTTGCGACTATTCTATAATTGTAAAAAGTAAAATCATGTATAGTATTATAATACATATAAACGTATTCTTATTATGTTTGTCTTTTCATTTAACATACACACTTTACATTTATTGCAAGACCTATATTTTATGAATAAAAAGAAATTATTTAAAAGATTTGAGTTCCATTAGATGAAAACTCAGACTTAACTTAAATGGCATGGATATATATTATACTATTCTCTGATCAGGACAAGTGCGGGCATTCATTAGATATCGTATTTTAATATTATTTATTCGCTATACCATATCTGAACTGAAATACTGTTAATCAATTTCACTCTGCTAATTATCCGAGTAACTCGAACACAGAGTGACTTTGTTTTAAACCTATTCTCGATTCTTTTTCTTGTATATCGTTATCGACGTACAGAACTATAAAACAAATTACAAAGATCGCAGCACCATAATAGCTCGGGACACAATTTATGCGCCGGAGGCGTTGAGTACTTACAAAGAACGAGAGATGCTTTATATATAAGATCTATAGGAAACCGACCATTTAATATCGATAGAGATTCATAGTTGAGCATTTTCTCTTACTCTTTCACTCACTCTCATATCACATATTCTCGTATATATATTTATAAAGTTCGAGACAAATACGTATTAACGTCTTTCAACGAGTCGTGTTATAAAGACGCAGATGAAATGCAGCAAATGCATATTTCGTGCAAATGTTCCACTTCTGGATTGGATAAAAATATCTATTATATTTTGCATAGAGATCCGCATTATTATATATTTATATTTTCTTATAGATTTCATTTATACATAATTTATACATCACGAAGTGTATAAAAAGCATTTGCTACATTTTTCTTCTCCGATGGTATCATGAATGCGTCAAATTTATATACACGCAAAATCAACAATTGTTAATATATATCGAATATTTCACTCGTCGAGTGTATACAACTACGTTCCACGCTTTCCTTGCTTTTAAATTGAAGTTAATCGTACGTAATATGTTAATTTTGTCTAGGATATGCAATAAACGTTAAAGTACAACACGATAAACTATATACGAATCCATTAACACATAGATACAATAAAATAGTCATAGGACTTGTGCGTAAGTCTCGTGAGCATACAATGCAGAATCGTTCGCTTTCATGAAAGGATTATACCGAAATATAAATGTAATTATAAATTATGCACGATAAATATTTAAAATTCATCGCGTGAGTTACACAAGCAGGGTATATTCTAAATTAACAGCGCGATAAAATGATACGAAGAATACATTCATAAAATAAAATCGTTATCAAAGTACATCGTGTAAGTAATATCTTGTCTTCAAATTGCAAACGTGTAAAAACTGAAAGTGATCTCGCACGTTTCTCTCTCAACAATACTCTTAACAATTTTCCACAGATTAATAGACAAATCGTTGCACCTTACACAAGTAGAGTTTCTTTTGTTTTTTTTAAAAGAAATTCGCGCGATTTCTCTTCAGATTCAGTGCGAGGGAAAACAGCTATTCGATTAAGTCCACACAATACTCTGTGACGTACGCATATACAATCGTAGTTAGACAGTTCATCAAACAATTACTATTTGGTAGTGAAAAGAGAATTATATACGGACAATCGCGTGGCACTATTTCAATGTGGTCTGAGTTCCTACTCATTGTCCTGATTGACTAGAATTCGATTTATTCAATTACAATAGCAATTTCGCAATATCGAAATCATTTCGCGGTGATTTCGCAGTCGCTGGTACGTAGAGAATTCCCTTATTGTTTGCGGCGATCGCCTACGCGTTGAGAATCAAGCGTCGAAATCCCTGATTTAGGTAGCGGACTTATTTTTCTACTCCATTCTCGACTACGTCGCGCGATTGTGGCAAGTTCCGTTATAATCAAAGCCTATTCGTAAGCAGATATACTGCATGCAATATGTATCAAGTCCTCCCTACCTACGACAGCACTATCAAACGTTAGCATATAAAAGCTAGACTGGATTCTCTTGCGAGAGCTTAAGATACATATGGGAATTTATCGAATTATATAACAACATGTCGGATGACTGTGAGCAACGGTGCAACGTGATCCGACGTGATCGAAATTTAGTATATATAAACATTATTTATATGTTTCTTTTTTCTCAAGGACGACAAAGCTGTCAGAATTTCCTTTATAACCCTGGTCTATATCCAATAAGCTCCTTTCGAATAAATGAGAGAAAAGACAGGATTTTCTTTGTTTCGATTGATAAAACTAACGCTTGATAAGTTAAATCAATAGTCAAAAAGCTGAATTGAGAGATATACCAGTGCTAGAAACATTCCATTGTGTATATTGCATGTTTTAGCTAATTGATATTTGCTGCTGACCGATTAGTGTGCCCATTATTGGCTCGTGCAAACATTTGATCCGCACGTTGATGAAGATACTTCTTTGCCTTGGTTACAAGGGACTTAGTCTTATTCCTTAATGCGGTCAGCAGCAGGAAGGTTTCATGCCACTTTTTTCTTACTGGTCTTCTTACTGCGAGGTAAAGTAGCGAAACTCGTTATCTGAAATGAAGATACGACGTTATTATAGCTTATATTTTTACTATAAAATTCAGATGGCATGTTGTCAATCTCTCGCCATTTTTTATGGTTTTGATTGTAAGTGATAAAAAATGAAGGGCAAGATCATTTTCTTTGAAAAGTTTAGATTAAAACTCAACCAATTACTTATATATAAGATAGTTCAAATATACAAATTCCTTATTTTAAATGAGCAAATCATTCACTCATAAAAAATTATAGATTAATTGCGTTATAATGTCACATTAAAAATTAACATCATGCAAGAGACTAAAACACGCAGTTAAGTGTTATGATTAAAAAAAAGAAATTGCAGTTAATTGTTTAACTTGGATTAACAAGACTCAGAAATCAGAAACTAGTCCATACGATCTTAATGGAACAGTCCATCTCTTCTGCCCGGATTTCCTATCAGGATAAAATATGAAATATGGAAACTGGGATTGAGAGAACGAACAAGCTTTTATCATATTTTAAATACATCAGAGACAAAAGACAAGTATAGTTATTAAGTAATTATTTAATACAGCTAATGTAATTTCTCTATAATATGCGAAATATGCGACATTAACGAAATGCATTTAATTAATGTCAGTGATAATTTCTTTTTTATTTCTATAAGGCAGCGACTGTGACGTTTCGCGAATCTGTGAGTTTGATTCATTTTCAACATTCTTGTCATGATTTTCGGATTTTTCTGTATTCATTGCACCTTTTTCTTTTTTATTATCTTCAATTTTCAGATCTATTTTGATTTCGTTCAAGGATACAGCTTCAGTATCCGTTTTTTCAGCGAAAGTATTTATATCTTTATCAAAACTTTTAATGTTGTCATTGCGATCCGATCTCAGTGGAATCTCTTTCACGTCCACTTCTTGCTTTGAAACAGATAATTTTGTGGATGTGTCTACAAACACCTGGGATCCTATACTACCCGATCTCGATGCAGATCCACTGGTCTCAGAATACGTGGAGCTGGAATCTTCCTCCTTAGAGGAAGTTTCGTTTTGTTCCTTATGGAAAGCATTATGAAAGATGTTCTTCGGGATCGTTAATAATTTGGAAAAACCCTCTTTAGCACGTAATCTGTTAGACTTCTTTCTTTTTTTCGTGCCCGGGACGTGCGATAAGAATATATCTTTCGTAGTATCCGTATTTGAAACAGTTCTCAATGTACCAGTTTTAATGACCAAGGTGGCCTTCAAAGCATTTTGAGACTCGTTTTCGTCAATGTCTTCATTACTTATTATCTCATTACTTGTTGGAGCTTTCGGAGCGGGCTTTTTATGATATTTTCCTGCCCGAGCATCGCCGTCAAAATCACATTTCAATGTACTCGGCGTAACGGGAGAGTGAACCGCAGTATCGCAAGCACAAGTACTCAACGAATCGTTAGTCCTAATTTCCTGTATATTTATATGTTCCTTACCTTCGTCAATCGTATTTAACTTTTCTTGAGAAGATACGATGCTTGTTACAGCTTTGTGCGCATTATCTAATAATTGCTTCAATTCGTCGAATTTTTGTTGACATATCTCACCAGTTATTCGTTCAAGACCGGTTCTTTCTATATTAGGCTTTTGGGAAACAGTTGAAACTACTACTTCATTTGATTCATCAATATATTCAATTTGCGTGTTAGAATCGCTTTGTTGAGAATCAGATTCCTTTATCGAACAATCGATATTTATTTTGTCTGCGCTTTTTGTCACCGCAGGTATTGACAAGTTTTCCAATGAGATATTCTTGATCTCTATGGTTTGCACTGTTTGCACGTCTATTTGAGCCAAGTCTGTGTCAACGAACTCGCTGCTCGATTCCGACGATGACGATTCATTATCTTCTATTTTCGTTGCGGATTTGTTTTCGTTTGCGGATTTATCGCTATCGATATAAGCGGTGGTAGATGTTGGACGGTCTATCGATTTATTACTTTGAGATAACAACAGTAAAAGCTCGACAGCTTGTTCAGGAGTGAGGACGTTTAGGGATGATGGTAGGGAGACATTTTCGGGAGGTGTGCGGTCGAAATCCTCGCCCCTGTCCTTCAAAGATCATAAAAAAGTATGTGTTATTAATTTGACGAGTATGCGTGAAAAAGCAATGTAATTTCTTTTCTTTTTTTTTGTTAATGATCGGTGTGTACGCGATTATTAGTTTCTATGTTACTCGGGCTTACTTCGGGCGTCTTCTTCGTGGTAGAACGAGGCTTCACGCGTGTTCTCGCACCAACGCTTGATGTTCTTACTAAAGAGTCACCCTGAGAAGTCGTGCGCTGGGACTGCAACGCCTCGCCGCTACTGTAACCGCTAGATATGTCGTCCGAGGACCTTATATTTCTATAAATATGAAAAGATTTGTTATTATCGACCGTTTAACGTTAATGCGATCGTTCTTAGAAATTGCACGGAATCACGTACGTTAAACTAGCTATAGGCTCCCTAGGCCTTGGCTGTCGAACATCGACATCTACTTCGGAAAAATACATCTCTACTCGAGACGCATTGCTGCTGGACTGGGTCCTGCGAGGACTATAGCCTCTTCTACCAACGTGCTCTCTTCGACGAGGTTCCACTATAAAAAAGATCCACAAATTTTATTTACTTAAAATTAAGTCACTAAATAGTAAACGCGCTTTGTTTTCAAGGACTATTTAAATATTTTTTAAAATTTATATAAAACACATGTATAAAATTACATATTTATAAAATGTACATAATTATACTCAAAATGAACATATAAATTTGTAAAAATATAAAAGTGTAAGAAATATTTGCTCCAAATATTTGCACTTATTCTCGCAAAATCTCCATTTAATTAACACGACGCGAGGGATCAGCTACCTTCCATATCCGTTTCGTCACGCGCATCGGGTGTGTTTCTATTTTCGTCCTCCTTCTCACCGGTTAGATCACTGAGGCTGTAACTTTTCCTCAATTGTTGTACCAACCCACCGCCGCCCTGGAAAAGAAAGCCGCTCGTGAAACACATGCGCCGCAAACGTCGCAAACAGTTTACTGCGAGAAAAAAAAGATGAAAAAAAAAAAAGAAGAATTAAATTATCGAGAGAAAAACTTAAAGAGTCGATTAAGAGTAAAAGAAAACAAAATAAAAATCTTACCAACCAAAAGGATGTTAATGTGTTATCTGCCGTCACCCGGTCACGGAAGGCAAACTCCCCTTACGCCGGATTTAGATCAATCCAAAGGCGATTTCTTGCTTTTCCCGGACGTATATACGTATCTTTCTGTTAAACATGCGCTGTCCAGAAGCACGCGACAGCCGATGATATATAAATGCGTGCAATATGCGTGAGTAACCGTCGCGTCTAATATAGCACGTCTAGCGATTAGTTCTATTAATTGAATGTGAACTTATATATTTTTAGAAAGAATGCGCTGTTGGTGCGAGAATTAATGCCTGGAATGAGATCGCCGTTTGGGATACAGCGGGAGGCGATGTAAGATAGGACGCAGTCGTTGCGGCGAAATGAACAAACAAAAACAAAGGATCAAAAGCTTATTCAAATAATACTTTTATTTGAAAAGGAATCAGCTCATCATAATAATCAGAGTCTTTGGGCTCGGTTACAAAAATCTTACTAGCTAGAACAGCTCGATGCTAAAAGCGCTCGCACACGGAAAGTTATACGTGAGAATTAAGGCATTGGATTTACGCGCGGTCAGAGATAGTCTTTGTTGTCACAAAGACCAAAACTAACCAGCATGCTTTCGCGTAATTTAATCCCTGACCTGATCTGATAGTTCATTCGGAACTATAACGCATCCGATCGCAAGGGTATAACACGCAATCCTCTAGAGGAATAACTGATTACATACACATTGAAAAAACATATTGAATTTTAATATTTTGAATTTGATTAACTAATTGAATATTTAACTAAAATGTGAACTTATATTCATTTACAAAAAATTAACAAGAACTATTAATTTATAATCATCATTTTTTTTATCGAGTAAATTTTTATTTATTACAAGTAAATATTGAGTCGCTATTGAAAAAAATATGTATTAAGATTTAATATATTTTTTCTCAATATACCTGTAGCATGCATTATGTACAAAAATATTCCCTCTTTCATACATCAACATCAAATAACACACGCGTCTTTTTCCGTCTATGCATCTCCATAAACGAGTGACGTCGAACAAGTAGCGGCAGACATTTTATCGGCATTGATACAGCAGGACAAATCCAACAATTGTTGATCACAATAGTCGATGATGCGATAAATTTTATTGTTATTATGGATTTTCCGTGTGCGTGCGATCAAATTTTTATTTTTTGGTAACTTCGTAGGTAAAATACACAAGCGAGATGACGAATACATAAACACGTGAATAACACTAGCTATGACAACAATGATGACGATAACGATAACGATTACGCGCTCACGAGCGCGTAGTCGTCCATCTCGTTGCATTCTCAATTTTCGTAGTAACAACTCCTTTTCCTGAGTTTCTCTTCCCAAAACGCAACTTGTAGAACGTATGACTTAGTGAACATGTGGCACAAACAGATGCTTAAAGTCCCAAAGTTGCTTCAATGACTTTGATCGAGTTAATCTAAGACTAAGTTAAAGAATCGTTGTCTTTTTGTATAAATAACAAACCTACTTGCGATGCAACCGAAAAAAGGATCAATTCTAATTCTAGGACTATGCACGTGAGTTTTTGAAAACCAACTAAAATTTTAAATCGCTCCACATGTGTATTTTGTAATTTAGTAAGTCGAATTTTTATTTTATAATTAATTGACTTACAACGTTTAGAATTCTTATTTATCAGAAAATATACATTTATATACATATAAAAATATTTAATTGGATTCGACAAACTCACACGTAGCTTCAAAAAAGATTTGTAGTCTTAGAATTAATCGAAGTTCAGTGTTTATCGTAGTTCATTGTCCTAATCACATCATTAAACTTTTTTAAAAATTGCGTGAGATAAAAACGACATAATAGAAAAAAGATATGTAATTGTTGACAGTTAATTACACAGAATTTCTAATTAATATTTTCAGATTTTTTTCTTTGATATAAATATCTTGATGTCAACGATCTTTTTATTATCGTTCTTAAATTCATGTTGAATGTCACCGCGTGCTTTGACATAATTGGCATTTTTATTAACGTCAAGGCAATGTGCGGAATATTACGTAAAAATATTGAGATTATTTCTAAAGCTATTTTATATTCGAGCTAAGACGTACGTAATCCTTATGAGTCCTAGAATCGAACGTGGAATAATTATACAAATCGAAGTAAGGCACACGAGTGGGAACGACTAACAAGTCTTATCTTGGTCGAAAATGTGTATATGATTAAAAGTTCTCCACTATAGTCATATAACGATTAAAGTCTTTCAAAATTTTTGTGTCTTTCTAAAAAATAGAGATACAAGATTGTACAAAAAGTCTGTTACCTATTAGTGGCATTAAATACCTATCAGTGTATTAAACAACCTTTCCACCGCTAAAGTGTATTATCCATAATTAAACAATCACACACAGTGTAATTTTTATACTCACGAAAGCAATACAGACAAGAGATTACATGTATCACTAAATGAAAATTTATCGTGAATCCGCGAACAGAAAGTTTCGTCTCGCGCATTCCCATATAAAAAAAAAAAAATGCAAAAGGCAAACTCGTAATAAATTGCATGAAATAAAAGTATCAAAGTGAGTGTATAATATACAAAAAAAAATTGTCATCGATCCTCAGAGCGCTTTCTTTCGCGCGTAAGAAAGTCTTTTTTATCATTCGTAATAATACATCACAAATACATATCGTTTGTGAGCCTTCAATAAAAATCGTCAACACTCCAATAATCTTGATTCTTTCTGCTTTCCATATTTCCGGTGGTTTATCCTCATTTTCCCACCGTCTATATATCGAGTCATCTTCCTCTTTCTCTTTTTCTAATTAATTGACGCCAGCATCGTCGCTAAAATCTAAATCGTAACTCTTCGTGATCGATTTGCAGGCGCGAGTCTTCTGTCGCCTGGTGACTTTGGTGATGGTGCTGCGCTCCTTCCTAGACTTTCGCGTTTTCCGTGGGGCTTCCACCTCGGGCATCTTAAACTCCACCGGTTTTTGTTCCTCCATCAGATCGCTCTCAGTGTCCGTTGTCGGCAGATCCTGCATCACCACCTCATCGTCGTCTGATGTTGAATCACGGTACTGCCAGCCGATCGTATCCGTATCGCCTATCTCCAGATCATCAGATCTAGCATGCAGATGACTGTAGACCGCGCTGTCGTCCGGATAATCCGGCTCGTCTAGCTGGCTGTTTAGCCGCGTTGTCGGTCTGGGGTTGGCTAAGCTAGAAATCGCCGGGACTAATTGACGGTCGGGGAGTGCACTCGTCGTGGTCGGGAATACAATTGGGAGATTCTATCATGTGATGCCGAAATTTGGTTTATTTTTTTATTTATATATAATTTTTTTTGCGTTTCTCAATCAGCCAGCAATTCGGTGTGTTCGTGTTGGTGGTTGTTGTTACGGGTCAGTGGCAGAATTTCGTCGTGTGGTTGACGATGGTTCGGTGTAGACAAATTTCTTAAGCAACGGCAGAGGTTAGGGCGATGATCGGACGGTGGTTAGGTGCTCGGTGTTTGCCGTGCGTGATTTTGCGGATGGCGATGATGGCGTTTTTTTTTTTTTTTTTTTTTTT
>NW_017278857.1:451664-460524 GCF_001594065.2 Cyphomyrmex costatus | reverse complement strand
TTTTTTTTTTTTTTTTTTTTTTTTTCAGGTTTGATTAGACGGTAAGACGGCGATGCAGTGATGAGAGAGGGCGATGGCGTGCGGGAACGCGGATGGGACAGAACGAAAACAGAAAAAATCAAGAACACATAAAATCATTAGTGAGCGGCAATCGAGGAGAGGTCGATAGAAGTTCTATGCGTGGTCAATAAAAGCGAGAGCTCAGGCTAATTAAAGTACAAGATCAAACAAGATAAGGCATTCCATGAACACTGGTAGCCTCTTTCGGAAGACATAAAATTGTGTAGTTTTATGTAAAAAATACATAATCGATTACGTTTATGCCATTAGAAGCGAATTTATATCATAAATATCGCAATATGAAAATTTTCAAAGCGTAACTCTTCCTCGAAGCTGTGCCAGTTTCTTTTCTACTTCTATAATACATACAAAGTGTCCCAGTTTATCGTTCCATCTTTCATTTGCGAATTCTCGATTTGATCGAAGCATCGATATCCCCAGATAAAAGAGATAATTTCGGGGCACTTTGTACAATGACGATACGTTTCTTGATGTTTGGTCCACATAGGGCCTTACCTTGATGGCAGTCTGCATGAGAACCGTGGTGGCATAGTTCACGCCCTTGGTACCAAGATGCAACACTGCCGTGTAACCCTGCTCGGTCGCACGTGCTAGGGCTTCGTCGATCTCGGCTTCACGGCGGATTAGCGCGGGATGCACGAAGCGCCGGTAAAGGATACTCGAGCCCTTAGTAGCCGGGCTTAGCAGCCACAGCACCAGGATGATTTTAATCTCATAGTAAAACGGGAACCTACGTAACAAACGTTCAAAGCATGTAAAATATCGCACGCGTCAATACGTTCGCTATTTATCGAAGTTACTTATTCTGAAGCTTTAAATATATTTTTGTGTGCAGTGCATAAATATAAGTCACGACATATTGCAGTGAAATAAATATATTTACACACATGCATAAAAAAGTATTATATTCTGCAAAAAAAAGAACTTACAAAATCTGTATCGTTTCCAAATTAACGGATAAAGCTATTCGAGACATTAATTCGACAAGAACGCGCTTTTATCTGACCGAGATTTCTAAATAAACTCGTCACGTTTTTAATACACGTAATCATAACGTAATAAGAATAAAAATAGTTGATCGCGGGCAATCGCTGTGCCGTCACGCAGCTGTAATCTACTCGATTCGACTCGCGTCGCGAAAAATTCGTCACGGGCGTGAAAGTGAGAGCGGCGTGGAGAAATGCAATACACCGGGTGCGTCGGGAGAGTATCAGAGCATTTCGACGCCAGAAATACGCGGGAACTCGTTTCCTTCTTGGTTGTAACCCGAGTATGAAGGGAGATCTGGCGCATGTGATGCTCTCCGAGGAGGAGAAAGAAAGAGAGATAGAGAATAGGGGAGCAAAATGACGGGGAGAGAACAGAGGCAGGCGAGGAGAGGCGCGCGGGCAGAATCCTCAGAAGTGCATGTAAGCCAATATCTATCTCGTCCGAAATTAGACTTTCGGAATTCCTCACAGCGAGAGTGCGGCTTTCAAGACTGCGCGGTCCACAGCTGGTTTATTGGCCCCGGCTTGCCCTCGTACTTGCCACAACTCCAAGATTCAACTCAATATCCGGTGCGTTATATATTACGTATGTTACGCGCGGTTACCCTCAAATCAACGCGACGCCGTTTCCTATACACGTTTCAGCTTCTACACATTCTTTTACGAATTTCAATAGTCTCACTCATACACTGATTTTATCAATTTATTTTAAAACGAAAACGAAATATCAATAATTTTTTAATATGCTCAACAGCAAAATTAAAGCATCACTTATCCTGCCTCTCCCTAAAATAAGCAAATTTCAAAAGAGTATAACTTCGTCAAAAATGATCGTAAAAAAATTTGTAAAAAAACATTTTAAAGCTTCAAATCTCTACTTTGTTTCAATTACTATTATATTTCTAATACTTCTATGAATAAATATATTAACGTAATAATAGATCTTAATCCTGTCCTATCTAGATAAATCACACAAGACACATAATTTATGCAAATTATATTATATAGCGAATGAATTTTTAATAGCAATGTATTTCTCACCAAAAACTACAGAAGACGTCGGTGAATGTTTCCGCGCATGTGAATAGCGCGAATACTATCCAGTACATCATCCATTTGACCTGAAACCGGAAATTCTAGAGTAATAGACGATTATAAAAATAATGCAAAAAAAGACTGTAAATAAATTTCGTATTCGTGATTCATCATTTACGGTGGAAAAATATTTAAAAAATGATTGAGATAAAAAATAAATATTATAAAATAAATATTGCTCTTAAAATCTATATAAGTTATATATTTTATTCGTAAAAAGAAAAAACAAATAATTTAAAAGAAAAAATTAAATTAGATTCTATTATTTCGATTTTTTTTTTCTTCTTAGAATAAGTAGAATAAAAAAATGAAAATTTATGACAGCTACGTACATAACAACATAAATCAGTTGCAAGAAGTGTAAAAGGTTAGCTTTAAAAGATTCCTAATGTTTACTTGAATCAACAACTTTATATGATGCAGATGACATTTAAATGCAAATTGATCAACCACTTGACATTGTGCGACAATTTGTATTTATGTACAATATTAATTACGTAAAAATAAAAACTAAGAAATTAAAGAATTTATTTTTATCAAATTTACAATGGAACCAACTCAAATTTTAAACTGGAATATCAAATCATATTTGTAATTTTACTGTAATTTTTAAAATATATTAATTACATAATAAATAATTCTTTCTTTATTTTTAAAATGTTATTTAACTAAGAAATTTTCTATAAATATTAAAAAAAATAAAAATAGGCAGGAGAGTATACCAACAAGTTTTATATAGTTGATTTATTTTAAATTAAATATTTTTGTGATGTTGGATTTAAAAAGCTATTTATTACATGATATCTTATTTATACTTTTTACTTACGTATTCCTTAACATTTTTCGTGCGCACCGCTTTGTAGGAAGCGTATGCCGGATACAAGGTGCCGAAGACCAATCTGAAAATCGGATAAACAAGTCTATAAATGAGAGACCGCGGCGACACTATCGCCAGGAAGACCGTCAACAATCCGACGTTATTCAACGTCATTCTAATGGGAAATGTTTGTAGCCAGTAACGGCACCAGGTCATCGCTTGTCTCGCCAAAAGCTCGCCGATTCCCGTTCTTTGGATCACCGTGATCGATAATTCATCCGATTGCGGTACGTCCTTCTCAAAAACATCTATCGTCGATCGACGGTCTTTTCTCATATCTATCGTATCCATCGTATTAACAATTTATTTCTCTCTATCTCTCTTTCTCTCTTGCGTCGTGCGACGACAACGTTTCACTAGTCGTGAAATCTTGAATGCTTTCGGAGGTCCTACGATGATCGTCGAACCAGCACGACGAGTCGAGCTGCAACACAAAACAGAAATTATTTGAGATATCGTTACCATGTGTTAGTGACACAATTACAAGAAGACTCAATGGATGAAAGATTTAATTAACGTGGGTACTTTAAGGTACTTTAAGGTCTTGTTAGCGAAATCAACTTATTGGACTTGTTAAAGCTCCAATGAATGAGTTTGACGATTGGAATAACTATAGAACAGGATGACATAGTTTTACTTTTTGATAAAATTAAATATTAACCTAGCAAAATCGTTGTAGTATATTAATATCGACATGTGTCAATTAGAAAACATTATAATGCTATGACAACATTCGAATATTCACACAGAAACAATTGATTGAAACTAAATATTAAGAGATGTGCGAATCAAGATTTTTTTAACTCCGAATCGAATTCGAATCGAATCATAACTTAACTTTTTAACAACATAATTATTGTCAGTTGAATTCTAATGTGTAAATAATAAAATTGTTTTTCTATAAAAAAAAGCACTACTTATGGTGCAATTATATTTTAAAAAATATATACAATATTTAAATATTAAACACAAAACCATAGTTACAGGTCGATGGTCGATACGAATCTAATGCGTATTATACATGCGACTAACTTGGCTGACACTAAAGCGCATGTGTGTTGCGTGCGTTACGTTAACCAGTAAGTGTAAACATTGATTAAAGTTATACTTTCAATTTACATATACGTTTTCCATAACGTCAAATTTCTTTTACGAAATATAGAATTTCTCGAGTTAATACAAACTAAATTTCAACTGTTAAAACTGAAAATAAAGAATAAATTTTCAATAATTTATAAGCTAAAGTACAAATATATGTTAACGAGGTTTAGGAGTCGAAACCGCAAGATCTGGTTAGCGCAATTTATCTTACAATATTAATATGTCTAAACGTTTCGGCTAACATTTTGAGTCATCTTCAGCAGAAAAAAATATATGTATATCTATATCACCGCTACTGGACTTGATGTCTCACCTATATGCAGATCATAAAGCGAGATAACCATCCTCAACATTATTAGATAAATGTTGTACTCTCAATATATTAAACTCGCATTTAAAAAAGACGTTTTTCGTATTTTTACATTGTAGAAACAAAATATTGAATTGGCGTAAAAAGTCATGCGGCAGTACGTTGTGTATTTTAAACATTTAATTTTCATGAAATTGTTAGATTCTCTTGCATTCATAAAATATTTTAACTGTTTGTTTGAACGATTTACGCTTTTCGATGGCAGCATCATGAAATGGTCATCGAAATTGGGATTTCGGAGCAGTGTTTTCAATTGAAGCACGATCTATCGATCAATACCTGCAATGACCTCGATTACTCTGATCTCATTTAATAGATTACGCAAGAAACTTATTACGGAGGTCCAATTAAACTCGCGGTACGCTGGTACGTCAACCGTGTCTTTTATCTGTGAGATAAAAAATCCGTTACATCTCACAATACATTGATATTAACTGATTTTTTATCTCAAACAGATAGAATAATACTGTCCCTTAATTTTTTTAAGCATTTATTCACGCAAGATTTATATGCCTTCATATCGTAACGTTGTATGATTGCATTGTAATCTAGATAAATTTTATGTACAGAAATAAATTAACAATAAATAAAAAATTGAATTTATTGGTAATACAGGAAAAAAAGGTTTTATTAAATTTAGCTAGATACAGATCTGAAAATAATTTTGTTGGATCATTAAAATTATTACGTAGAATGCTCAAGTTGATCTGAAATTTTTTGTAGCATTTAGCATTTTTGAGCGTTCTACATAATTATTTTGATAACATAACAAAATTATTTTGAGATTTATTCTGCTATATTTTTTAGATACTACAGCAAAGTCATTCTTTGTATACGATAGTTTATACGGTAGTTGTGACAAAAAATTTATATAAATAATTTTTCATTTATTCTTCATTTATTCTTTAATTTATGCATATTAATTGTATAAATGGTTTCAAATTTGTCCATAAGATCACTTCTTATGAATTTTGATTATTAATTAAGAGCACAGGGATTCTTACATATGTATACAGGAATTGTATAGTAACGAGTAATCTGCCATTCCACTAATCCACACTAATTATGCTCGTTAATATTGATTTCGTACTCCAAAAAATACTTTTGAAATTTATCTCACTAATTATACAAAAATAACAATAAATTTTCTTAAAAAATTCAACGTTTTCTCCTTACAATCCAACCGATGAGTCTCTCAGATTCATTCGCGTTTAGTCTTCCCGAACTCCAGACGCTGCCTGTTCGGGCCTGTGACGTGCGAGACAATGACACGACGCGACGTCTCGTCAGTTCTCTCGTCGTGACGAATTCTGGTGAACCGTTTCCTGTTCCGTCACCAAAGTCGTGCGTGTCGTTGTTCTTTCTTAAATTATTTTCTTGCGTGCGCGACCGAGCTCCCCAGGCTAATGCGCCGCGCAATTCGTTCTTCTCGCGTATGCTTCCAGTTACAGACTAAGCGCGTAGCTCCGTTCGGGCACCGTCAACGACGTCGACGACGACGACGACAACGAGCTGCGGAGGCTCTATTTTCGCGCCTTAAGGCGCTATCACGCGAGCGTTGCTAAACTAACGTGATGTCCGGAACCGCGACTTTCTTGTGATTCACCTGATCATCTTTGTGTCACGAATCACTTCCGTCAAGTAATCCTCATGTTCTGAAGGACTGTCTCGATCAGGTCAAAACTGTTTATGTCCGTCGTATGTTAAAGAGAGAGAGTAAATATAAATAATCAATACAATATTAAGAAACATTATTTTCGAATAGAAATTATTTCGGAAATATTTCTTTCTTTCCATCATTATACTTAATGAGCAATTTGCAACTGATCGTTTTTCTGATCATTTTCGAAAATATTTAATAAAATGCTATTCTACAAATTTAAAGAAGAATTCTATCAGAATTCACTTGAAATTAAATAGAAAATTGAGTTATATTCTTATATATTATGTAATATTGAAAGAAGATTAATTTCAAAAATTTTAAATGTTTAATTACTTCCAATTTAAAAATACTATTGAGAAGCTTAAAAACGTTATATAAGTATAAAGAGCTTATTTCTGCTCGACGTCGAATAAAGGTCAAAGAGTCTATAGACCAAAGTGAATGCGAAGAATACATAAAATATTTTGCCTTACAATAAGTGAAATGTTGAAAATCTCCAAAATGCCGTTTTAAACCAAAAGTCGTAAAAGTGTTTGCGACAGATGTATTTAGAGTGCATGACCGTTTTTCCACGAGTGGGTCATCTCCGTATGTGCCAGAGAGGTAAGTTAATTATATAGACCAACCCAGATATCGGCATCGGTCAAGCTTTATCAGAATGAGAATCGTGATTTAACTTTCTTGCCATATTCGAATTTAGATTCAGTCGTGTTACAAACCTCGTGCGCAAGCTAAATATTGGCATCGTTTCACCCAAATTCTTAAGTCGACTACAAACATGGAACAGGACAAATATCGATATTCCTAGTACCACACACTTTAGACGCACAGAATAACACGTAAGTCAGATGGGAAACATAATAGAAATATTGTTTCTCCTGAACATCACGTGTGCCAGCCAATGTTCTGTATGACAGTCCCTCAAAAGTTTCGACAGCACTCTGGAGGTCTCTAAAGTCTCTGGAGAAATAAATTAAGCAACGAATAATACACAACTGTTATAACTTGTGTGTTTATGAATTCATTTCATATATTTTGTTGGTTAATTAAATTTTGCTGTATACGGCGAGACTTCGAAAAACGTTTCCGTCGCTTTATAACTTGGTTTTTCTCTTCGTTCGAGGCGCAGAAGAGTTTCCTTATAAGAATAAAAACAATGGCTGCATTAACACGAGTTGCCAAGTCACTTCATCAAATCAACCGAACGAATTCAATTAGCGTGTTAGCGTCAATTCTTCGTAGATCAAGAGCGACAGAGAGACTCGTGACAGAAATTAAAACCGATGTTACCTCAACGAATTCGATTGTCTACGTCGTAAATACGCCAAAAAGGTGTCACTCATCTCAGTTTCACTACCACAAAAATTACAAGTATCTTTTTATTTTATACTGTTTGTTGAATATTTGCCAGTACCTTCAATTATTAAAAAATCTCGTTTGCGTTAATTATAGTAATAATAATTTATGTATATATAAATTATAGTTAATATTGTATAAATATCATACATATATTAATTTAATATTATATATTAATTATGAATATATATATTAACAAAACATAACATATTTTATATACAATTAATGTGTAATTACATGTAATTAATATACAATAATTCTACTTCATTATCATTATTATCATTACTACTCTGTGCAAAATATTTTTTAATAATTAAAATACCGACAAAATCGCAATTGATCGTAGGTATACCTCTTCGTACGACACCGCTTGACGTTTATGATGCGAATACGACGAATATCGTGAAACTAAACGAAACCTCCGCTCGTACAAAATCGTGAACGATCGCAGCCGCAGGTAATTCAAAATGATTGTCACCAATGTCATCCTCTGTCGTGGATTACGTAACAGGGTATCCCTATAATGCGCATCGTCCGCATCGTTCACGCGACGATCGTCCGCGACGCGTTATTCACGCCCGGCCGCTTCCGGTTCCGGTTCCCAGACGAGCCCATATATGAGACGTCCTTTCGATTCGCCCATGGGATATCGGGACGAAGAAGCTAGCCGACTGGCAATCGCGCGATAAGACCCCCGACGATTTACGACCGTGGCGATTTCGCCGCGACCATTTACGAAATTGAATGTCCACCTACTGGCCGACACCGTGCCATAAGATCATCTATCGACCTGATATCTCGTAAAGGAGGATCCAGTGACTTTTACGCCACTTTTTTGATCTTATTCCGATGTCATATACGTACGTATTCGCTTCTTTTCAGTCGTATACAGTTCCGTCTGAGCAAGTTTGCGCGCGAGGTTTATGTCAACATTTTTATTAACTTCTATTCTCTTTCAGGAATAGTGGAGTTTTCAATTTAATACGTCTACAGCTGTACACGGAAAGGATGGGTTTGCTGAAACATCTAAAAATTTAGCTAGATACAAATCTGAAAATAATTGCATTGGATCATTAAAATAATTATAATATAGGATAGGTACTCAAATTGATTGCTAGAATGTCCGAACTTTTTGTTCATTATGCTTGAGATTTTTATATAATTATTTTGACGATTCAACATTTTTTCAGATCTGCAGTATCTAGTCTGCTTAGTTTCTGTAAGTTTGGTAATTTTTACATATAAAAAGTTACGAGCTGAAAAAGATGAAAAATTTTCTTTTCTCTTTGTGAGTCTTTCACGCGTGCCCAACAAAAATTTTCGACTAC
>NW_017278857.1:425919-450945 GCF_001594065.2 Cyphomyrmex costatus | reverse complement strand
ATATAGGATAGGTACTCAAATTGATTGCTAGAATGTCCGAACTTTTTGTTCATTATGCTTGAGATTTTTATATAATTATTTTGACGATTCAACATTTTTTCAGATCTGCAGTATCTAGTCTGCTTAGTTTCTGTAAGTTTGGTAATTTTTACATATAAAAAGTTACGAGCTGAAAAAGATGAAAAATTTTCTTTTCTCTTTGTGAGTCTTTCACGCGTGCCCAACAAAAATTTTCGACTACCTATCGTGAAAGCTTGATTTCCCTACAAAATCGTTTTTTTAAAAATACTCCTACAATTTTTTGCTTCTGAGTTATTCGCGAGTTAAGTAAAGGAGCATTCTAATTTTGATTGTTTATAGCTGCGTTAAAAATCATCATGCTGCAATTGAAAAAACAGATTCTTAAAGCTGAAACTTTTTTATATATCGAATGATACAATTGCAACGAAAATTTCCATAACAAATGGTGGATTGAGGAAGGGTTTTTACATGTACCTATGTTAAAGGCGTTTTTCCCAAATCCAATATTAACACTAATACGGTGAAAAGTATATATATTATATATATAGACATCGGACAGTGTTAAATCTACACATCGATATTTCTACAGTGTTAAAATTATTTCGCTGTGAAATTTAATTTCAATTTCTTATGATACGTTCGTTACTTTCTCAGAGAGTTATTGGATAGTTTCAATACTTTTTCTTTTCTAATGTGAAATTACTCTCTCGAGACTATAATATTTGAATCGATATGTTGCTTATGCTGGCTGCGTTCAGCAGAAAAAGCAGCTTTGCAACTGTTGTAAAATCCTTTGATACGATTGGTCTCTTACCCTAAGTTTCATTGGATATATAACTGTGTATGAACCAATCATATTAAAGAAGAATTGTATTACAACGTAGAGTTACAAAGCTGCTTTCTCTGCTGAACGCAGTCAATATCGTTTCCATGCAAGTGTTCGTTTAAACGAGAAACTGTGTTGAAAATATTTCGTCGTATTGCTCCTCAAGGTCGTGCAGTGCTCGAAAGTTTCGAAACAGCTATGGATACCATCATTTACAATTCCAGTGACTCGCAAACGCCGCACAGGTGCAGTTTGTGTAGTCTCGTTCGCGTGACTCAAATTATATCCGTTAACTTTTGTTTCGTAAAATGATTTTACGTAAGTGCGAAGGTAGCATATATTGTAGGTTTGTCATTTTTGATTTAGACAGCATAGAAATAGAAAGAGATAAAAAACATAATATATAAATACTGTCGAAAAGAATTATTTTTTATTATATTTTCCTTAAGAGAAATAAGTTGAAAAATAATATATAAAATACATATTTAATCTAACCATTAATAATAAAAATCGGTTTCTTCAAAACATTCTATGTAACAAAAATCTGACAAATCTTTTAAAGAGAATTTTACGCTAAATATAACAAATCTGGCGTTAGACTTATAAAGTTTTAATAAACATATTTTAATATAAAATATCATGTAAATATGTTGAGATACATCATATAGTACAGTCTATAGGTATAAACCTTATTTGATACGCGCCTCGTAGTATAAAACTAATAATAAAACCGTTTATAATTACGTTCTCAAGGTATTGCGTCGAAATTGGGAGTGCAATTTATACTTATCGTTTACGTGTCACACATAAAGCGTCGAACAATTGCTAATACAATATACTTTTCCTTTCACGTTTATTAATGACGACGACATATAACTTTCCTCTCTTTATCGCGGCATACGCATATACGAGGTGACCTCGGTCGCGAGTATGTCTATTCGTATACATATATCGCGAGGTCAAGATCATTGTCGTTTGCGCATAGCCCGAGTTCCGTCACGCCTCGTTTGACCCCGACTATCATCTTCACGTGATAACAAAGTTCTGCTATCAATGAATATATATTTCTGTTTTTGCTTTCTCCTGTTTTTTTCTAATGGTGTATCAAACAAGATGTCAAAAATATGTATCTATAATATTATTTTTCATTTTTGTTAAGTCTCTGATACTTTCAATATCATCAGTCGAAATAAGAACTTGTTATCTGCTTTACTCGTTTATTAAACACTGCTAATTTAAATCTTCAAAATGAAGATTTTCCATGAACAATATGTGCATTTTTGTGTGAATTTTATGTAACTTTCATTTGTTAAGAGTGCCTTCTCAAAAAATGAAATTTATTACCACTTTGGATCATCCAATTCAGAAGTGGCTTTTATTTTGGAGGAAAATGCTTCTACATATCTAATCGTGTGTATGTACATCTCGCTGAAGAGGACTCGAAATAGAATCGAAACGTACGATTTTTTTTGTTTTATACAATAAAGTCATAGCCTTATTACTCACACTATAATAGCGGCGTTTTTGCTCTTAAATATCCTAATTTCACACATTTTAAGTCTCTGATGTGTGTTTGTAAAAATTAACGTAATTTTGATTAAAAATTATAACACTCATACCGCACATCACATAACTTTTCAATTTATAACGAATATAACTCAATAATTAAAAAATTTAAATTTTGTCAGAATAAAGAATATTTTAAATCGAAAATAATTGTTTTGGTTTTTATTTCATATCAATCATTTTGACATCTATCTATTTTTCATATTTTAATATTCAATATCACATAAATTTTACATTAAGACAAAATCGATTTTAAATTATAATATAATTATTATCGTAGCTATACCTAAAAAATAAATATACGGTAAAATCACTATAAAATATGAGGAACAAAAATATATTCTATGCGAAAATGTATGTTTGTGCTTTAAAATTAAATGACTATAATATTAGGTCCATTAGAATAAAATTAAATACATTGATTGTTTTATATTATTTTCACGTATTCACTGAACCAAATGAGAATTTTAATTTTTTAATATTATAAAAAAATGCATGGCACAGATTGAGTGGAAATACCTTGCAAGAAACACGTACAAGGTTACCGATAAACTGTAAATAGAGCGGTAGTAAGAGAGATCTAGTATGTAGAGAGGAGAGAATAGTTATTGTTTTATCCCGTCCAATGAAATTTACTTCACTATTGTGTACCGCTAACAGATAACTAGGCAGTATCTGTCATTAAAAAAAATAAATTCAGTACATTTTCACGGCAGAAATCATTTGATGTGGTCAGGAAATGATTAATATACTAAAATTGTGAAACTTTCATTACCACAAAATCTACATAGAAAGAATTTATGATAAGCAGCGCGACTAGAATATAATATTTAAAGTGACTTAAAAAAATATTAATTAATAAATATTTTTATATAGAAACATTTAAATTAGTTTCTTTACTTATGTTATACCGTATTGTAACTTCCACCTTATCCTATATTAATATTTTATTAGTCACGTTTATTAATTGTTTTACATAAATGTGCGTGTGTGTGTGTATCTTTATTATCTATACGGTTCATTTTAAGACAATGATAGACAAGCAGTGAACAAAATGTAGCAACGAGGGCGTGCTCTATTATTTTAGGGCGAGGTCGAAGAGCATTGACTTAATCTAACAACGAATATGTTAGCGATTGACGAGGACGCTCGTTTAACTTTATAAGATATGTCAAAAATAATTTAATATGTGACATTAATTTTCTTTTTGACATTCCCTTAAATATTAAGAATGTTTTGATTGCACAATATCAACTAGTATTAACTAAAATTCAGCCAAAGAAATCAATATCAATAAACAAATTTTATGATAAATATGCACTGAAATATAAAACAACAAAATTAATTATTTGACTTTTAGTGACTTACGCAGCATAATTACCTTATTTTGCTACAGTTTTATGTGAATAACTTTTAAACGAGTAAGTGGACCTAAATTCACTTTTTTGTACGAATATTTATTAATTTTATTGATGTATATAAATTTCAGTAATGCATTTCTTTATAAAACAGTGCTACAAGTTGTAATTTAACATAAGAATCAAGGTAAATAAAAAAATTAAATAAATTTTAAATAGATAAGAGAATGGTGTGCTCAAACTTTATGGAGATAACTCAGATATAATAATAGAATATAATCTATAAAAGTTTTATATTTTTAATAATGCTTTGAATTTTATGAGACATTTGATAGCCTAAAACGATATATGTATTACGTGCAAAAAGAAAAAATTAACTCTTATGAATATTCATTGAATTTTGTATGATAGTTCAATTATTTGCCAAAGAGGTATATTATATATAAATAAATAAATAAATAAAATTGTGCTACTATAAACTTTACTGTCTTGTATATTGATAATTTATAGCATGAATCTAAATTCTAAAACAAAAAAAAAGATTATATTTGTAAGCATCAAAGTGAGGATTTCTGGCGTTGAGATTTTCTGGATTTGTGCCAAAGTTGCGGAGCGTTCAAAGTTGTCTACTCGGAATTGCAACGAGTCACGAGATACATAAATGCCATTCCATTATACTGCCAGCTCATCAACCTTGAAGCGCCACACGATCGAGTCCGGTAAAGAAAACAAAAGGAATAAATATCAATTTCCTCGTTTCTAACCGAAGGTTGTTCTTGATTAGAATATTTATACTTGTGTACGTAGCGATTTCACTCTAATGTTAAATAACTTTTCACTAGCAAATGTGTATATAAAGTATTCTAGTACAAAAATTAATCACGTTTTTAATTCTTAATAATCAAGCTGCTTTTTATCAGGAATTATAAAAACGCCGTTTTTTCTTTTGGTTAAGTATTTTGGTTTCTACGTCAGAGGCGAAAAATTCAAAGTGAGCACTTGATAAGAAATTGATATGCTTTTTCGGAAGTTATAATTTTGTACATAATATTTTGTGCGCATTTTATGTTTCTTGAGGTTTTTTTTTATACAAATCATATCAACGTGTAATATTTATTTCTATTGATTCAAACACACATTATAACAATTTTGGCGTACGGTACAATCACCTGCTACATGAGAAAACGATGTTCGCTATAAATGTAATTATGTTGGCACAATAATTATTTATACAGATGTCATCGTTTTCAACGAAGTAACGTGAATATTATTTATATCGCACATATATATATATATATATAATAAATAAATACTGATCCAATAAATATAATATATACATATATGTTATATAATTAATTTTATTATTACATAAAAATGTTCAAAATCCATAATACATAATTTGGAATATATATACATATATATTTTTATATAAAATTTTCAAATGAATTGATTAATTTTAATTCAATCATTTACAACTGGATTATATTAATTTATTTATATTATCCGTCGCAAAATTAATATATCATAATAGAGTAATCAAATTAATTTTCTTCCAAGTTGCATATGTAAAAACAATTTGTATAAGATTACACAATATAACAATATTGATTATAATTCGCGATTAGAACTTGTGGAAAATACACATATTGTGTATGATCTTATGTAGTATAATCGTTTTTAGTCGATTATAGCTTATCATGTTTGCCTTTAAATTTCTCTTTAAAGTACAACATATTATTAAAATATGTTCTAAGAACATGAGTCATTTCTTCAATGCTCTTCAGTATATCATACGAAAGTAATAGTCAGAGAACTATTTTCAACATGTTAGCAATTCCATCTATCCTATGTCCGCAGTAATTGAATTCTATAGAAAATATTTTAAGTACAGTTCAACGTATTCTGCAACATGTTGATATGCAAAATGCAAAAAATGCGAAGTACTGTTCGCCGTGGTTATATTTCTTGTATAAATTATATATATCAAAAAACATTCTTTCTTAAATTGTTTTCTAATATGTTACAATAGTAATTTTATTCATTATAGAAGTGTTAGATTAATCTGTTACAATCTCAATTGATTTGTCAAAATCTTCCAAAAATATCATATTTAAGATAATAAGAATTCTGTCGTTTTCTCTCGTTTACTTCACGGATCTGACGCATTTATTTAAAACGGGTATAAATATAAAAGATACTAATTTATTATTAAAAAATGTGTGAGTTATATCTGAAATTAGGAACTTATGAGCGCTGATTCAACGATTTTGATATGGTTTTCAAAGATGAGAATAAGATGGTAAATCACAGATAATATTATTCGTCAGGAAATTACTCTCATAGTGAAATTCTCTCTGAGTAATATAAAACACATTGAAATAAGGAACTTTTTCACTTCTCTGCATCGCTCTCACGACTTGGACGTAATTTTCAGAGGCGGGGGTAGAAAAACCACGGATACCGTGTTAACGACCGTTACTCGCTTGAAAATCGGCGTGTGGAAATTGCGCGAATAATGCACCGTCGCCGGAACGAGCACAGGTGTGGCTCGCTTGGACGGTAAGAAGCACGTCATGTTGGTTCGTCCGGCAAAATTCTATCAAAAAATGTATCGTGAAATGTCGAGGTAATTCGACGCGTACGTTATTTTTATTCGATGTCTTGAAAGGGAAAGAGACGAGATGCACAATGATCCGAGTGTGTGTCTTGACAGTGACGTACTTCGTTAGGCAGAACGAAGGATTTAATTGAGACAGAAGCGTCGTAAAGATGTTTCTTCGGAGTCGTTACAGAAGCGATGTGCACAACGATGGCCTCAATTGCAACCGTTTGAACCGTTCACCAGCTGATCGCCTATTAGCAAGAGGCAGTGCGGCTAAAGGCAAAATACTCACTGGATTAGAAAGTACAGATCGCATCCAACGAAATAAGCTCGCTAAATCTAGCAGCATCCGAATACTTCTGGACGACCTATCTTTCTCTCTCTCTCCTTCTTATCAGCGTCGTTCTCTCATCGATTCTCCTGGATCTATACGATTTATCTTAAGGACACCGTGATTAATCCTAGTCGTCTAAAATATTTTCGCTGCTTCATTCCAACCGATTCCCATTAATTCAATCCCCTCTTTTCACGCATATCCAATTTTTCATATTCAACACACAACACATTCCTATATATATAATAAGATAAACGTAAAGATAGTTATATTAGCATGTTCACATCTGCAAAGGAATTACGTGTGACTACGACATTTATTTATTGCATACTCAGCGCAAAAGTTTACCATGATATTTCTTAACACATCCAAGAGAATACTAAGAGAATACTAACAATTTAAATGCATATCTCTATAATTGCACATAATATATATAGTTATAAAGAGAGAGAAAGAGATATATCATTAACAAATAATATCATATTATTAAGAGCATGATAAATGATTCCAAGCTTGAACTTTCTCTAAATCAACTTATAGCGACGAAACGCAATACCCTGTGCACATCTACGATTGCAAAGAACTAGAATCTCTCGATTTCGGTCTTTGTCTTCACACAGAGATCCACAGAAAGTATATCCTTCAGGCATGCTCTTGCACGCGATAGAGCTCACTTTCTCTCGACCTGATTGTCGCGCTAGATCGCTACCGCGTTTTTTATTCGCGGCTAAGCAGTCGCTTCGTGGTTGGTCGATCCTGTGCACGCCCGATCGGTTCCTTTATCGTCACGTCGAAGCGGCCAGCCCCAGCCGTACAGTGCAACGACCGGTTAAGTGATTCAACTAACGTTTTCTAAGTGGCCGCTCAAAGAGAGGCCCTCGCCTTTCCTCCGCTAACTCTTCCTTTCTTTCGATCCTCTTTAGTCCTGCCAACCAAGTTACCTCTTCCTTTTCTCTCTCGCGTGACGTCCTTGTCCTTTAGTATTTTCAGAAGTTCCTCATGATACACCAATCATCACTGTCAATCTCACTTTGGTCTTATAATCGTCATCGATTCAGATGTAAATCACCACGGTGCCATCATTGAAGAAGATCGTTATGCGAATTTGTTGCCTGACTCTGGAGGACATGTCGCCGCCAGTGGGAAGTACGATGATAGCTGAATTATAGCAGGTAAAAAATTGAAGGATTGAATTTTAAATAGTAGACGTTCTTCTTAGCCGGTTCCCTTTAAATCCTATTTACACGTCGTGCTGGTAATACTTTGTCAATTCTGTGTATAAATTGCACGTTCGATTATTCGCGATAAGATGTGAGTTAATAAATCTTCCATTCACGTCTGAATAGGCAGTAAACCGTTTGCCGAGGCGACGTACCGGGATCAAGGGTACGACATTCTGATGTCTACGGCAGCGTTGGTACTCCCGTCAGTAGCATCGTCTTTCTCTCGAATGCAGTGCTCGGATAATGACGATGATTAATCGCTTCAGACACCGTGCCAATCGAACATTCGCGAGAATCCGACCGATTTAAAAGGGGCAGTTGTCGGGTTTTATTCCATCAATGTTACTATTGATGTATTCATCATATAAGATTCTTCCGTTCAACGATGCTCAGAGCCATCTCAATTGCCGTTATAAACGATAATGCTTACGTCTTCCTAATTTCCACGAGCAAATTTTTATTATTTTATGAACTTTAAAATTCCAGATAAAACGATCACAGATTGTCGATCTTAATGTTGAACATTAGAATCTTGCTTGCGTTTCCAAATCCAGCAGTTTCTTCAGATAATCTAGAACGTTGTTCTATTTTAAATTCTAAAATCAGAGCACTGGGGTAAAAGTTTCACGATATCTCCTGGCTTACTCGGTGTTATCGTTGTCGTTGCAAAGTCTTGCTCGTGCCGCCTGATTTAGAAATTCCTTAAAATAATCTAGGACAGTATTGTTCTATTTTAAATCCTGAAGTCCGTGCGTTTCGAGAAAACTAATGCAATGCAGACCATTGTATATAGGTCTGCGACTCGATTAACATTCTCTCGAGTCTCGATTTGCGTTCACCGGTACGTTGCGAGGTATCTTCATGGTGCCAAACGATCGTACCGATCCAAGTCTGGAAAAGCCGCACGCTTTTGACGTAAACGAACCGAGTACTCCTTGCACTTATCCCGGGACCAGCGAGAGCTTTTTCTCTTGCGACGAGCGTCGTGACGCCTCAACTGGAAGCCGGCCACTTCTGCGCTTGAGTTTATATTTAAACGGCGGAGCGCTGCTGGCCACGTCGACGTCGACGTCGACGCATCGTCTTTCCCAATGCGTCGACCGGACATTAAGGAGAGAGAGAGAGAGAGAGAGAGAGAGAGAAAGAGAGAAGAAAGGAAAAGAATGTATGTCGGAGAAAAGAACGCGTTGAGAGAAATACCAGACTGATGGAGAAAAAATCTGCGCTTTCGCGAAGCAAAAATATCTCCGAGATACATGATATGTTGGCGCACGTGAAATATTCAGGCTATGTTTAAAAGAGAAATATTATTCGAGAGAAGGAAAGGATTCTGAGTTTCGTAAATATATATAGAGCGACGAATGAAAGACTAGATAGTTGCATAATCATTTTGGGGAGAAATATTATGCTTATTATTTTAGGATATTTTCCTTTTATTTATACTTGCTAATAATTTCCAAGATATAAAGCTTCGATTTTTATAAATGTGCGATTATACGTTACTCTTTTGTTACTGCTTGACATGATTTTTTTTTTCGGAATTCCATTATATACATCTCTCACGGTGTTTTGGCACAATGTACAATTTTGTGCACACACACATGCAGAAGGCAAAGGCGTAGGGAACGTAAAACATTGGAAAAGTCGTGCTAATAAAAGAACGTATAAACATCGATATTGCAGGACCTCCCACGTTGGCACGTATTTAAACGGGATCAGTCAGAGGAGTTCGCACATGGTGAACAAACGTTCAACGGTTTGCAACGCGAGAATGAAAAGCGAGATGGCACAAAGCTGCAATTGATAAAATGCATACATGAACATTAATTGCCGTTACAATTAATTGTTCGATTATTAAAATATGAATTGTTAATAGATAACGACTATTACTTCCCGTTTAAAATTTAAAATGGAACCTTTCTTAACGGAAATTTTAATTCAATTTAGTCGTAAATACACGCACGCTTGTAATAACATCAAGAATTGAGAATTTGTTAAAGCCCGCTGTGTTAAAGCGAAATGAATTTAAAAAATCTGTTACCACAAAGCTAAAATGTCACTCATCAATTCTGGAATAATATCCGCGTCTCAAATATTTTAATTAAATATTTGTAATTCGAATTTCTCGATATTTTATCGTGGCATACATGAATACACGCGTATAACAGTTAGTCCAGCAAATAAAACAGGGTTGCATACATTGAATTCAATCAACGTTTGCATGTGAATTAGTCCTTATTACACCGGACAGTTCGTGCATAGAGTAGCAGATACTATACGTTAGTCCTTCGATCGATAAATATTACAGGAGAGGCCGTAGTAGTGTAGATACCTGTGCTTTCATCTCACGTCACGCTCGCGATGCGTTCTCCTCGCCGAGGAAGAAGGGAAATCCCGAAGGGGGCATCTCGCAGGTCTGGAATGTTCTGCGTTCCAGACCAGGGCACGCCGTTCGAATCCTCGCGAGAGAATATATCCTCTTTCTTTTTACCTCTTCTTCACCCGTCTGCCCACGCGCTTGAACTACCTACCACCCGCCCGCGAAAGAGATAAAAGAATAGGGGAGACGAAGGAGCAGGCGGGAGATCTAGGCTGAAAACGAAGCAACAAAAGGAAGAAGAGAACCAAATACGAGGTCGAGGAAGGAGAGGAAGCGTGATATATGGAGAGAGGGATGGTCTGCGCGCATTTGTGTGTGTGAGGGAGAACATCTCGCCGATATCAGGATGTAGGGTTTCGGGGTACGCCCAAAGGGTCATCACCCTTTCTTGGCGAACCTTGCTCCTCCTCGCTTACGTGTACACCTCACTCCATCTTCCTCCATGTTCCAACGTGGTGCACCCCTGCGACGCGCGCTTTTACTCCCTGGCGCGTCTCCAGAGACGAAGAAATACGATTCGCCCCGCGAGAAAATGGCGTAATTATATACGAGGGCGGGTAGAAGAAGAGGAACGTAAATCACAACGGCATGGAAGCAACGGGGCGTGCGAGACTATGGAGGAGTCTCGCATCCGCCGAAAACGCGATTTCGGAAAGGAATTTCGAAATTTTCTCCTTCCTTTCTTAGAATCAGGACAGGATGAAAATCCCTAGGACGTTATTCGCCCTCTTCTTCGCGCCACTGGCAGGATTACTTTCCACTCGTTTTGTTCAAAGTCGCTTGCATGTTCCTAGGAAACAGGAAACGAGGGAACAGGAACGAATCTCTAATTTATCGAGGCTATATACAGGTCTCAAGTCGTGTGCTAAGGAAATTTCCAACCTTCAGGCATCCCGTTTTCATAATCGTAAGAGAGTGTTGCTGCGTCACGAACAACTATCTGCGGTGTTAGGTTCAATATCCTCCTCATTACGATGGCGTCACTTCAGAAGGGAATCGCTCGCGTGACTCGCTTCTTGATAACGTGACTGACAACCGATGGAGATTCAAGCCTCGCGGATCATACCACGATGATATGGGTGCAATAAGCTCGACATGTTGTCGTCGTTTTTTATGGGTGCATAATACGACGTCGCATATAGTTATACAAACATTATTTATCATACTGAAAAAAATGTATTAAAATTATTATATTTCATAAATTAACTTTCTGTTAGATTAATTGTAGTTCGTTCTTATATTTAGATCAAAATACTATAAATTACTGCATGCTGCCGCATTTTGATAAATTTTATTCAACTGACACATTACCATTAAAAAAGCTATTTTATTCAAAAATGACTACAGAGGGTCCAGAAAGGATTTGAAAATTTGGATACTATATTTTTTAATAATTCGTTGCGACTGAAGAAGATAAATCTAATTCTAAAAAAGAATGACAATTGAACTAATGTTGAAAAAGAGTGGCTCAATTGTAAATTTTTTTAAGTGACATTTCATTCTTTAAAATTATAAATTTCGTTAAAGATTTTAGATAAAAAAAAATAGAATGAAAGTCTTAAATACAGGCATCTAAAACAGGCCACCTAAATTGCTTGTTTTTTTTTTTATGATACAATTTACTTTAATTATGAACAGAATAATGAGATAAATCCTTGGATAAATCAATTGGTGTAAAGAAAACCTATAATTGTTTCAAAAAGAATATGTAAACAAAATGAATAATTTTTTAAATAAGCAATTATGTGTTTTTTTACACCAATTGATTTGTGTCGTTATCATCATATATTCATGGAAAACAAGCGAATGATTCAGGTAGTTTGTGTTAGATGCCTCACCCTGTACAGGAAGAAAGATCCGTGAATAAAAATTTGTGAGAAAGATAAGTCGTTGATATTTTTACATGCATTACGTATTCTAGTTTAACAAATTAAAATTGAAACGAAAGTATGCAAGTTACAAGATGCGAAAACTATTAAAGTGACACGAAAGTTAATACATCCAAACGCAAGATTATTACTAACATCCACTTCAAAAAACGTGATGCATTTTTTCATAAAATCAGAACGAAGAGGAAGATGCAAATCACAATGCAATCTCGATCCATCAAATGGATCTTTAACGTTGATGAAGCTCCCGCGAATAATTGCTTCTTCGCGGTTGGCGCAAGCGACGATAAAATTTGCCACGGGATAAATGGCTTTTAATATTAATCTACGACCACTAATAACGGGCTGCGCACCGTGAGGCGTTAACGTAAAATTGCAAATCGCGCACGGTCTTATTTATTGTTGTAAACCCACGTCTGTACCAGCAAATCAGCCGTTCAAACTTGTAATTATGAATTTGCGTAACGGAACAATCAATATGCATGGGTCTTCCAACGTTGCCATTTTCATGGAATTGATACTCGTAAAACGTCGATAGGAATATACATCATTAGCAAATCTAATTATTTTGATGAGAATTTGCATATTACGTATGAACCAAATATTTTAATTAAAATATGAACCTTTTTTTACGTTACAAATTGTATTTGTTGTGTAAAACACTTCAAAGAAGCTTGAAAAAGATTCATCAAATCATTTTAACATCAGAAAAAAATGTTTCTTCTGCTTTCTCATTTTTTTAAGTTAGTTTTCCATAATTTTCTGCGAACGGTGTTCTTAATTAACACGCGATGACTTAATTGGATATACATTTCTTCGATTTTTTTTTTTGTAGGGAAGAGAAAAAGAACTGCACTGATCGTAATGAAAGTTCCAACTTTTCCACGCCGCTACAGAATGCTATAATTAACGGGATGGCAAAATTTCGTTGAAATTTTCTTCTTATTTTCAGGGTAGTTCTTGGATTCGATGTCGGAGACAGCGGAAAAACTTATGCGCCGCAAGTACAGGAAGTACTTCCACATCTCATAATTAGCGAGTGGCATTCTCAATTATTCTAATGAACGTCACAAGGCTGTACTGAGAATTCCGAAATATAATCGGCTGTGAATATTATACCGC
Organism: Cyphomyrmex costatus; assembly: GCF_001594065.2. Lineage (NCBI taxonomy): Eukaryota > Metazoa > Arthropoda > Insecta > Hymenoptera > Formicidae > Cyphomyrmex > Cyphomyrmex costatus. The sequence goes on along the minus strand of NW_017278857.1, from coordinate 437,624 downwards.
ACCACGTCGATATAATTCTTCCTGTTTCCCCTTTTCTTTCTTTCTCATCCAACATAGTTGCGAAATTTTTTAAAATATCTGGAATCATTTTCATGATAATTTCTTTTCTCTACGAAAACGCGTCGCGTGATTGATCACTTATAAAAAATATCTTAAAAGTAATCTTACAATAGTGCTGATTATTCTAGGATACATGAACAGGATTGTTCAAAAAAATTTCTCGTTTTAAAATAACTTTTCTTTGATTTTCAGACAAAATTTTGCGATTTTTCTTAATATTTTCAATTTTTTTGTATTTTTATCTTAATTTCGAAACCTCTAATTATTTCGTTGAAAAAGTAATTTAACATAAAAATGTTAATTATTACTGACACTGCTTACTTAATTTAATTACCATATTAAGTTGCCAAAATTGTATATTATAGGTGTATTGATGTATGCATGATATATGCAACTTCTCTCAGTAGAGTTAAGAATTTTAATTTTTAAAGTTTTGTAAACTTCCCTAATTTTTTCCCAATTTCTCAGATAATTTTTAATTTCTCTGATATTTCCCTGATCTTTGTAGCAATCTTTTTCAACAAATCTCTGAATACATAGGTATGTACATAGATAGATTTCTGCGTATTCATGTGACTTCAAAAGTCGACGCACGAATACAGCGCGCGGTAATAATGCGGCCATTATTCCTGATATGCAAAATAGTAGAATGCGGGTTACGAGATTAACGATGCCCGGCGAGCGAGTATAGAGTTTACGCGCAAAAATCATAAATTATGTATGATAATGTAGATTAGTTAATGGTATAATAGTCTCGCCTATCTTGTACATTATACCTTTATTTATTTATAACTTTTATAATTGTCACTGTTATACTTAATTCCATAAACTTGAGAATTAGAACGCATGTAAAGTGTATTAACAAACACTTAACGAAATCGGTATATCATAAAAAATATATATTAACATTTTTTGACAATGAACTTTTTTTATATCTATATATAACAATCGAGCAAATATTTAGCACTTACTTGAAATATTAAAGTAAATAAATTTTGACAAATGATTTATTTTCAGAGATAAAAATAGATTTTTATCTAAAAATAAAATTTTCATAGGATTTTACAATTTTACTATTATAATTATTTGTAGAAAATTAAATTAATATCATCGAAATCTATAATAAAATCTATTCGCACCTCCTGTGCATAGCAAATTTCGCAATTTTTAACATTCCTCGAATAATAATGCTAAAATAAAACTAGTAATTTCTGGAAAAAATAAACGAAGTATAGAAAAGTGTCACTATGCAATACTACCATTAATTTCAGCGTTAATCATGGGCTATGTGGACGAGAGTCACGTTCACGCAACTTGGTCCGATGTTAAAGAATTTCGCACAGCTCGACGTAAATATAGGTACGTGCCCCCTCACGTTATGTTGCTCTCGTCGACTCGACGAGAGGGATACGACGAGACCGAAGGGAGAGCTAAACAAGCACTCGCCGCCCTCCATGCAATGGTCGAGTAGACGTCGAGGGCATCGTGGCGGGGTTGTATGAGGGTGAGAAAGGTTAACGCGATCTCCTGTGCGAGGGTGTACGGAATATTGATTCACTCCGGTGTTAGGAGTCTTTTAGTCCTGTAGATATACTACGTGTCTGAGAAAGGGATACGTGAAGCCACACGCATACAAAATATCGCGACATCATACGGAAATATATTAAAAAGTCATTATCCTGTTAGAAATAAGAAAAAGAGAGAGAGAGAAGACCTTGCGAAAGATTAATGCTCACCAATGTTTAACACTTGATTATTACTTTTCAATAGGTACTTGTTGAGTGAATTTCAAGATTTAAACCAATTAAAAAATTTTCGACATTTTATTATTTTTAAATAAGTAATTCATTTTGAATATTTATACACGCTTGATGTTCAAATTTGAATTAAACTTCTATGGAGCCATAATTTAATTGCAATCAACTAGAAATTAGATTTTTCATTGAAAGATGGAACATAAATTTGAAGTAAAAATGAATTAAAGCATTTGTATAATTCTATTTAAATATAAAGATTAATAGAATTGGAAATTCTATATTTAAATGATATAAAGCCCTACATATAAAAAAAGGATTAAATATTATAGATTTATTTCGTTCTTTTTTTTAAATACGTACTTATCATATGTATAATTATTTAAAAAAAAAATGTTGATGACCTTTACATTATACTTTCTGCAGATGCTAAATATTGTAATAATTATTTCTTGATTTGAAACCTTGAAAAAATAAAAAATGAGAAAAATCCATTCTTATTTTAAAAAATAATAAATATTATAAGATAAAAATGTTTATAAGTACAATTTTTAAGGAAAATGTTTCTGTATAATGATGAGACACCGTGTATAGGGTCGCATATGAAGTGACGACGCAAAGTACCACCCTTCTGTTGCCAACCATGCATCGATCCAACGAGCGACCAAGTTTCCTCTTGATATATCAAGAAGCATCTCTCTCTCTCTCTCTCTCTCTCTCTCTCTCTGTCTCTTTTTTCTCTCAATGTGCTCGTTTCCTTTCGGTAGTGGCTTTCTTTCCAAAAATATTCATGAAAATGCGTAGCGCGGTGAGAGCGCAGAAATATAGAAACGATTGCACGAAGATCGACTATTGTTGCTATATATAAACGTATTCGATGTCGAATGCTATTTCCATATCGATCGAATGCACTCGTTCGATGTACAGAAGAGCAAGAGGAGAGGTTTTAACCCTTTGAAGGCCCAATAGTTCCGTTTCGGAAATCCTTTTGAAGTCTCTATTCTAACGTAGTCTCTACCTCATCATTGAACTTTCCAAAAACTAATTTTGGAGCAAAATTAATTTTGAAGGATTACAGGATATTCGTTGATTAAGTTATTTTTATGTACATTCATCAAAATCTATTTTGCATCGCAATGCGCTTGAAGACAAATGAATGAAAATCTTGAAAAAGGGAAGAATGTTGTTTCAATGAAAGTTTGATAATAATATTTCTTGAAATAAGCCTTTGATAAATTAAAAGATTGTAGAATTTAAATAAATAGAAAACTGGCATTCATTATTCATTAATGTAGGCTAAACTTCAAATAACAATTTTTTTTTATGTCTACCGAGATGTTTAATGTTAAAAATTAAATTACTAAAACTGAATTGGAGTGGAATTGTCATTCATATGTATTTTTGAAGTATCCTAAATGCGTTCGAAGAGAGAAAAACACGCTTTTAAATTTTCTATAACATCACCATGAAATACGCAGAAATATACATGGTACGTAATGGAATATGCACTAAAGGAAATGTATACATACTATACATAGTGGTTATATGGCGTCACGAAATAGCAGAAACACATTTGGTAAACCGAGTGCACTTTTTGCAAAGCACTATCTGTATTTTGCTTGAGAATCCTTCTCTTGTAAGAATATTTAAAAAAAAAAAAGAATGAATTGTCTACTTTAATATATGTAAATATATCTGTGTATATATATCTGTATTTAATTATTATATTTATTCATTCGCAACTAACACATTCTTTCTGCATTATTCTCTACATTTCGAGTTTTGCAGTAATTTTACATTTTCGAGCTTTAACTTGAAATTAATAAGTAACAGTCACAAAGTATGATAAAATTAATTCGCGCTAGTTTTATAAAAATATTTTTTCTTTTTATTTTCGAATTATTAAAAAGTAAAATATAACTTAAGAGAAGACATCGGATTTTTTATACAGATATTTTTTTGTAGACATACACAAATATGCAAATTTGCACAACTATGTAAATGTATACAATATACACAAATAAATATGCATTTTTAGAATGTTTTTGTAATAAGACATATTTCTATTTTGATGTTACTTTCCAATCTGCTTTCTAAAAAAAATATGAGATTGCATAAGAATCCGATGTTTACCACTCAAAGAATTCTATCAGTATATTAGATTTAATAAAATTAAAAAATTCGTAGCATTATACTTATATTTATTAATTTTTCCATTTATTTGTTCTTTCCATTTGCATCTTTCCTGCCACATACTGAGTAACGATTTTTTTAGAGAAAACATAAGATAGATTTCTCTTTGGTTTTCTGCGAAAGAGGCTCGAGCAAATACCGCGAACGAATCCTCGTTGACTCGTCGCGTCAGTTGCCGCCGTGACGTTTACCTTGTGCCAGAACTCGTGGAATCGGCGTTTCTCCGTTTCGTTCTAATTTATTGCCAAGTGCAGCGTGGCGGCCATGAGTCATATGCCGCCGATAAGAATGAGAGAGAGAGAGAGAGATCAGAACGGACGTTTTACGCACATTGTCGCTACGTTGACGAGCCTGCGTGAATGTGAGCGCCACCGGACAACGCCGCGGCGTAAACAAAACGTGCCTCTTAGCGAGGGAGCCCGAAGAGTGCAACGACCTGCGCCATTGTGACGTAGCTTTCGGATCAGCTGACGGCGTGGAACGCGTCGTTTGCTTATCGCACGCGCGTTTGTCCAGTTTACGACGTCCTCTTTCCGAGCGAAAACGCTTACGTTTCTCAAGATCACGCTCCCGTGTATCGTGTATATCATAAAAATGCTTTAAATGTCAAGATTACTCTGCTCCGATGTAGGAAATATGTGTCGAGGACTACCACGTAAGACTATATATGAAAGAGACTCGAGTGGACTTTAACCAGATGCGTAGTTGGTATTCCAAAGATTATTAAGTTCTCTTTTATATCTCTGTGCTCAATAAAAATCACAGTCTCCCCATCTCGATCACATCGAGGAATATGATTTTGACTGATCGTGAAATAAATATTTTCGGAAAGGGGAAAGAGAGATAGAAATATAAAAAGGCAACTTGCAGCAATTAATAACAAAGTTCATATTAAATATTTAATAACATACTGTAATGCGATAGAGATACCACACATTCAATAAATAATTTATTTATTATATTTAGACACGAGCGATTTTATTAAAGTCCTATGAGAGAGAAAGGTATATCTGTATAATTTCTCCCTGTACGTACTATTCACTCTAACTTATATACTGTCTCACTCTATAATTTTAATCAAAGTTATAAAGTGAAACAGTGTAAATTAGAAATATTAGAATGAGTAGTGTATATACGCAGAGAGAGAGAGAGAGAGAGAGAGAGAGAGAGAGAGAGAGTAGTGTTATGATATATCTTTCCCTCTCGCAGGATTTTGACAAAATGGCTCTTGGCCAGACAAGTTTCTCATCATATCCTCGATAAAGATATGCAGATAGTGCCAAAGATATTTTTATAAATACGATTTATCATTCAGATTTTTAGAAATTGTTTATAAATAAGAAAACGATAGATGTACAGCGGGAATAAATCTAAGAATAAATCTAATAAATGAATTAAAAAGCAAGAAGAGTCAACGCAGAATATTAATAATATTATATTAGCAGGAGTGGCTCTTTTTGATTTTATAAATCATTTAATGTCTTTATAAACTACTTAATCTTTTTTATAACCTCGCTAACATAAAAAAAGCGCTTTTCTGCGACATTTACGGAAGAGTATTAAATAATTCCTCTACAGACAGGGATTGCATTCCAATATATACATATACATTCACTGCAAGTACTGAAAATCTATAATCATAATTCACGTAACGTATACTATAGAATAAGAATTATATAAAATGTGGTTTGAATCAAACAAAATTTCATTTAAATAAGCATAAGAACCACACACAGGATCTAGTTTGTGAAAAATTGTTGAAGTCAGTTATTTATTGTCAACAACATAAATCTATAATTAATATAAACGTTTCGGTCATCACAAAGTGACCATCTTCAGTATATAAATAAAATTACTATAATGTAAAATCAAACGCAACATACAATAATAATTTGCTTACATCAATATGTTGCGTTTGATTTTACATTATAGTAATTTTATTTATATACTGAAGATGGTCACTTTGTGATGACCGAAACGTTTATATTAATTATAGATTTATGTTGTTGACAATAAATAACTGACTTCAACAATTTTTCACAAACTAGATCCTGTGTGTGGTTCTTATGCTTATTTAAATGAAATTTTGTATACTATAGATTTCTCCAGTACTGGCAGCGAATATACATATACAACGGAATGCGGTGAAGGAGTTGCTCAACAAGACGCGCATCACATCGCTCCGATTTTTGCGAGCGCGAACGTAAGATCGCCGATAATCGTGCCTGCGAGTGTCGTAACGTTCCGCGTTACGTTGGGTTAGGTTACGTTCTCGGTGGACTCCGGTGTCGCAAGACAGGGGCGTTCATTCGCTTTCACCCTTGTTCAACGGCGCGCGTTAATTAGAGAAAAGTTACAAGCGCGTTACTCGCTTTTACGTGCGAGATTTTTATCAGCCTCGTCTGATCGCCGGGGCGCTTCTTTAACCGGCGCGGCGCCCCGCGGATCGATTCGTTCGTGACATTGATCCCTTACCTTCGCTCCCTCCGGATCCCGCCCGAACGTCATCCGTCCCTGCTTCCTTTCTTCTTGCCTCCGTCCGTCCCACCTTTCGTCGCTGTGGATTTAAATGTCTACGGCGACGCTCCCGCTGCGAGGGTCCTACCCAAACATGGAAATGCCTTTCGTCGAACCTCGAAACAGACGCGCGATGACACAATCACGGAGAAGAGAGAAAGAGAGCATCCAAGAGAGATGGCCGTTCGACGACGGATCCGCTCTCGTCCCATCAGCTGGCGGTCGAATTTTTTTCCCAGAAGCCGTCTCACTCGTACTTTCCAGCCCTCGTATTTTGTCCCCTTTGTCATGACAGCAAACTGTCGGGTGCGAGCGAGAGACGAGTATACGGCGTATACCATATGTATACGTTTACGCGTATCTATAGAGACAGACCGTCGATCGAGCGAGCGACCGAGACGGAGTAGACGATGGAATCACTGTGTACGCGCGCGACAGATTCGGCGAAACGCCGCCGCGTCGGAACACTCGGCGACATGTGTGAAGTTGCGCGCACGACAAGCACGGATGAAAATAAATACCGCCTTGCACCCCGGGACGAATTGCCACCGACTTGGTGGACGGCGGACGATGGCGATGGCCCGGGGACGGCCGACTCCATTGAACACCGACGCCGACATGCGGCGCGGCCCGTCTATATGGTTATATACTCACATGACGAGACGCGAGACGATCGACGATATCATATTAGCGGCTCCTGCGACACGCGCGAACGAGACGCGCGCGAACGGATAGAAACGAACGACTAAAATGCAGACGGGGCCGTCTGTAGCACCACCGCTCACAGGTCGGCCATGTTGAACTGGCAGCTGGCTCGCCGCTGCTGCGCGGGTGACGTCACGGCGTGTTTTCGTCACGTGACGCCCCGCCGTCAGGCCTGTGTCCGCGCGCGAGCGAGACAGCTCCTCGTCTTTATTCGAGCGATTCGAGCGCGATTTTCATTCTACGTATAATGTAAACATTTTATTTCTCGCGATAAGTCTTCCACGTCTCCGTTTCCGCCAATGAAGATTAACTTTCATCTCAATTCAACTCTTAGACCTAGTTTATTTTTCTTATATTTAAAAGACTGTCAGTTTAAATACAGTTTCAAGATAATATGAAGCAGTCACAGAGCTGGATATTAGCATCTTAGGACATTACTTGAGGACAGTCTTAAAATAAGTACAAATTGTGAATACCGATCTTGTACTCTTTTTTTCGTAGAACTACAAAAAATGAATAATTAGTTGAAACAAGATTGAAATTAGGCTACATTTGTAGAAACAGACAATACTATTTTAGGATACTCGTTAGCAATAATTAGCTTCAGTCGGAGGTTGGGTAAGTTACTTTACAAAGTAACTTGTTACCATTAAAGTAATGCGTTTTTTCTTTAAAGCAACTCGTTACTGATACTGATTTCAAAAAATTACCTGTTGTCATTATTGAAAAAGTAACGAGTCGTCACAATTTCTTACTTTTACCGAATTTTGATTATCTCTTGTTTTAGACTGGCATTCGATTGTCTTGGTCACTAATTGACTAATTCAATATGAGATCTGCCTAGAGCGGTTATGAGGGTTGTGGTTGACCGTAATATGGTCAAATATGAAGGCCGGAGTACAGATCTTCGCATAACGCATAATGCATAAAGCATAAGAGCATAATCAACCAATTAGAGTTCTTCATTTTATGGAAAGGAAAGACCGATTGGTCAGTTTTTATGCCTCATGCATTATGTAGAAGTCTGTACTCCAGTTTTAATACTTAAATTTTTTGCAACCAGCTTATGTACATTCCATGTACATATAATCATTCCCATTTACTCCAAAAAGTAATTCTCTCAATGACGTTACAAGTAAGGAAAATGTAACTCGTTGTTACTCACACATAAAAAAAATAGGAAAAAATCATATAACGATGACGAGACGTTACAAGTAATGCGTTATTTCTTAATCCTGTCGTTAGTATTGTTAAACTGCCTGTTAATTTAATTTGTGATTCATTATGTACTCCGGTTTCAGTTATGAGTTATTTTTCAAGACTGACAAACAGTCGTGTAGTTGCTTGAACTAGAATTTTGAGGTTTATGGAAAAATATTATTATCTATTTGACCAACTGTATCTTTTTTGTTTATTTATAATGATAAGTTTTCGATCGATTTTCACTTATTAATGTTAATTCTTTAAATTCGATAAATATTGGTTCAATCAAAAAATCCTGCGTATTAATTTCTTTTTCCGTCATTCTGAATCAAAAAGAAATATCATTTCACTTCTAGAATTTATATTAAAATTTACTATCAGATATATGTTTCGGAAATAATAATAATCTTTATTGACGTATATTAAATATGTTATAAGTTTATAATCATGAAGACAATGTATATAAGTTGGAGCATCGTAAAAAATGAGACACCATGCAGTAATACTGCTATTTGTGAGCCTTACACACATTTATCATAATTAATTAGTTAACACATGGAATCAAGTATACACATTTGATAAAATTACAATTATGAAAAATAAAAAATGAAAAATAATATATATGATAATGAATAGAGACTTTATATTTAAAGACTAATTATAAAATAGTATAATAAATCATGTAGCTAACAATCTCTTCGAAATCATAAATAGTAACTGCAGTATATTAATAAACTAATTAAAATCAAAATTTATTACCGAATAGCGTTACGTATACATGATTTATCGCGGTATGAATAATATTATAATTGGAATGTTTTGCGTTACGCAATAATTCATATTTCACTGAAGTTTTCTCAAACATTTCACCTGCTCCAAAGATTGTGACTGTAAAACGTCTTCCGGCTTACCGCCAATCGCGTAAACAAACAAATTCCCCAGCTACCAAGGAATGGCAGAAAAGAAAAGGAGGTTAAGAAGGGAATGAAAAAGAACAAGGAATTCCTATCAACAACGTAACGGTTTCTGGTACGCTATGAGCAAGCAAACAAATACAACTTTTATTGTGAAATGAAAGAAAAACAGATTCAACCTGAAATCTAGATAATTAATTATACGTGAAAGCTTCTGCGCCCACATGTGTGTGTGTGAAAAATATCCTCATGAGTACGTTTTGCATAGGTTCTTTTGAAAAAAAAAAATTTGCAATGGATACAAAACTTGATTTTTCACTTCATTAAAGTCTTTATACGATATTATACTTACATATTAGTAACGCTTAAAAAATGTATGACTTAAATTACTCGTAATGAGTATATAAAACATTTAATTAGTTCAATTAATTTATTTTGCCAAACGCTGATAAGAAATAGCATGGACTTCTTATTTAAATTAAATTAAACGATCGAGTATTACAGACCCAATAACGTAAGGTACACAATAATTTAAATTATACGTTTGGGTCTGTAAAGTAAATTAATCTGTAACACGTTATTGAGGCTATAAAGTAATTTAAGTCACACATTTTCCAGTAACGCGTTACTGGGTATGTGAACCTCTCTCTCATGTAATTTATATTCATTATAAGACTCTAATTAACTTTAAGGAATCACGAAATAACATACAAAAAGAACAAACATTTTATTTTTAAGTATATTTTAATAGGAATAAGCCTTTGTGGATGGACTAAATTGAATTGTTTGACAAAGAGGTTTAATTATAATTAAGTAGGTCCAATAGAGCTCTGGAGGGTGAAAGTATAAAAAAAAAAAACCCACAATCAAGTAACATCGAAATTTATCATCGTTCCTGTCGGGAAAAACAAAAACACGTGTTTTTACGGGAAACACTTATTCTTTAATCCGCCGCCGCCTGGAGGAAAGGTCGGAGTAGGAAACGCGGCGCGGAGGAAACCGGAGTACATATATCGTACATGGCGTGTTACGTGCGGATGCGTGTGTACGAAGCGTGGATACGCGTGACACGAGTGCGCCGTGTGCGTGTCGCGCGCACAACAGAACAGGAGTGATAGAGTGGAGTAGAGGCAAAGAGCAGCGGCAGTTCTCCGTTCACCCTATAGGCGCCCTTCTCTCTTCGACCCTCGCGAACGTATCTTCCCTCTTGCGCCACCCGCGCGCGCGACCCCACGCGCCTCGCGGTCGGTACTACGGCCCTAAGCGCTCCCTCCCGCCGCTCCGTCTCACCTAGCCGTCGCAACGCCAACGGGCGCGATGGATAGCAGCGCGAGCAAAGTGAGGCGAGAGACACGACGCGACGCGCGGCACTCCGATCCGAGGGGCAGAGGGAAAAGAAACCAGAGTGGGGAGAGAGAGAGGGAGCGCGCGCGCTCTCTTGGCGCGGCGGGGTGGGGGAGCGGACCGGCGGGAGGAGGTTAGCCAGACGGGTGGGAGGGAGCGCGCGCGTGGGGGGGAGGGTGCACGGGCCGCGGGAAGGAGCCGTGCCTCCCTGCCGTCCGCCCGCAGTGCGCGCTACGCGATATCACTGACCGGTCATGTGTGTGTCACTCTCACGTTCACACTGGTACCGTACGGAGTACTTGGTTATTACCGCGCTGCTGCTGGGGTTGCTGCCGTTACCGTCCGCTGTCGCGTAGTGCGCGGCGCCGAAAAGTGTTCCTCTCTACAGAGCGCGACTACCCGGAAGTGTGCCCCCGGTCGATCTTGGTCGCGCGCGCGGACGTCAAAACAGTGCAGAGACAGACGCGAGAGAGTTCTCCCCTTTCTTTCACTCTCCTCGGGAGACGTCGCCGACCGACGACGCATTGTATTTACTGATACATCAATTCGAAAATAAGAGCGCACAGGTGGAGAGACGACGCGCGCGGACTCCTTCATTGCCATAGGGACGCGCGCGCTCGCGCGCGCGCGCGCGCGCCGGGACAGCAGTGGGAAAACACCGAGTCAAGTTAGGCGCGAACGGCGGATCACGCGACGCCGGACAGAGAGTAGAAAAGAGGGAGAAGGTATAACCGTTTGAAGTTGGGCGCGAGAGACGAGTCTCTCGTATTTACGTTTTCTCGCTCAATTCAGCGTGTCTCGTGCGCGTCCAGACGTGCAAAACAGGAGCAAGGAGTGGCAAGAGAGAGAGAGAGAGGGAAGGCGAACACGAGTGACCGGCCGTCGCCTCATGGCCCTTCGTCATCTTCGGCGGGAAGAAATCGGCCGCGGCGTAGTGCTTTGTGCCGTCGAGGAATAGTGATCGTTTCTGACAGAGGGTCCGCCGCCGTCGCGTTCCCTCTCCCCTCCCCTCCCC